>NC_028640.1:14824773-14836705 GCF_001406875.1 Solanum pennellii
GATCGATAGCCAAATGATTGCAAAGGATGAAACATGGATAATATTGTACAAAGATTTTGTATTGAGTCATAGTGCGTCGCTTGAGGACAAACAACGAATTTAAGTTGAGGGTGTTGATATACCGTGGTTTCACGGTATTATTAATACTTTTTCCTTAAGTTTAGTGTGTCCAAAAGCCTTTTTGTGCTAATTTTTATATAAGTTTCTCTTTATTTTGCAGGAAATCTGTCCAAAGATGAATGCGGAGATTTTGAGCGAACAAATGCAGAAGAGACCACCTACGGAGCTTATGACGGTTCGTCGTGCTTGTGACGGTCCATAGGTGGCAGCGTAGTGCAGTAGCTAAAGGAAGATGGGGAAGTCTGACCAAGTGTGGGGTTACGAAGCTTGTGACGGTCCGTCGTGTCTATGATGGTCCGTCCTGCAGGTTCGTCATGAAGTTCAGAGAAGTAATCCCAGTACCCATATTCCAAGAGTTGAAGTGCTTTGGAACGAAGACCCTCGACGGACCGTTGTGCCTATGACGGCTGTCATACTTGCCGTCGAGGGCAATGAAGAGAGCAGCAGAAGAAATTGCATAAGTATGGGACGACGGAGTCCATGACGGTCCGTCGTGACCACGACGATCCGTCGCGAGGTCCGTCAACCCAGCCGCGTTTTGGCAGATTTCCAGCAAATAGAGTCCTTGTTTAATCAGGTTTTTATTTTTTATAAATAGTTCGAAAAACCTCGTTTTTGAGGTTAGACTCTGTTAGGTTAAACTCTGTATTATTAGTTAGACTCCGTATTGTTAGACATCATATTATTAGACTTTTTGTGAGATTATTGATTACTTTGAGATTCTTGCAAGTGATTTTTGCTGATTAATCAAGAAAACTTTCGGATTTTACTCTTTCTCATTGAAGTAAGTACATGAATTCTAATTTAATATATTTGAATATTGTGATTATGACTATGGGTAACTAAACTCCATAACTAGGGTTGTGGGAACCATAGGCAAATAATGAGATAAAACCTAACTAAAATAACAATTCTAGAATAGTGTCTTGCATGTATTAATAATTCTTTCGCTTAGAAGTCTTTTTAACGGATGGCCAACGTTAGAACTCGCCTTAATGCTACTTGCCGGACCAAGGAGGTAGATAATAGGAAAAGAATTATTAACATAGATTTAGTGTATACTATCTAATAGGCTAGTATTGATTGGTACGAGGTAATAACTTAGTTAAATATCGAATACGATGCTTAATATGAGGTAAAGATAAGGGTTAGGAAAGCAACACACGTAGCCGGACCAAGGTGCGGAGTGAGATTTTCTAGATGCCGGACCAAGGATTTAGAAATACATAACTTATCACTTTGCATGCAAGATACTAGGAAAGAATTGTTATAGTTAGAATTATCAAGTTATGAACCTGTAGGGAACACGTAAACCCTAGTTACTTTGATTAATTGATTAGAATCCAACATTCAAAGATGTTAAGTGTCTCTTTCAATTTCGTTAGTTATTTTCACTCATTTAGAAATAGAAACCCCCCTTTTATTGTTTTACTTTTCAAGGAAGTCATTGACCAAACAATAGTAATAGCAGGTTGAAGTTAAGTCCAGACTATTTTCCTCGTGGGAACGATCCCAACCTCACTAGTTGGGTTATTTACTTGACACGACCGCTTTACTTCTTATTTGAGAAGTAAGTTTGAGCGTATCATGTCTCTACTAAGAAGGTCGAAGAAAAGTATAATAAAAGTATAATCTTTGTACGTAAAATTTACAAAAAAAACTAAACATAATACAAAAAAAAATATTGGCACACAGCCAATCTCTAATATACTTTTTGTAAAAAAAAAGAATTGGCCATATTGAAAAGGATTACAGGCACAACAATGGGAGCAAGAAAATTTCTATGAAGGAAAATAAAAATAAAAGGAAGATAACCTTTCTTCAGAAAAACAATGAGTTATATGTTCATAGCGGTTGTAGCAATCATATTTGAAAAAACTTTACTCTCAATTCATAGTAGTATCCTTACTAAAAATTTCTATGAAGGAAAAGAGAAATAAAAGGAAGATAACCTTTCTTCAGAAAAACAATGAGTGATATGTTCATAGCGGTTGTAGCAATCATACGACTGGATATAAAAAGACTTTACTCTCAATTCATAGTAGTTTCCTTACTAAATTGAGAATGAAGAATAAAGCCTTAGTTAATTCAAAAGGTAAGTGTTCCGTTTCGATCAATGAAACAGGAGTAGTAAGGATATTTATGATCTTCTTTATGTTTGTGACTTGGAAGAATATTTTCTTAGTACTCTTCAGCTCTTGGAAAACTTCATGTGTTTATAGATAATTATTTAAATATTTATGATAAAACTGAGCCAAATTAAGTCATTGTTGCAGTAAAGATGATAAAAAGAAACTTTCCTTTACAATTTCTATATAATGCATTCAAAAATGAAGTTATGAATGACTCGTGGCTTTGGCACAAAAGATTTTGTCACTTGAATTTTCATGGTTGAAAGCTTCTTAAGCAAAAAAGCATGGTGCAAGACCTTCCTGAGATACCAAGGTGAATCCATGTGAAAGTTGTATAATCAAAAAGTCTTTTCAAAAGAAAAATATTGGAGAGCAAGTGTATTTTTGTGAACTAATCCATACAGATAATTGCGGATCAATGAAGACTCTATTTGTGAAAAGTCAAAGCTACTTTCTAATCTTTATAGATGATTTTTCAAGAATGTTTTTGATATATTTCTTGAAAGAAAAGTTTTAGAAACATTTGACTCATTCAAAAGGTTGCAGCATTAAAATCATTCCTAGTGACAAAAGAGGTGAATACACAAATTGAGAATTTGAAAAATATTTCGAAAATGAAGGCATACAGATGTAAAGGATATACTCCTCAATAAAATGGTGTATCTGAAAAAAGAAATACAAGTATTATTGAAATGACCTAAATAATGATGAAGGAATTAGGGTTGCCAACAAATTTTTGGGCATAAGTGTATATACACTAGTGTATATCCTCAATAGGTATCCAACAAAGGCATTGAAGGACAAGATACTAGTTAAACTTGGAGTAGAATGAGACCTTTGGTAATTCATATTAAATTTTTTGAATGTATTTGTTAATAAGATGAAAAGAGTCAAAATGTATATTTATTGATTATAATGATATCACAAAAGGCTATGGGCTTCTCGATATCAAAACTAAGAAACTTGTTGTTAGTAGAAATGTAAAAACAACACGGAATTGGAAATTTTAAAGATGAAGAATACTTCTATCATTTCTTTAGAGTGTCAAATCTCCGAGAGGAAAAACAATGTTGAGTGACATTAATCAAAGATGAAACTTTATCGGTGTTGATGCACAAAATTATGAAGAGGCAATAAGGCATGATGTTTGGAAGAAATTCATGACAGAAGAAATACGGATGGTTGAGAAAAATAATACTTGGGATCTTGTGGATGTATCTAAAGATAGAGAAGTTGTAAGTCTAAAATGAAATTACAAAATCAAACTCAATAAAGAAGGAGATATTCAAAATCACTAAGCAAGGTTGGTTGTTAGTGATTTTACGCAAAAAAACAAGCATTGATTCTTATGAAACTTCCTCCCCAGTTACACGACTTGAGACGATTAGATCCGTGATTGTTTTTGCTACACAAAAGAAATGAATATTTTTTCCAACTTGATATTAAGTATGTATTTCTAAATGGAAACCTTAATTGGTTATTTTAATAGTGATTGAACTGGAAGCATGGATGACATGAAGAGGACTTCTGGTTCTGCTTTCTTATTTAGTTCAAGTATTTGTTTTTCATTTTCAAAAAGGTAAAGCATTCTTGCTCAATCCACTGCCAAATCAGAATATTTCTCAACAACTAAGGCTATCTTCTCAAGCTATTTGGCTTAGGAGAACTTTCGAAAACATTGGTGGAGAATTAAAAAAAAAAAGAGGGTTTGTTATGTATTGCGATAACAAATCACTGATTGCCATTGCAAACAATCCGGCCAACCATGAAAGATCGAAGCATATTTTAATCAAGTATCAATTTTATCCTAGAAGCAAAGGAAAAATACGAAATTCAATTACATTATTTCTAGACATGAGAACAACTTGATAATATCTTCATCAAAGCACTTATCCTAGAGAAAAATTTTGCTATCTTCGAGAACACATTATAGTTGTCAAGCAAATGCATTAAAGAGAGTGTTGGAATTAATGCATTCACAAGAATATTATCCTTGACGTTTAGCCTTTCTGTATTATCTCTTAGTTTTTCAAGAGTTAAGATACATGTACCTACTAAATTTTGATACATGTATCTAGTTATTTGTGCAAGATCTTTTATTTGATATTTTGGATAATATAAATAGAGATGTTGTTGATGACTACAATTATATCAAATAACCTTAAGCAACCTAATAAAACTTGAACATCCTCTAAGAAGTATATTCCTTTTATATTTGAGAAAATGATCAAATATCTCCTCAATGTATAACTGGATATCCAACTACACACTTAAACTTTATGGGAGTCCTATCATCCCGAATTATTTAAAAATGAAATAATTGTACAAAGATGAGGGAAAATGATGAAAAAATTATAAACATGAAAGAATACGACGGGTTAAATCGTAGCGGGTCGAGGCTTGTCCCACAAACTATTTTATTGCCATCCCTACTAAGCGTAAGGCCATCTATCGACAAAAATTAAAGTAAAAAAATAGATAAAAAGATACGAATAGAATAGATGATTTTTCAAGGTCATGAAAAGCAGCTCTTTCACGAGGAAGAGATCACTCCAATAGATACATAAAGCTAAAATTACATTAAAGTAACTCTTGATACTAAAAACTTATGTATGGGGTTTTAATCAATCAACCAATTAATACATAACACTAAAGCCTACGTTCTACACGTATAGTTCAATGTCTCTCACAATTTTGTTTGTATGAATTCAATTCTCCATCTTCTCCCTGATCTCCAATATAATAAAAAAAGTTTTAAAAAGAAAAAGATAAAGCAACTTACAGTTTGATGATCAACATTTTTTATGACGCAGAAAAAGCATAGCACACTCAAAATAATTTTTAGCGACAATAAATAGACACATTAATAAAAAGTGTTACTGTCTTTACCAGCATTAGCTAAGTATTATTAGATTCAATGTTGATAAAGCTTTTAGGAACACATACAAAGAGTGTTAATTGTCCCTAAAAATACATATTTAGTGGCAATTGCTAATTAATTGTCGCTAAAGCTCTTTATGCAGAGGAATTAGCTTAAATTGAAAAAGCCCAACAATGAATAAAATGAAATAGGACACAAACGACGAACAATTTAACAATTAGCCACTAAAGAATACAAAGATCAAGCGAATAATTAGGCTAATAAGGATTTCAAACTTTGAGACTCGACCACATTTGAATTTCCCTGCCACCATAGTTGCGCAAAGTGATGGAAAGCCTTTTCAGTGGGATGATAAGAGTCAAATATTACATGTTCCTTCACATTTTCACACAACTCATAAGCCTCTGCCATTTTACAACTACCAAATCCTCTGTATGGACCAAACCCACAGCATGCTGCCTTTGCTTCTTTGAAACCTTTAACATAATAAAAGTATCATTGTTATTTTCATCTCCTTTGATTTACCTTAAGAGTAGGTTGTACTAGATAATTAAGTACCCTCCCGTTTCAATTCATATGAGTTAATTTGATTTGACATAAAATTTAAGTATTCTCTGGTCTCAATTTATTGCTAGAAAATTTCATCAAGGGCAAAATAGAAACTTTAAAGTTAAATTGTTACTAAATATATAAATGTGTCATTTTTTTGGACGGACTAAAAAGAAAAGTAAATCATATAAAGTTGACAAGAGAAGTACTATATATGTCACTGTCCTTACGAAGTGAGTGCTATATGAGAACATAAGATAGTTTACCTGCTATAATGTAATATTAGATGCTAAAGTAATAGGAACGCACCATATGTTGAAGGATTTTCGTAGAGTTCCTTAAGAGCATCAAAGATACTGAAGAATGAGTATTCGAAACCTCTTAATTTCTTCTTCAACTGTTTAAATTTCTGCGAAAGAGCTAAATTGTGCTTCTTTACTACAGAGTTGAGTTCATCCAAGCAATCACTATGAGGACCTTTCTTAAGCAAAGCAAGACCCCTAAATCTTGGTAAACAACCCAAAGGCAACAAATCCTGGATCCCAAATTTTCTCCCACCTAACTTGTATATTTCCTAGTTTAAAAAAAACGCGACAAATTACTTATATAAACATGTTAAATGTAGGAATTAAAAATATGTATTTGGTTACCATCATGACCGTAACGAGGCTATCCATCACCATATTCATGTATTCGTGCTCTGTTGTATAAGCTAAGCAAGATGAGTCTGAAGGTATATCTGGAATGTCATAAAGGCGTAGATAATCGTTGTTGCCTATGCTGAACAAGTAGACTGCATTGGATAACAATGCCTTTGAACCTTTTTCCCCTAGTTGTGCCAACAACTTTTTTCTTATTATCTTAAAATTGCCTAATTGAGTATTTAAGGGGATCACCTGTAAGGTCAATTAAGATTGTAAGAGAAAACAATATTTGTTGATTTGGCAAAAGTTGTATCAAAAATGATCAACCAGCTAATTACTTTACTTCTTAATCCAATATTTTACTATAAGAAAAAGTGATTTTTTGATATATTTTCTTTGTTTCATTTCGGGAGGCATTTTTTTTAGTCGTTTCAAAAAAATTGCCATCTTATTATAATTAAAAATAATTATATTCTTAAAAAATCTCTTTTACTATTGATAAAATAAGATTTGCCACACAAATATCTAAGGATTATTTTAGATCACAAAAACAATGTTACGTAAAATACAATAGATACTCAATAATTAGCTAAGTGATCACGAAGAAAGGGAAAAGAATATTATGCCCTTAAATTTGTCATTTAGAATTGACATACCTGTCGTTATAAAAGTGACTCATATATATCCTTACGATTACAAATGACTCACATATACACTTACCGTTACAAAATGAGCTCACATATACCCTTTATCTAACAAAGTAAAAAAAATTAGTTTTTTTTTTACTTTAATTTTTTAAAAAAATTCATATAGGAGTATATATATACATATATATGATCCTTCTAGCGAAAAATTCAGATAAAAATAATTATTTTGAATTCTTTGATTATCACTACTTGTGTTTCTTTTTTGTTTTTCTTTTCATTCTTTAGTGTAAAGAAAATTTTAAAATTAATTTTTTTTGCAGCTATACCAGTAATTTAGTTTTTGCATTTGTATAAATAAAAAAAAAATGAGGCATCTAAATTTTACAAGATAATTAGTGAAATATAAATAAATTTGACTATCAAAAGATATAAATTTAAATTAATAAAACATAAATAAACTTGACAATCAAAATAATAAATTTGATTCATCATCGTATAGCATTTTCATTGGCTTATAACGAGAACGAGAATGGTTCAATAACATGATAATAGGAGCAGTTAAGTTACTAATCCTACAACTAGAGCGGGTAGAGAGCAAAACATAGTAGCTACGGAAATGGCAGCATGTTGACTTTTATATTAAATTAAAATTCAATTAATGAAATTTATTATGATAAATCGACTCCTCAAAAATTAATCACGGAAGATTCAGTCAGCAAAGATAATACAATTAACATATGAATGCATAGTCAATCTAGAGCTTTGTTTTGGGATTATAAGTTGAGCAAGAATAGAGCATGTGATTTTATTGACACAAAATAATACTCAATAATTTTATTAGATATATTATAAAATAATAGAATTATATATAAGTCACTTTCATAACGAGTAATATATAAAAATAAAATTTGAGAGGCATGTCAAACTCTACGTCTCTAGGAGAAATAAACTACAAACAGTTTGTAACATTCTATTTTATATTACAGAAGTAGAACTATTTAGCTTTACCAACCTTTTCACGGTATGTTTCATCTAGACAACCAGCACCAGCAGAAGCAAAGTTCACTCCATGATTAATAGAATGGTTATGTAGAGCTTGGTAATATGATGGAATCATTGGTAAATTTGCAAATTCCGCTAACAGTGAATAAAAAAATACCGTCAATGCATAAAATTTGTGTTAAATTCAAAAAATTAGTACATAAAACTTGTATTAAACTCAAAATAAGAAATTATAGAGGTGTAAAAGTACCGATAAAATCAGGGAGGAGGCGGCCATCAGAAAATCTGCCAGTGGGATGCTTAAAATATGATATTCCATATGGCTCAAAATTTGCTTTATAAGCTGAAGGATTCATTATGTAATTATTGTTTCCAGGATCAAACATGGAGTCTCCAAACACAAAAACAGTTGTTGTCACTTTGTTTTCTATATCAAAACAATTAACTAGGAAATTAAAAGAAGCTAGGGATATCAAAATGCAGAGATGAAAGCATATATTTCCCATGGAAAAATAATCTTTGAAACTTGATACTCAATTGTTCTGAATACACTGTGAATGGGGATTTTATAATTAATGCAGCCTTCTTTTATTTTTATTTTTTAATTTAAGTCGGTTGGTATTAGAGGGCCTATCTTGGATTTTAAAAAGATATTACCATTTGGTTTGATTTCATTATTGTTTTTTAATATAATAATTTGACGACCAAGAATACGGTGTTATTGGATAAAAAAACGGCAACTTTCGCATATAACAAATAAAAAATTTATATTTGTATGATATAGCAAAGTTTGCATTTTGCGCTCCATAGCAAACATAGAAACTGTATAATTCACTATATATATACAGTTGAAGCAAATTGTATGAAACGAAGTGTATAAAACAAGAAAGAGAAAGACACTTAAGCAGAGAACTGTAAAAAAACGAAGAACATAGACATGAACAAAACACAATTTATATACAAATCAAACAACATAGATCACTGCGATTTATAGAAATCAAATACTCTGTAACAATTATTATTTAATTTTATAACATAAATAATAGATCTATAATTATAGAACAATAATATAATTTTTATGTAATCTATCTTTGTTATTCTTGAAATTTACTCGAACAAGCATCGCCCTTTAAAGTTGTGGACTCATTAATCCAATATTCCAATTTAACCATTGGTACATTTTATTTTATTCTATTATAAATAAATGAGAATTGATAAGGCTTTCTAATAATTAATGATCACATTAATTAGTCAAACTAGTAGTAATATCAAAGATAGCTTGACAGAAGAATCAAATTATTGGAGGCCCCATAAAAAAATGAAAAAATTGCAAGTGGATACTAAGAGCATCTCATGTCCCTTTCTATTTTATTTTATTTTTTAAATTTTATTCTTCACTCTTTATATTGAAAGAGTAAATAAAAAATTGGTTCCTATTGTACTTTAAAACTCTCTATTCTCTAACTTTCTAAGCTTAATATTATCTTCGTACATAATTGTTTTTCTGGATGAGGTCATGCACTTTTCTTAAGAAAAATTTAATATAAAATATTATTTGTTTTACATAACCCTATTATATCAAAAGTATCAAAAGTTTACATAACTTTTCAATTGAATAAAACGGAGTAATTATTAAGGGTAGAATTGGAAAAAAATGATTAATTATTTCTTAATTATTTAAATTGACAATTAATTTTGAACATTTATTTTTAGTATATAAGTCAAACATTTGTGGATGGAGAGAGTAATAATTTTTCATTATTAACTTGGCACATCTCTTAAAAAACAATAAATAATAAATGTAATATTACTATATTATCCTGACTCTATCAAATTTAGTATTTTGAAAATTGTGTTAGATAATTTTCGTTCACTTTTACTTGTTAGACTTGGACATGACAGATTCAATGAGAAATTAATTATTGATATAGATTTTTGAGATAAATTAAATTTGAAAAACACACTTAAAATATATTTTTTTAAGTTTCATACCTAAACTTTGAGAGTATGAGTTTCCTTATTAAACTATCACTTATTATTTTAAGAAACATACATCTCTCTTACCATTATCATCATGGTGTGCATAATACACTCTGTGTTTTATTTTAAAAATTATCACATTACACTCCACATGAACAAAACATTTAATCTTGACAAAAATTAAATAAATTATTAAAATTAATTCTAAATTAATAAATTATTATCCAAAACAGTAATATTTCTTTTATAAAATAAAATACAAAATATTTTTCATACCCCACTCCATCACCTCCTCTCACCGCCCCTGCCTCCACCCCCACGCCTCAGCCATTCATTTTACTTTTTTTTTTGTTTAAATTTCTTTTATAAAACAATTCAATTTTCTTACTTCATCTCCCCCCTCCCCCACCTCCAACCCCAATGATTAATTTAGATATTATTTAACTTTTTAAAACATATTTCTATCTATCCCATCTAATCCTCTGTTTTAAATATTTTTTTATTTTACGTTAGATATTATATATATCAAAAATATATTTTACTTGTTATCATAATTTTTTTAAATGTTTTATTTATTTATGTTATATTCGATGCTTTAAATTTTTTTAGTATTTTGTGTTAAATATCGAAAATAATTTTATTTGTCACCATAATTTTTTTTAAATATTTTATTTATTTATGTTATATTCGATGCATTAATGAAAATATTTTTCTAAAATTATATGTGCGTATATATCTAACACAAACTGAATTTTTTGTAAAAATGGGATGAAGTAGAGTTTATTTTTTAATAAATAAAATAAGTTTTTTTTTTTGGGGGTTGGGGGGTTTGTGAAGTATCTTTTATGAAAAAGGATGGAGGATTGTAGGGAAATTTAGGTTAGAAGAGGTGGTGAAGTGAAATAAGAAAAATAATTTAAATTTTATTTTTGTTAACTAGATGGAGAATGCCCGTGCATATTTACCTGAAAGAGTTGGTAATTCCTATCCTATATAACAGTTTTTTCATCATCGAGAAAGTCAGCAAAGATAAAATAAACACATTCTCCTTGAGAAACGTAGAAGCATGTGTGGACAAAGATACAATTCCAACGTAAAATGAACCAATTCTATCAAGTGTTTTTCAAACAATTCTGTTGAGTGCTTTTCAAACGCCTCTGTTGTGCAGCAATGCTATTTGACTAACAGTCTAATTTAGAAACAATGAGCTAGGTTAAGATGTAATCATCACATCTTCTAAAAATCTTCTTATCTTTACAAATTCAAAAGATAAAGTTGTCAAAATTTTAATTTAAACACTCATAATAATGTACGTAAACTTAAAGATCAGACTAATTCTTATAGGTAAATAAAAAAAGCCCAAAAAGATTAAGATTTAGTCCAAAGTTTTAAACTTTCAAGCAACAGACAAATTGAATTCTTACAACAATATCTAGGAAAAACTTTTTAGTAGCAGCAACAAAGATTTAAATCAAATCAATGCCTACAAGCTTTCAACTAACTACTTTTTTTTAATAGAAAAGTCTTTTCTTTTTATTTAAATCAAATCAATGCCTACAAGCTGTCAACATTAAGTACTTCTTTTTAATAGAAAAGTCTTTCTTTTTTTCCTGCGAACTCTCTGTTCGCCTTGAATTTACGAAATAGGAGATCATGATAATATAAAGAGCAGAATTTCACCCAAATTTACCAAATACTTCTTTGGTTGTTACGCCAATAGAAAGTTTCGTCCAAAATCTAGGGAAGGAGATTTTGTTGGGAAAGACAAGGCACTAACAAAAATGCCTGACAGGATAACAGCGGAAGAATACCCNTATTGACAAATAGAAGATCTTTCATCTTGCCTTTCCAAATATGATGGTTACTACCATTTAAACACACCATTTTGCTCATATTTGCCTCCATCATTCAAAACGATAATCAACAATAACCAATGCTCTGATACCACTTTGTTGGGAAAGACAAGGCACTAACAAA
>NC_028640.1:14836736-14978616 GCF_001406875.1 Solanum pennellii
TCGATTTGAACCAAGAGAAGACAAACAACTACAAACAATATGATAGTAAGGCAGCAAGTAATTCAACTAAACAAATATAACAAGACAATAATAAACCAATCACACAAGAGACCAAGATTTACGTGGAAAACCCTTCGATGTGAAGAGTAAAAAACCACGGGACCAAAAGCTCCACTATAATCACCAAGAGTTACAATATTGTTCTCCAAAATTGGCCACAAAACAAGTGCCAAACAACGAGCAACAACAAAATAAGATTGCACCAAATCTAGAGAATTAAAGGAGCAAAATCACCAATTTCGCAGCTACTGTTCACGACAGCAAAACTGAAGCTGCAGGCCACCAAATCCAACTCTGTCAGTTCCTAATCAAAGATTGAGATGAAGATGATATGCTGTCCAAAAATCAGCTCAATCGGACAAGAAACGAAGCGGGAATCGCAATTTGAAGTTGGCTGTTAGGGCTGAATTTTGACTGCAAAAACTGCTCTCTTTCTCTCTTTTTGGCTGCTGAAAAAACTCTCTGTGTATATGAAAATAAGACCTAAATAGGCTTATATTTGCCTCATAAGAATGGGCCTATGGGCAAAAATGGGTTGGTCCAAATTGGGCTTTTATTTATCCACATAGGAAGGGAAAAAGACCCATAACCCAACAATTCTCCCCCTCACGACTATGTGGAGGAGACCGCCATCCCGGCGACCATGCAACAATCTTCAAACTTCCCTCTTGGCAAAGCTTTAGTCATCATATCGGAACCATTGTCATTTGTATGAATCTTTTCAAGCTCAAGCAACTTAGAATCCAACACATCTCGAATCCAATGGTATCTCACATCAATGTGTTTAGACCGACCATGGAACGTAGAATTCTTGCCAAGATGTATAGCACTTTGACTGTCACAATAAAGCACATACCTCTCTTGAGCACAACCAAGTTCCCCCAAGAATCTCTTCATCCAAAGCAATTCTTTACAAGCTTCAACGACAGCAATAAGCTCAGCTTCTGTAGTAGATAGAGCAACACATTTTTGCAACCTAGATTGCCAAGACACAGCTCCCCCTGCAAAAGTAACCAAGTACCCTGAAGTAGACTTGCGAGTATCAACATCACCAGCCATGTCTGAATCAGTATAACCACAAAGAATAGGCCTCCCTGTACCAAAACACAAACTCAGACTAGAAGTGCCACAGAGATATCTCATAACCCACTTCACAGCATTCCAATGTTCTCTTCCCGGATTAGAAAGAAAACGGCTAACAACTCCAACAGCGTGAGCAATATCCGGTCTTGTACAAACCATCGCATACATCAAACTACCAACAGCTGAAGCATAAGGAACTTTCTTCATATCTTCCTTCTCATCATCACTAGAAGGACACTGTTTCGTGCTCAATTTGAAGTGCATAGCTAAAGGTGTACTGACAACCTTAGCTTTGTCCATGCTGAATCTGCGAAGTACTTTCTGAATGTACTTCTCTTGTGATAATACCAATTTCTTGGCCTTTCTATCACGGACAATCTGCATGCCAAGAATCTGCCTTGCTGGTCCTAAGTCTTTCATAGCAAAAGACTTACTCAACTCTTGCTTCAACTTCTGAATCCTGCAAGTATTATGACCAACAACAAGCATGTCATCAACATAAAGCAACACAATAATAAAGTCACCATCAGAGAACTTTTGCACAAAAACACAATGGTCTGAAGAAGTCTTCTTGAAGCCCTGCTGACTCATAAAAGAACCAAACTTCCTGTACCACTGCCTGGGAGCTTGTTTCAAACCATACAAGCTCTTCTTCAATTTGCAAACATAATTCTCTTTACCCTTGACTTCAAAACCTTCCGGTTGCTCCATATAAATTTCTTCATCTAAGTCACCATGGAGGAAAGCAGTTTTAACATCCATTTGCTCAACCTCTAAATCTAGACTTGCAGCCAAGCCTAGAACCACACGAATGGATGACATCTTCACAACTGGAGAGAATATCTCATCAAAATCAACTCCCCTTTTCTGATTAAATCCCTTGACAACTAATCTAGCTTTGTACCGTGGAACTGGATTACCATCTTCATGTTTCACCCGAAAAACCCACCTGTTTTTCAAAGCTTTTCTGTCTTTAGGTAACTTAACCAAATCAAAGGTATGATTATCATGCAAGGATTTAATCTCATCTTCCATAGCATCAAACCACCTTTCTTTTTCTTCACTTTCCATGGCCTCATCAAGACTCTCAGGTTCTCCCCCGTCAGTCAAGAGTACATACTCATTGGGAGAATAACGAGATGAAGGAATTCTCTCTCTACTAGATCGTCTGAGAGAACTCTCTGGAGCATCTATAATTGGTTGTTGGACAACCACATCATCTTGCACTGGAGCATCAACAACATCATGCCGGTCATTCTGAACATGATCAACATCTTCATTATCAACTTGATTTTCATCATTATGAAGATTTTCTTCCGGTGCAATAGTCAAAGGAACTGGATCAACATCAACTAAGCTCTCACTACTCTGAAAATCAGCCTTGTCAGCTTTGTCAAAATCTTCAATTGTTTGGTCTTCAAAGAACACAACATCACGGCTTCTAACAAGTTTCTTCTCAACAGGATCATAGAAACGATAGCCAAATTCATCTTGACCATAACCAATGAAGATACACTGCCTAGTTTTAACATCCAACTTTGACCTTTCATCCTTAGGAACATGTACAAAGGCTTTACACCCAAAGACTCTAAGATGATCATAAGAAACATTCTTACCAGTCCAAACTCTGTCAGGGACATCACCATCTAAAGCAACAGCAGGAGATAAATTGATAACATAAGCAGCAGTATTAAGTGCTTCTGCCCAAAAGGAATCTGACAGCTTAGCATCTGAAAGCATACATCTAACCCTCTCAACTAGAGTTCTGTTCATCCTCTCTGCTAAACCATTTAACTGAGGAGTCTTTGGAGGAGTTTTCTGATGCCTAATACCCTGCTCTCTGCAATATCTATCAAAAGGACCAATATACTCACCACCATTATCTGAGCGGATGCATTTCAATGTCTTCCCTGTTTGTCTTTCAACCAAGGCCTGAAAACTCTTGAACACATCAAGTACTTGATCCTTGGACTTCAAAGGAAATACCCAGAGTTTGCGAGAATGATCATCAATAAAAGTCACAAAGTAAAGTGCACCACCATGAGATCTTACCTTAAAAGGACCACACAAATCAGAATGTACCAACTCCAGCAAATCAAGCTTTCTTGAAGGCGGATGACTCTGAAAAGAAACTCTTTTCTGTTTACCGGCTAAGCAATGAACACATTTCTTCAACTTTGCTTGTTTCACTCCAGAAAGCAAATTTTTCTTAGCCAAACTATCAATCCCCTTCTCGCTCATATGACTCAGCCTTCTATGCCATAACTCTGATGAAGTATCATTCTCCACCAAATTTACTGAGTCTCTGGACATGGAGCCCTGAAATACATACAAGTTAGACAACTTGTCACCACGGGCCACAACCATCAAACCTCTAGTAAGCTTCCACTGGCCAACACCAAGTGTATTAACATAACCCTCATCATCAAGATATCCCACAGAAATCAAATTCAAGCGAACATCTGGAGCATGCTTGACATTATTGAGAACTAGTTTGGAACCATTGTTACTTTCCAAACAAACTGTCCCAATGCCAATAACTTCAACTTCATGATTATTGCCCATTTTCAACGTTCCAAAATTACCTGGAGTATAAGAAGAAAATAATTCCTTCTTTGGCGTGACATGAGAAGTAGCACCAGAATCCACAAACCAGCTAGACTCATCACGAACAAGATTAATGGCATTTGCATCACAAGAAACAAGAAGATCATCATTAGCAACAACAGCAACACGATTTTCATTATCGCCTTCTCTCTTTTGTTGTCTCATATCTCTCTTGTGCTTGTAACAATATTTCATGATATGCCCATTCTTGTGGCAATAGTCACATGTAATATTCTTGTATTTAGACTTTGACTTGCTTCTACTTTTACCTCTATCATTCTGACCTCTGGACTTGTTTCTCCCCCTATCTTCAGTAACCAAAACATCGGAGTGTGAAGCTGAAGAAGATGAGGCTTGAGATCTTCTTCTCATTTCTTCATTCAAGACACCACTCTTAGTATATTCCATGGTTACAACACCACTGGGAGCAGAATTAGTCAAAGAAACTCGAAGAGTTTCCCAAGAGTCTGGCAGAGTATTAAGAAGCCAAAGTCCCTGTATCTCATCATCAAACTTTACACCCATTCCGGACAGCTGGTCAAGAACACCCTGAAAATCATTAATATGATCAGAAATAGGAGTGCCCTCTTTATACCTGATATTCATTAATTGTTTCAATAGGAACAACTTGTTGTTGCCAGTCTTCGAAGCATAAAGTGTCTCGAGCTTGTCCCACAAACTTTTGGCATGTGTCTCATTCACAATATGATTTCTAACATTATCTTCAACCCATTGTCTAATATAGCCACAAACCTGCAGATGCTCAAATTCTCATTCTTCATCATTCAAAGACTGAGGCTTATTAGAAGCAAACACAGGTAAATGCATCTTCTTGACAAATAGAAGATCTTTCATCTTGCCTTTCCAAATATGATAGTTACTACCATTTAAACACACCATTTTGCTCATATTTGCCTCCATCATTCAAAACGACAATCAACAATAACCAATGCTCTGATACCACTTTGTTGGGAAAGACAAGGCACTAACAAAGAATGCCTGACAGGATAACAGCGGAAGAATACCCAAGTCTATACTTTCCCTTTTCGATTTGAACCAAGAGAAGACAAACAACCACAAGCAATATGATAGTAAGGCAGCAAGTAATTCAACCAAACAAATATAACAAGGCAATAATAAACCAATCACACAAGACACCAAGATTTACGTGGAAAACCCTTCGATGTGAAGAGTAAAAAACCACGGGACCAAAAGCTCCACTATAATCACCAAGAGTTACAATATTGTTCTCCAAAATTGGCCACAAAACAAGTGCCAAACAACGAGCAACAACAAAATAAGATTGCACCAAATCTAGAGAATTAAAGGAGCAAAATCACCAATTTCGCAGCTACTGTTCACGACAGCAAAACTGAAGCTGCAGGCCACCAAATCCAACTCTGTCAGTTTCTAATCAAAGATTGAGATGAAGATAATATGCTGTCCAAAAATCAGCTCAATCGGACAAGAAACGAAGCGGGAATCGCAATTTGAAGTTGGCTATTATGGCTGAATTTGGACTGCGAAAATCTCTATTTTTCTCTTTTTTTTTGCTGCTGAAAAACTCTCTTGTATATATGAAAATAAGACCTAAAAATAGGTTTATATTTGCCTCATAAAAATGGGCCTATGGGCAAAAATGGGTTGGTCCAAATTGGGCTTTTATTTATCCACATAGGAAGGGAAAAAGACCCATAACCCAACAGATTTTAGCAGAGAATCCTACCCGTATGATTAGAAATTGATTCTTCGAAAATACAAAAACAATGGAAAATCAAATTCAAGAAGATACCATCTTCGCACATAAAAAATATACTCATTTTATAATTTGAAACCGTCTCCATGTATGAGAAAAGACATGAATTCGTCCCTACTGTTATTTAGACACAGATAAATAAAGAAGCGACAATAATTACAGTATGGAAAAACTATGGAAGAGGCGAAGAGAAGAAAATTCACATAATGTGATATTTCATCTAAAAGTAAAGAATTAAAGCTTATCCCACTGCGTAGAAGACAACAAACATGAGAGCATGAGCGAAATTATAGATGTTGTTCAGTTGTAGGCACAAATGATAGAGGTTGATGCAGTGGCCTTTTGTTTTCCATGGAATTGGAGGAGTTTGCGCAGACAATATAGAGGTTGATGTGCTGGCTTCCAACTCTCTATTTTACGGACACGTATGTAATAAACCAGAGAATTGTAAAGTCAAAACTAACCTTATAAATAAATTAAATGACATGAAGCAGAAATGTTGATATCAATTCCACTCACTCTTCTAATATAGTTAAAAATTCAACCTTTAATTTATTATTAATATTAATAGTTTATTATTTAAGTTTTGTCAAGGTGGAATATTTTATCCATGTGAAATGTCATGTATCAAGGTTTTTTCAAATAGAAAAGAGAGTGCATTACACACACTACTAAGATGTGTTTCTCAAACTAAAAAGTGAAAGTTTACGCATAAAATTTAAAAAAATGGATAATATATGTTGTTTTTGACACTTTTCTCTAGATATTTTGCCAAACAATCCCCTATTAAATGATGTCTTAAAAAATGATTTGAAAAATTAAGTATTTAATGTTGAGGGTAAAACATGAAAAAATTTTATTGTTTTTCTTGATAGGTCAAAAGTGACATATAAAAATGAAAATCTATTTTAGGAATAATTTATGAGTAAAAGTGAACATAGGGGTATTTAATTGCTAGGGTAAATAGTCACAACATGTAAATTAACTTTCAAAATTAGACAAGTATTGCTGGAAAACTATTTTTAGTATTGTGGACAACTATTTTGTCCTGATTTCTGACCAAATAAATTTGTTCACAATATTCACATCATCTAAAAAGTTTGCATCTCCTCTTCATAAATTCTTTTGCAAAATTTAAGTCTCAACATAGAGAATTTTTCTGAAAAAATTTCTCCAATGAAAATCTTCATAACTGTCAAATAGGTAGCGACTAAAACTACACTCGTCAAGATGAACACTCATCTCTAACTTGATTCAACCTTTGAACTTGGCTCCATCATTGAACTATGCAACATGGATACATCATTGACCGTGGCTTTGAATCATTTGTTAGGACCAAAATAATTTGATGTTAGCGGAAACTAGCAAAACAACCTGAAAAGACCACGAGCAAGAAGACAAACAAGAAATATACTGAAAGACACAAAGATTTAACATGACTTCATCAATCAACTTACGTCTATAAAGGAGATGAGTATATAATAGGAGAGTACAAAATATAGAGAGACATAACCTCAACCAATCATTCAAAATAAATGGGAGGTTCACACAAGAGATGACATATCACTTGTGTCCACAAATTCTCCCTCTAACCAAAACTTTCAAAGCCCATATGATTAAATTGTGAATATTAATTAAATTAAAAGGAACAAGACTATATATAAAGTTATAGATCTTTTTCTACGAAAAAAGAACTAGCCAATTTAAATCTTTTCCTAAAAGAAAAAGTTATTTATGGTAAGAACTTTGACAAATAATGACCAACAATTTTGACATATTGAAGAAGAATAAGATGTTTGATCCTTTTTGTATTTTGATTCTCATTTTGCTCGTCTAGTGGAGGATTTTTTGGCTAACTACTTTTAGTAGATTGAAATATTCACAACACATAGGATTTTGGTAACCTGCTATATGAAGGTAGTATACAATAGCATTGTCCGCTTGTCAAAAGAGTAGACATATATACACATATCACTAGTCCAAATTAACCAAAGAACACGTTCTTTTCATATTCATGCAAAATCAAAAGAGCAGATATTTAACAATTTGAATCCTCTTCACCAAAGAAAATTATACTATATATTGTAGCTAGAGCACCACATATTCTCAAAGTTCTATTATTTCTTAAAGCACGATTGATATGATTACAATTATAAATTATATACAATTATGATTCACTTCTTAATTAGTCTAATTCACTTTAATTTGAATCAATCATCTTTTAACATTAGCTTTGTAAAATTGTGTTCAATTTTTTGAGGTGTCTTCTAAGACATTTCAAGCTAAAACTAATTAAATTATCAAATAATTAAATATTAAAACAATGTCTTAACATTTAGCGTTTTTTAAAGAATAACAATCACCACAATATTGATAATTTAAACTTATTTTTGTAATTAAAGTAATACAAAATGTTATAAAAGTAAAACACGATATTCTAATTGGTATACTCAATCAGATGAAGCTTTAATTCTATTTTAAACTATTTTTACTACTAGAACAATTGTAATAATTTGTGCAACGAATGACTCAATTCAGAAGTTTTCAAAACTATAGTTTCTAAGATTTCAGTTAAGATATAAGCATTTGTGGTATTATGTAATACACAATAATTTATATATGTCTATTCATGTCTTACGAATTATTACAAAAAATATTATATTGCTAATTAAAAAAACAAAATCTCGAATTATAATTAACTTCTTGTATATTAATAAATAATATGTGAGAATAAAATATATAATAAAAAACATTAAATTAAATAAGAACTCTCCTTTCAAAATTTTATTGAAATTTTACACGTAAAAGAAAACGCTGTAAATTTATAACAATCAAAGAGTGTAAAAAATTATGCTAAATCAAATAAGACAAGTTAGGAAATTTTAAGAGACATACCATGGTGGAATCAAAACCAATTTGTGATTGATGAAAATTTTCATACTAAATTAGGATCTGGTAAGTCGGTAGAGAGCATTTGAAGCATTTTCTTTTTTAAGAATTCAAGAAATCCTAGCCAATTATTTTTTGTTGATAATAAATAGCTTTACGTTGAAGCTAGACAATGAAAAATAGGGAAACTTTTATATATATGATGGGTTGGTCAAGTTTATCTTTTACCTAGTATGCATAAGTATTTTCCACTTAAAAGGAAATATCCCAATCATCTTTGTATCCATCATTGAGGTTCATATATATATCTTGAAGCAATCTAATTATTTTTTTTGGAAAAAGATAATTATAATACAGATACTTAAATGAATTTTTAATTGACAACTGTAATAAAAAATCTATATTTATTTAAAGCTTTAAAAATCAATAAACAAAGTCTTATAAGAAATTATAATTTATAGTTACATTTTTATCTTATTTATAAACATAAAAGGAAATGTCCCTTGGTCATGATCCAAACTGTCCTGATTGCACCCACACTAACCTTTCGGTGGGAGAACCAACCCACTAAGCAACTAAACCAAAACTAAGATAATTTTGTTGCGGAAGCAAGTTAATTAACTAAACAAATGCGAAATTCAAATACCTAGAATCTGAAAGTCAATGTACCAAAACAACTAACAAGATCCATAAATCTAAACAAGAAGGGATACATTCCCAAACAAAAGAACTATACAACTATATAGAACAAATGCTTCAATGCAGAAATGGTGGACATGAAAGAAAAACAAACCCATGGAAGCCTGAAAGAATTGGCTAACCCTTGAATTTGAGCAACGATCACTGAGCTTCTAAGAGAGGCCAGTCAATAGTCACGTGAAGATTCCCTCTACTCAACAAAATAAGAGCAAGTGCAGTATCAGTACACAACCATCGTGTACTGGTAGGTCACGCGACTATTCCACTAGTGTAACATAAACAAGTCAAACAACATTATAATCACATGCATATATATCAACAATTACAACATTATCAATATGAAGAATCAACGATATATTTCACATTCACCATCACATCATTGTTCCTCTCACAAAATTCAATCCCAAACAGTTAGCTTGCCAAAACGTGATGATCCGATCTCATATTTATGACAAAATATATCAACCGGTCCCATAGTTGTGTTGGAACGTGAAAACCTGATCCATTTAACTTGTCGGAATGTGGAAACCCGATCCAAGTTAGCTTGCCGGAACGTGGCAATCAAATCTCCATTCACACACCACAATAACAACCACAAGTATCATCAAGATCATACATTAACATCATGATTTCGTGACAACATCATTCATCTATCTTATTTACAACACGTGTGATCAATACTGCAATATTCATACACATACAAGTATCATATGAAGCAAAAACATGCATACATCACACTAATATAGAATCACAACCATCACATGCATCGAAACAACCTTGAAACCCTAAGAAACTTGATCCTTCCTTTTTTTGATTAGTTCCGCTTATTTTTGGTATAAAAACAATCATAATAACACATGAATCAACAACTAGTCGCTAATTACCCGTAATAATAAGAATTTTATGAACCCTAGATCAAACCCATGATCCCAACTAACCAATTTAGGGTTGTTTCCTGTAACAACCCTAAAATGAAATAGGTTTATCTAGATCTTAATCACTAATGTAAAGTCTTACAAATATCTTAATTAATGTGTTTGTGAGTTTTGAAGTCATTTCGATTAAATTTGAAGTCAAACATCAAGGGACGACCAAGACGTTCGACGGTTAGTCCTTATGTGCTTGCACATGTTTATCTGTGTGTCATGAGTTTATGAGGTCCTTATATGGTTAATAATAGTGTTTATAGGCCGCATATTGAGTTTGATAAGGTTTGGATGTCAAACATCCAAGAACGTCCAAGATGTTCGAAAGTTAGCCTTTGGACGTCCTTGTGTGTTGATGTACATCTTAGCATATTTTATGTGTTCGTTTGTGATGAATTTAATATAAGATGTTCCTAATACCTAGAAGTGCATGTTTAGGGGATCAACATCTGGGAATGACTCCACATAGGACCCACAAGGGGCCCTAGAAGAGGACCCCAAATTCTCGGGAGTAGACTGCCTGGCAGTGGCAAACCACGACCCCTAAACGACGTCCAGTCGACCAGGCGACGACTTTTAGATGGGAGGCATTGATGGAGACTTGAATCCTGCAGTTTTGGGAGTTTCATACCCAATCAACGGACCCCAAACGACAGGTCTTTGTTTAGTTGACGGTTCGTCAATGGTAGGGCGTCGATGGGCACTGCAATCTGCCTGCAAGTTGCTGCTAAGATTGGGGTGTTTTGGGAAATTAACCCCCAAGTCTTATAAAATAGGAGGACGGTTATTTTAGGTGTGTATGGGTATTTTAAGAGTATTTAAGTCATTAAGCTCTCATTTAGACCCTAGCCCGTAGATGAAAACCCTTTCCCTCCCAAAGTTTCTCCAAAAACCTCCATGAGAGCTCAAGGTGAAGATGGAGCTTGATGTTGGATCTTCAATGCAGTTTCTTATTCAATCATCTTTGGATTTTTCTAATAAGGTATGGGAGTTATTCATCTAAGGCTTTCTATTACCTTAGAGTCAATTTCAAAGATGATTTTCAAAGATTTCAAAAAGATGAAAAAGTCCAATTTCTACTCTAAGTGTTGGATTCTTGCATGAAACGTTTTCAAACATTAAGAATGATATTATTGATGTATAGTTTATGTTTTCCAATGAAAATCTCCATGAACCCTTGACCTTCTCAAATCTCTATATTTGACTGTGCTATGGGTGAGGTGATCATGTCACTATACTAGTGAATTCATGTGTAGATTGTTATGGACTCTTGATTTATGTATAAATTATGATCATATGGTTTATAGTCTGTCTGAATTTGATTATATGAGTATTGTATACTCTTAGATTCATTGTATATTGAGATTATTGGATTGAATTGGTGACCATGGCCATTCGTAAGGGTCTTTTAGTACTAAATTGGCTGTTTGGCTATGGATTGATGTTGTGAGATTGGATTGGTGGTATGTTGCCCTAAATCTCTTTATATTATGTTGTATAACTCTTATATTATGATGATAATTGGTATGGTACACTTATGGTGGCGTTGCTTATGTGTTATAATTGTGAATTAATGTGGCCTTGTGAGCATTACTTTATGAACTATGATATTATCATGTATAACTTGGCTATGTGATCATTGTAAAAGTCTTGATTACTTGAGCATATATATGAAGTTAAACTGTGTGTTCTTCTATGTAATTATATGTGACTATGATAGGGAATAATGATGCCTTGTGAGTGTAGACTTGATGTCGAAGTGTGAATCTTCTTACATGACTATATGAGATTTATGATAAGATATGTTGATGATTCTATAGAAGTGTTTAGGATGACTAGTAAGTATGCTCAGTTGACCTATGTGCTTCTTGAATGATATGCTATGTTTGCGATGGTAAACAATGTATGTGTCTTGTTTAGGTAGATTTATATCCTTACTTCATGCATGTAAGATGTGAATACGAATTCTTGACTTAGTATGCTAAAGCTTCTTAGTCTTATATGTGTGATTGACATGTGACCTTGAATATAGTTAAGAATGTCCTTTATGTGTAATCTTCTAGAAAGAAGGTTATGATATCCTTGAAGTTGAAAGTCGTAGTAAAATCCTTCTTGTGTGAATGGTGGAATTAAGGTTGGTTGGATGGAAAAACATGAAATCATCTTTAGGAAAATCATTGAGCTATCCTCTTAACCATTGTATGTAACCTTAGTGGACCCTCTTTGGTAAGGTGTAATGTTATTGGGTTGTGAACTTGAAATGAAACCCCTTCATATGCTGCTTTATTGAAATACTTTATGAGAACAAAAGATAGCACCGAGTGAGTATGGTAAGGGGAGTAGCTCTAGTTAGGCATGAGGCTAGAGTACAAATAAATCCTTCACATTCCTTAACCATGTGCCTATATGGGATGTGTCCTCATTCTACCAATAGCAAGTAGAACACCCTCCATCGGAGTAGGTTATAACTCCGGATTCCATGCTTAGATACCACGGTCTATGTCAGTTATTGCCTATTCTCATAATATGGGATACATGCTAGTGTTGGACAAGTTCTATGAAGTTTAGGTAGTGGTATGGGACGCTATCTAGACATTACACGAATAGACTTGGAGAAGTTAGTGTGTGAGTCCCTAGGTTTTCACCAAGAATATTATATGATCCTTAAGTGTTGAATGTCTTCTAAATGACCTAAAGACTTTCAATGAATTAAGTAAAAACTTGTTAATTTAAAAGGTATCTATCTAGAGTAGCTTTGAGGATTGCTTAGGTAGGCTTGCAGAGGGGGTATGGGCGTTCTCTTCATGTTTTACTTAGGTGAGTCTTGGAGTAATTCTAGGTAGGGAGTCTAATTGGTAACATGGGAATGATCTTATCTTAGTTAGTCTAAAGGATCTCTTTGGTGTGTATGAAGGGATTGTATGGGCGGTCGCTTCATAACTCACTCAAGTTAACCTTAGAATAACCTTTGGTAGTAAGGTCTCATGTTTATGTGAATTGGTGTGACATGTGATGTATTGAAATAAGTTAATTTAGGTAGTCCTAGGGATCATATAGGTGTGTGTGAAGGGGTTGTATGGGAGGCCTCTTCATAGCTTACTTAGGTGAGTCTTCGGATAACCTTAGTAGGGGATTCATGTTTGTATGTCCATGTATTTTGATGTGGTCTTGATGTTATCTTGTGATTTATAAATTATATGTGAAGTTATATTGAGGTCACTGTAGGTTACAGTAAGTTTGCTATAAATTGAGTATAATTTAGAATGTGTTCTATATTGTGATTATTGACTTGTTTGATGTCTCTTAAACTATTTTATGAATGTTTTATATCATGAACGTTTTATATCAAAATATCATCAAAGAATGTTCTATACTAAATGCCCATTTTTCATGGTTTTTGCATGGCTTCCATTACTTAGTGCATCTAATGTGCTAAACCCTTCTTTTCCCTTCTTGACTAAAGTGTAGGGAATGGGAAGTCTTGATATGCCATGGAGGATGGATAGGTTTCGAAGGGTTGAAGATGAAGTATTGGTGAGTCCTCATCGTTCGAGGACAATACCCACATGTTCCTTTATGTCTTAGTCTTTATGTTTATGTCTTGTATGGGCTTAGTTCCAAATGTTGTATAATCCAAAGTATAGATGGTTCAATGAGACATTGTAAAGGTTTATTGTTTTAATGAAAGTCTTCCTCTTGCGTATGTTGTTGAAAGAGTTCTTCGTGTGTGAAGAAAGTTTTAAGTTCTTACTTATTTTAGAGTGTTTATTATACGATGATTGATATGAGTGGTTTTAGTGAGACTTTTCAGAGTCTCATATGTCGTGTCCCGACTTGGGGATGCCCTACCTTGTAAGCTGTACTTGCGGGTTGTGACAAAGGTGGTATCAGAGCATAAGGTTTAGGAGTGTCGTAATTATCTCATGAACGACATCTAGAAGAGTCTTGTTCATAATGTGAAGCACGCCACATTATAAATAGGAGGCTATTGGGTGCTAAGAAAAGTTTCACTTCTTCATTCTTCTATCATGCCTAAGAGCTGTGTATAAAGAGTCTTTCCCTTATTTTTTTATGTGTTGCTACTTTGGTGTGACCTTTTGTGAAATTTGGGTTGAGGGAGAGAAAATATGAGAGGTAACTTGTTAGATTGGTGTTAACGGTGGTGTTGATGACCTTAGGTTGGTTAGTTACCTTTTGAAGGGTAGTGTAGTTGTAAGAAATGGTGAAGTATAGTGTTAGAAAGGTGAAGGAGTGGCATTTGAGATGGTTTAAAGTTGTTTAGATCTTACCCTAGAAAGGAAGAAGGTGAAGATAAAAAGAGTAAAAGGTGAGTTTGTTCTAGTAAAGGGGGGAGGGGGGGGGGAGGGAGATGTTGTTGTTTCAAGAGGTCTAGTGTATTGAAGAGTTGGTGAGAAGGTGTTAATGAGGTTTAAGGTTCCTTGAGGGATATCCTTGTAGGATAGTTATGTTGACTTTAGATTGGGTTCTCCTATGTGCGGGGAGTATGATTAAGAGAATGGTTGTTGGGAGTGAGATATCCTTAGCTTTTCCTTATATGCTTATGCAAGCCTAAAACAAAGAGTTTCTAGTAACTTGCTTTATGTTGGAGTCTTTTGTGAAAAATGAGTTTCCAAATATTCTCCTTATTATATGCATGTTTTGGTTGAGTTCTTGTTGAATGAGAAAATGAGTTTCCATGCATGGTATCTTCCTTATTGTTCATGTGCATCTAGTGTAGGTTGATAATTTCTTCATAAGATTCTAATTATCATGTATAGATTGTTATATAAGACTGGTTTTTGAGCATTTATAATAAATTGCTTAAGTATTTGCTTTTGTTAAATTGTGAAGCATGTTCACTGTAAGAAGTACTGAAATGCTGCTTAAATTGTGCATTCATGAGAATTAGTATTAATGTGTTTAGGAAAGATGTTTGTAAGCATGGGGATACTTGGAATGATGTTCCTCTTGACTATATGTTTGGATTATGATGTTGTATGTTTGAGAATGGGCTGTTTGCTTTGGTTGTTATCTCTTTAAGTGTTTAAGTGTTGTTCGAGGACAAATGTTCTTAAGTGGGGGAGAGTGTAACAACCCAAAAAATTATATAGCTTTATCTAGAGCTTCATCACTTGTCTGAAGTCTTATAGATTAATTAATGTTTTGTGAGTTTTGAAGTCATTTCGATTAAATTTGAAGTCAAACGTCAAGAGACGACCAAGACGTTCGACGATTAGTCCTTATGTGCTTGCATGTGTTTATGTGTGTTTCATGAGTTTATGAGGTCTTTATATGGTTGATAATAGTGTTTAAAGGCAGCATGTTGAGTTTGGTATGGTTTAGAGGTCAAACGTCCAAGAACGTCCAAGACGTTCAAAAGTTAGCCTTTGGACGTCCTTGTGTGTTTATATGTCTCTTAGCATAGTCTATATGTTTGTTTGTGTTAAATTTGATTGGAGATTTTCCTAACACTTATACGTGCATGTTTAGGGGTACAATGTTTGGGAATGACTCGATCTAGGATCCACAAGGGGCCGTAGAAGAGGACCCTAAACTCTTGGGAGTAGACTGCCTGGCAGTGGCAAACCACGACCCCCAAATGACGGCCAGTCGACCAGGAGATGGATCGTCGACGGGAGGCATGTATGGAGATTTAAATCCTTTAGGTTTGGGAGTTGCAGACATAATCAACGGACCCCAAATAACGGGGCGTGGTCTAGTTGACGGCGCGTCGATGGTAGGGCGTCGAAAGGCACTGCAATCTGCCTACAAGTTGCTGCCAAGCTTGGAGTGTTTTGGGAATTTCATCCCAAGTCTTATAAAATAGGAGGAAGGTTATTTTAGGTGTGTATGGGTATTTTAAGAGTATTTAAGTCAATGAACTCTCATTTAGACCCTAGAACCTAGACCAAAACCCTTTCCCTCCCAAAGTTTCTCCAAAAACCTCCATGAGAGCTCAAGGTGAAGATGAAGCTTGATGGTGGATCTTCAATGGAGGTTCTTATTGAATTCTCTTTGGATTCTTATCATAAGGTATGAGAGTTCTTCATCTACGGCTTGCTATCACCTTAGAATCAATTTAAAAAAAATGAAAAAATCCAATTTGTACTCTAAGTCTTGTGTTCTTGCATGAAACATTTTCAAACATCAAGATATAATATTATTGATGTATAATTGATATTTTTAAATGAAAATCTGCATGAACCCTCTACCTTCTTAAATCTCTAAATTTGGCTATGCTACGGGTGAGGTAGTCATGTCTCTATACTAGTGAATTCATGTGTAGATTGTTATGACCTCTTGATTTATGTATAGATTATTTTTGTATGGTTTATAGGATGTCTGAATTTGACTATACAAGTATCTATACTCTTAGATTCATTGTATATTGAGATTATTTGATTGATTTGGTGATCATGGCCATTGGTAAGGGCCTTTGAGTATTGAGTTGGTTGATTTGACTATGGATTGAAGTTCTGAGATTGGATTGGTGGTATGCTTCCCTAACTATCTTTATATTATGTTGTATAACTTTCATATTATGATGATTATTGGTATGGTACACTTATGGTGACGGTGCCTATGCGTTATAATTGTGAATCAATGTGGCCTTGTCGGTATTACTTTATGAATTGTGAATCAATGTGGCCTTGTCGGCATTACTATATGAACTATGATATTATCATGTATAACTTTGCTATGTGATCATTGTAAATGTCTTGATTACTTAAGTGTACATGTGAAGTTAAAGTATGTGTTCTTCTATGTAATTATATGTGATCATGGTAGGGTATATGGATACCTTGTGTGTGTAGACTTGATATCGAAGTGTGAATCTTCTTACATGACTATATCATACTTACTTGGTTTTCGTGTAAAGAATGTTCCTTCTCAAAATAATGGTTTTGATTATGTTGTACCGATCACTTAATGCCATGTAAATGTTGGGGTTGGAACTACAGCTTAAAAGAACTCATAAATGAGCCTTTTCCTTTATCCCTTACTAAGAATTGGACTTGTATATGACTAGAGTGGTTGGGATTTGTTATGTTATTGTGTATTTCACTATATTATGGGATGATTGTTGTGAATTGAGTGTAATTCCTTGATGAAGATTCTTGGAAGCAATAGGTAAGTAATCTAAAGTCATGATTGTTCTATTATGTGGATGTTGGACTATAAATGATGTTCTTATGCAATGGAAGTATGTATGATGTTTATATGCATATATAGTGGGCTTTGAATATGTTAAATGTGGGATCATGTTAAGGATATGTTAATGCAAGTTGATGATGTTTATATTCTATGCCTTACACACTATGATTATGATATGTTAATCTCACAAATGAAGGTTTTGTGATGAAAGAAAATTCTCGTCTAAACCTAAAGAGCTTATGATCATGTTTATACAAGGAGTCAATCTCCTATGGCTTATTATAAGTTTAATGATAAATGATAACGTAAAGGTTACTCAAAAAGGGACTTTAGCTTAGCACCGAGTGAATTAGATATGAGAGGTGTCCCTTCCCAAGTTGGAAGGTAGGTTCACAATGACTCTCATGAGATATAGGCTTCCATGTAATATGGAACTATAGGTCTAATATATCTCCTAGTTCCTGAACTATGTTGCTACTAAGAAATACTAGCTAGTGGATCCACCTAGAATGCTATGTTCATGTTTTGGTTCTACTTTGGTCGGTATACCACCTTCTTTTGGTGTGGGGTTTCATGACACCGGATTCCATGTTTAGCTCACGTGGTCTAATATCGGTTAAGGTGATTGTTCCTTCAAGTAAAATGAAAGGCAAGTAAGGCTAACTTGAGGAGTTTACTTAGTATAGGTAGGGGTATGAGACTCTACCTAGACATTGCACAAGTTAACTCTAAGGGATGTCCTAGGAGATTATTGTTATGTGATATGATGACATGAAATGTATGATACCCATGATATATGATGTTACTTTTATATTATATTGGTTATGTTGATGAGCATGCTGTTGGCCTATATTACTATTTAAGGTGATGACTACTTATGTTACAAGTTGTATGGTACAAAGTATGTCTTATAGTCCCCAATATTATTTACTTGATTATATAGGGTTATGGGATTCACATGATCATTTCCTTTGTAGGATTTGGATGGAATCATTTGGTAAGTATGTTGCATGTTATGTTGATATGAACTATTGAATGTGAAATGTTAATATGACTCTATGAGAATATGTCTTTGGTTATGATATTGGTTGATGTTGTTGTTATCCTTATTTTGTATATGCTCTATTGTATGTGTATCAAAGAATTTCAAATGACTTAGCATGCTTTATAATGAAATGGTCCTTTTGATGCATGACCTTAAATATTTTATGTGCATATACCCATACTTAGTACATGTGGCGTACTAACCCCTTACTTTATATAAATACAATGTAGGGTCCGACAATTGAAAGTTAAGAAGGTCCATTGAAGAAGCTTGGAACCCTTTCTCCAAGTGTTGGTAGGTCCGCATGTTTGGGGATACTATCTTTTCATTATTTTAACTATGAAGACTTTAGTAGTTGTAAGAGATACTCTTTATTTCATTTTATCATTTGGATTCTATTGTATTAAGGCCTATATGGTGAATTGACTTTGTATTGGCTACGCCCAAGAATTGTATTCTTAGATGGATTTTATGTGAGACAGTTTTTAGACGATCATATGTATGTTGATTATGTTTCTAAAAAAGAGAAGCCTAAGTAAGCTTCTATGTGAGAGGTCTAATTATACTTCACTTATTATATGCAAATTTTTTAATTTTCTGCAAATTTTAGCCTATGACATGATATGACAAATGCTAAGGGATTGTCTGAGTCTTTTGTGAGGACGAGGATGCCGGTTACATCTGGGGGTGCTCTGCGGATGTGACAATAGGGATTTTACATAGACTCCTCGCAATATGAAGCACTACATAGACTTCTACTTTTGTTTCACATACATAATATAGGAATATTATCTCTTAAAAAGTCTAAGATAAGTCTCATATTAGACCATCTAAAATGAATATAATACTTGGGCATATCCCATACTTCATTACAATGATAGCCACATATATGCTTATATAACCACCTTATCCAAATGAGAATGGAAAGAACTCAATGTATTAAAACTAAAGTAACAACAATAGCTAGATAGTGGCATTGTCCTTCAAAGGTGAGGACCTACCGAACATGGAGAATATAAGTCCAACTATTCTTCAATGGCCCTCTAAAAGCTCAACGGTCGGAACATACATAATTGTAGAAAACATAGAAAATGGGTTAGTACACCACTTGTAATATGGAAACATGCACATAAAACATTTGAAAGAATGCATGAGAAAGGGAGATTTACTTTAGAAACATGTTAAGTCATTTGAAAGCCTTCAATGCACATACAAGAGAGCATATGACACATACGGATTACAATAGCTCAAGTCATGTTCATAATCAATATATCTCAACATAAGTACCATATCAACTTCAACATAAGAACTATATCAATCCTAAATTCCAATAGTTCAAATTAACATAAGCATACAAAACCCTTACAACCAATCCCATCCCAAGCCTGCAAGTGCAATGGTTATGTGAAGTCCAACAACCCCACACAACCAAGTAAACAAGATAGAAGATCATAAGTAATACTTTTCTACATCATAGATATCATCATAGATAGTCATTCACGACATGTATGAATTTAGAACAACATCATGTTCAACAATATAATCATCATCATGTATGAGTACAATCATATAAAGTCAACATCACAGATTTTGTAATATCATACATACGAACAACCTCCTAGGAATCCTATTAGATTCAACTTTTGCAATGTCTAGGTAGATTCTCGTCCCCTACTTCTACTAAGTCAAACCCCTTAAGTCACCCTAGTTAGTGTTCACTTTGTTACTTTGTTTTACTTTAAGGAACACTTGCCTTAACCAACATAGACCACAAGAGCTAAATGTGGAATCCGGTGTCATGAAACCCTACACCGAAAGAAGGTGGACTACTTGCCGTACGAATACATGAACATAGTATTCTAGGTGGATACACTATCTAGAATTACTATGGGGGCAACATAGTTCAAGAGCTAGGAGATATGCTTGGGACCCTCTTTATGCACATTGAGTTATAGTCTCCAATGTCATGAGTACAATATTTATGAAGGGACACTCCTCAGTACTAGTTCACTCGGTTCTAAGCTAGAGTCCCTTTTTGAAATTTCTTTAAGCCTTTATGATTCATCATAGGTTAGTTTAGGTCATAGGATCATTATCTCAATAGAAATTATATGAGAACATCCTTTCAATACAACCCTCATATGTAAGATTAGCTCATCATCATCATCATCATCATCATCATCATCATCATCATCATGTAATAATAGGGCACATAGGCAATTAATAACCAACCTTATATCATTGCATCTTAAGCATAATCTCACAATAACATAGTCAAGACATTTCAATATCATCATCATACCAACACCTATCTAATTAATCATAAGACATGCTTCAATTTCACTTCATCACCAAGTAAGCCATCACAATTGAAGTAAAGGATCAAGATCACAATGTCTTACCAATTTCTCCTTCAAAAGCCATCATCATTGGTCTTACCCTCAACCAATATAATTTCATCTATAAATGGCTGTAACAAAATCATTCAATAACAATAAGTGATTCAATTGCATCCCAACTGATCAATTCAACATGATTTCGTCACCTAGGGTTAGCAAATTTGGGTCAATTCATGATCATTTTCAAATACTAGGTTAATTCATCAAGAACAAATGTAATTGAACAATAATAAATATAATATAATCATAATAATCAAAGTAAACGATAAACAACACAATTTAGAAGATCAAATTCGTATTAGGAAGAAACCCATATGAAAACCATCTTTTTGAAATCAATTTTGGAAGAACCCTTTAAGGAAAGGAATCCCAAAGGTGAAAGGTTCCCATACCTTGATTTTTCTTGGAGATTTATGGATAAAAGTTACCTTCTTGTAGCCCTATAACCCTTTTACCTTTGTCTTTTTTGGAGTCTTCTTGGGAGAGAGAAAGTAGAGAGAAGGAAAACTGATTCGGGTATGGGAAAAGTGAAGTGTTAAATTGGGTTTAGGCTTAGGGTAGTTTATATAGTGTCTTAACTATCTAATTAACCACTCCTTAATCCAGAATTAACCCCCTAACTAACTAACATAATTAAATGAACCAAGTTAAAACTTAACAAAAAAGTGCAGGCTTGACCTACGAGACCATGACCTATGGTCCATAGGTCAGTCGATGGGCACTGTACCCCTCCGTCATGCACATCCATACTTTGGATCAGAGAGTATGAATTTTTGTAAATTGACTAAGTGTTGGTCGATGGAGGCATCGACGCCCGTCGTCCATCCTAAGCTCCATCGATGGTAGGTGTAGTTGCTGCTGTCTTTTGACTGCTTTTTGGTCATTTGGAAATGGTCCTACTCAAGGATCCTTTGGGTGTTCCTTGGGGATTCGTACCCAGACGTTTCTACGCTAAACAGGTTCTAATATGTGGTTAACACCTACTCATCAAATTTCATTAAATTCCAACTCCTAAAACCCCGTCAAATAGGCCAAGACACACTCGCGCCTTTTTCACTAGTCTCCGAACGTCATGGACGTTCCTTGACGTTTTGAATCTAAAAAATTCTAAATAACTTATACACCTTATTTTGGACCTTAAAACACAGTTTAAACCTTTAGACACTCACGTGAGTCTCTAGATTAGGTTTTGGAGTTTTGAAGTATTACAGCCTTCCCACTATAAGTCACCCCATGACACTCAACACCTTATACACTCCATCTAAAAACTTTTGGGGATCTTCTCCCACATTAGAATCACGGAATATAAGAGGATTCATCCTCACAAAGTACCTTAATCTAGAGTTCATGGTACTATTAAGAGCATTCATCCTAGGCCCCACTGTCTCTATGCACTTGAGCTGTCATGACTCGGTCTAGGGTAAGGAGAGCCTCTCTAATATCCTTAGTCATGTCTGGGGGAACCACCGGAAACTTATATCCTTTACCCACTATAGGGACTTTCTCACCTTGAGCAACTTGAACACCCTGTGGAACTTGTCCACCTTGGGGAAGAATTACCTCAATCACTTATTCCTCATCAACTCTCCTTGCCGGTGTCCTCCTTGTATTCATCTCATATAACCATAAGAGAGAAGGATTAATAAGGGAAACTCATAATTTTTAACTCTACGATACGACAGAAGAGTAGAGAATAAGGAAAACTCTATTGTCCAATAGCCTCTCCCTCATGGGTGTGTCGCGACTCACACTGATGAATAAGAATCTACTGGATGTGGCTTTTATGAGTCTTTGAATCCTAAAGACTACTTCATAATCTTATGCTCTGATATCACGATTGTAACAACCCGGGAGCACGCCCTAGATAAATGGCATCCCCTAAGTCGCCACACGGCATACTTGACCTCTCGGAGGTCTTATACAAGACCTTAGACATCATTCATCATATATGTTTATGAAAAGTAGTGCAGAATTAAAACTTTTTACAACAATAATTCAAATGTATTTTTATAGAAAACATAAGAACTAAGTCTCTTTTAAGACATCTTAGACACATGAATATCTTGGGTCACAGCCCATACATCAACAAAATAGATATACTAAGTCTATTACAACATCTTTTGAATATAAAATATAAACATAGTTATGTCTTCAAAATAATTGAGGATATACCAAAACTTGCTTGAAAGAATGCTAGTTTCCAAGCTTCAATTCAAAGGACTCCTCACAAATGCCACCTACACCTTTAAAGATGAAATAACCTATGGGATTAGCACACTGAATGTACTAAGTAGCTGATATGCAATAAAGCATGCTAAACAGACATTTGTATAAAACATGCTCTTTTATGATCTTTTGAAGAAAACTTCATAAGTATAAGAACCACTTTCAACATAAACTTCACATATAAACATATAATCCAAGTAATCTACATAATAACATTAACATCACATCAAAACACATAAGCATATAACTCTCCTACCAAAGGTTACCCCAAGACTTACTTAAGTTAGACAAGAAGAGGCCACCCATACACCCTCTTCAAACCTACTTAAATAATACTTAAGACTACCTAAGAGAAGGTTATTCTATTTTAATTACATTAACTCACAACATAAGGTTATTTCAAGATTCACCTACGTAAGACATTAAAAGACTGCCCATACACCCTTTTCAAGACTACTTAAGAAACCCTCAAAGCTACCCTATATAAGGATACTCTTAGTCAATTTACATTAACTTAAGTCCTAGTCATTCATTAAGTCAATTAAGATACAATTAAACATTTAGAGGACTTCACATAATGATCTTAGAAAAGACCTAGGGAACCTACATACTAGTATCTTCAAAACCTACTTGTTCCATGTCTAGATAGCAATCCGTTCAAATAACTAAACATTGTAAAACATCTCAAATACTAGAATGTATTCCACATGATGAGAATATGAATTAACCGATCTAGACTATACTAGCTAGGCATGGAATCCAGAGTCTACCGTACTCCGATGGAGGGTGTTCAACTTGCCAATGGTAGAACGAGGACACATCCAATGTTGACACATGGTTAAGGAATATGACAAGTTTCTTTATAATCTAGTCACAACTTAAGTAGAATCACTCCCCAACCATGGTCCTCAAGGGCTGCCACTTAATGGTGTATATAATGATAGCTCAACGATTTTTTTAGAGATTGTTTCCTGCCGTTCCAGCTAACCTATTCCTTAGTCCACCATTCACACAAGAAGGATACCATTACAACTTTCAATTTCAAGGATTTTTCAACCTCCTTTCTATATTGAGGGTTCCACATACTAGACCTTCTTAACATGTTCAAGGTTTTTACTCAATCATCTACACATACATGAAAAAGGTACTTTAGCCTACTAACTCAAGAGTTCATATTCATACACTTTCATGTATCAAGTAGAGGTACATAGGTCTTCCAAACAAGACACACACATTATCATCATATATAGACATATTTAGATTATTTCGTAATCACATATATCAAACTAGAAGAAGACATACTTCAATCTCACATGTACTATACACATAATCCTTCACATTGATCATATACAAGCTACAACATGATAACATCACAATTCATATAATAATAATAACAATAATGCTTACAAGGCCCTATTCATCACAATTATTATACATAAACACCACAACCATAAGTGGACAATAACAATAAACAAAATTCAAGGCCTATACTACACAATATCGAAGAGATTAGGTTAACATACACCATTCCATCATCAACACCTCCATTCCTTAGCCATTCCAACCAATTCAATTCACAAAGCTCTTACCAATAGCCATCTACACCAATTGAAGCCAATAACCAAACCATACAATGATATAACAAGAAACCATATGAAATCACTAAATTGAGGCCGCCTATATACAATTATAACATGATCTTTACATGATTAAATATCCCAACACAATCTACACAAGAATTCAATATAATTAAGCCTTAATCAAATCATCCACATTAGAGCCAAAAATAGGAAATCATGATTTGCATGGGTTCATAGAGAATTTGATCTAAAACCATTCAATTAACATCAATTATATCACAAATCAATGATTCAAAATATTTTATGCAAGAACCCATGACTAGAATTGAAATAGAAGAATTCATGTTTTTGACAATCTTTGAAAACCATTGAAATGGACTCCTCGAAGAAAGAGGATTCAAGGATGAAACACCATACCTTAATTGAAGAAAATACCAATCAATTTGGAGAGGAAATCACTTGATAATTCACCTTCTATCTTGACCTTGAGTTTGGCCTCCAATGGAGGTTTGTGAGAATCTCAAAAAGAAGAGGGTTTTGGAATTTTGATTTCTTATTGGGTATTGCAGTTTTGTCTTCGGAAATGGTTTAAATATGACTTAAAAACCGTCTATATACTACTCCCAAAGTATGCAAAGTAACCCTGCATTAATTGGAACTTTTTAGACATGTCAAATTTAAATTAGATTTTTGGAATTATCATCGGGAAACAAGTCCGCGACGCAGAGCTGTTCCCACATGATTTTTCAAAATAAATTTTGAGACGGTAGAGTCCGCTTTGTGGCCCATAACGTGGACCAAAATCTGGTCCTTCCTGAGTCCTTGACGTATATTGCTTTCTCCCATGCCTAATTGGCTGCTGCCTTAGGAAGCTTGCTTGCTGAAGGTTCAATCTTCCTCAAGGATGCCTAGAGCGGTCCTTGGAGAGTCGTACCCAAACTTTTTGACCCTTATTAGGTTCATTTAGATGTAGGGTCATCCCCACTGATTTTAGACTCCACACAACACATAAAACATGCAAAGGCACACCGTTTCACTTCCAAACTCTTCCAAACTCAATATACTGGCTTCTAACACTATAATTAATAATTTTAAGACCTAATAAACTCCTGAAACACATGATATGCTCTAGTTTACCTAGTTCATTATAAGGGGTACTACATGAACTTAATATATTATAAATTAGTCTCATTAAGAGGTCAAAATAACAAATGATATATATTGTTCAAATAGGGTATTTATCCAAGTCATTGGAATAAAAGTATTAGGACTAAATCAAAACAATAAAAGTTCAACTAAATGATAATCTTTACTAGTATTATCAAGGATCAAGGAAAAAAGTCAATAAAATCAATAAAAAACAAATGTTAATATTTAGAGTAATAATGAGGATAAAGAAATAAATCAATAAAATCAACAAAAATATATGACAATCTTTACCTGTCATGCCCCGAGTGTACACCCTTGAAGTAAAAACGGGACATAGGATCACGAGCTACCCCATGTTCAAGTTAACCCTCAGCTGTCATATCCTAAGTATACTAAAATATTCCTGAATAAATATTCTCTAAATAAGCCTAAACAGTGATAATTAATAGTGGGGAATACCCAATACTAATCTTTATATATAGAAGAGTATATGTTAAATAAAACTTAGGGGATTAAAGTCAAAACTAAAACTAAATCTACTAATTTTACTGAAAAGCCTCTAATTGAGTAAAATTGCTGGGATGTGTCCAAACCTAGCTCTAGCAAAGATGAAAACTGAATAAAAAGAATAAAGTGTAAAACAAGTGTATTGTCCTCGAAGGATTATGACTCACCACTAAAGCTACTGAAGTGGAGATCGGGAACCAATCTATGTATGATCTGGATGCTAAATAGATGAACCTTCATCGTGAAAGTATGTAGCGTAGAGGAAGTGTCAGTACGTAAAATGTACTGAGCATGCATGATACATAGTATAGCTAAATAAATTACATATATACAAAACATAATGAGCAATAATATAATCAGAATAAAATGTAAATACCAAAATATACTAAAGGCTAAGCTAAATGCATTGACAAAGTATTAATCATGAAATGACATATTTATAATAAATGTTGAAATATAATTGAAGACCTGATCAAATTCTCTAATGTTTGACTGCGACATCTACTATTTACTAACATAAAACCGCGTGAGCTGAATATGGAGTCCGATGTATACGCCCCATCGAGAGACCTAATATACCTTGATAGAGGTATAAAGACACGAATGGAATGATCATTAAAGTTGATGCCTAACATAGGGGATTGACGAACCTACAGGGAATGTAGTTCTTGGACTATGAGTGCAACTGACCCTAGTCCAACTTTGTATTAAGCCTACTCCCGATTAGAATGTCTATAATATATCATACCTAAAATAAACAAGATAGCTCAAGATTTTGACATGCTAACTTAAAATGAGACATTAAGTATTGATAATAAAACTTTTGAAAAAAGATGCATGTATATTTGTATATATGACCTTTCAAGTTTATTTCATTTACAAACACAACTAGGGTTCTCAATTTCATGCAAGGACTAAGCTACATGTTTATGAAAAAATAATATCGTGATAAGGATTACTATAGTAGCTAATTCACAATAAATATCTGAAGTACAATAACCCTAATTCTAAACATGATATAGAGAATCAAGAATCTAACTTAATTTTAGGGAGCTAATGGGTTAAAGAAACCCAATAGTGAAATTCCACATACCTGGTGACAAAATCTACAGAGAAATACTTTGATTTAGGGTTTGAAAAGTTGAAGAACATTCTGTTTCTTGTTCTTGGGTGTTTTGGTCAACATCTCCTTTTATTTTTGGTCAAAGTTTGGAAGCATTTAGGTGAATGAAGGTTCTAGGTAGGTCTGCCGATGTTATAAGGCTAAAACTATGTAAAACAACCTACTTAAGGAATAAAACTAAGATGTTGAAGTGCCAAAGGAATTGGAAAAAGACCTAAATTACCCTAACATAAAAGGTGTTGAGCCCCACCCATGGAGGGACCTACCGGACAAAGGTAGAACTACCAATCATAGGTAGGGTTTTCAGTCAACTCTTTCTGATCGGGCTTCACTAAAAAGAGCATAACATTATACTCTGTGATGGGATTTTGCAGATTTGGTGACTTTGGAAAGACGATTCAATTTTCTATTGCTAGGTAGGTCAGTGGCCACCTAATGCCTTTTGTGATAAATAGTATGACAATTTGAAGTTGACCTAACAATAATTTCTTTCTAACTAGTTGGTGACCCTTATTTACGGTTCGTCAATCCAACCATGGACCATACCAGTTGAATGTGGCTGGTATCATAGACCATAAATATTTGATGCTCAACAACGAACCCTACCTATAGACTACGAACCGTCAATGGATTCTATGGTTCTTGTACTAGGTCTGGAAAGCTCATTTTATCTATTTTCTCAAATCACAGGTGTATCATTATTTCCCCTTTGGGAAAATTATTCCTCGAATGAAGTCTAAACGAGGTGGGGATGGAGGGAAAAAGTTGCAATCCTTACTACTAAGTACTAGAAATTGATATTTAACTAAACCGAGATCTAATAAGATGCAAATATTCTGAAAATGCAAGAATAACCAAAGGAACAAGGTATTAAGAATGAATTTAGACATAGGTAAACTGAGACTCTTGAGAGGAAATTTTATCTCAAGCTGAAAATGTCACACCCCAAGGGTAGATTCTCGATGCGGACACGGGACCTGGGATCACCATGACCCCAAGCTAACCATGATGGCATATCATAAGCACACTTAAATAAAATAATGTAAAGAAGCACTGTGAGAAATATAAATCATGATCTCACCTGATATAATGAGGAATACCCATATACTATTTGAATAAAAACAAATTGAGAGCTTTAATACAAATGAGATAGCAAACTCAAATACTAAAGATTAAAAGATAATTATGTCACTAGTGTTTGAAGAATAAGTATTCCCACTAATGTTGCTTAAGTGAAGATCTGGAATCGATTTATGCGTGATATGATTGCTGTGGACCGAACCTACATCCCGAAAAGATGTAATGAAGAGTATGTGTCAGTACTTGAAAAGTACTGACAATGTCGGATATATTAAATATGAACAGAAACATAATTGAACAAGTAATAAATTGATAATATTAGTTGAACATGATAAGGATACTCAAAATACTGCAAATGACTAAACTGAATGCAATGACAAAGTAATAATATATATTGGTTTAAAACTCAACTGTAATGATAACATGTGTAATGATGTAGGATTAACTGTCAGAGCTACTAATAACTGCATAAAACCACATAAGTTAAATGTGGAGTATGATGTATACGTTTCATCTGGAGGACCCAATATACCCTCTTAGAGACATGGTGGTGTGATCACTAAAATGATGCCCTGTAAGGGGCATACAACCTAGAGGCACGTAGTTCTGGGACTTTTTTCTGGTTGACCCTAGTCCACCCAATGTAAAGCTTCTCTCGCTTAATTAAATAATTAACAAATTATTATTGAAGTTCTTTGATACCGGATAGTTCAAAGTAAATATATGCATTGATAATACAACATTAATATACTGATAATAATGCATTCGAAAATATAAGCATGCTAATATCTATAACTTAATTTACTGACCTAACATGTGTAATTAATGAACTAAAGAACTACATAGCTAGGTTTCTGAGTTTGTACATTAATCTGGACATAAAAAACTACAACATGATAATATGATTTGGATCATTCTAACCATTAAAACTCAACAATTTATAACATTCCAGAAACCCCATGTCTAGAAGATATTAAATGAATCAAGATTCTGACGGAAATCTAGGGACCTAATGGGTGAAAGGAACCTAGTAATAAAATCCCACATACCGAGTAAAGAATTTCACAAAGAAATCTTTCGGTTTTTGTCTAGAACTGATGAAGATTAGATGCATTCCTGGGAATGATTTGGTCGCCTCTTTCTCCTCTTTATGCTCTAATTTTCTTAGTTTTGGTGAATGATCTAACTTAGATAAGTTGTAGTTGTATTTCTAAGATAAAACTAACCGAAACTTTGTAGTTTAACGGTAAAACAATGTAGTTTAGGGGTCCAAAACATAAGGAAAATACAAAAGTACCCATTACTTAATAATTGTCGGGATCACCGGCGGACCATCTATCGACACATGGTTCATACTTGTCAATTGTCAGTTGCGATAGAAGACTGAATTTTGAGGGTCTTATCCACAATCAGTGACCTGACCAACAGTCTGTGGGTCCCACGATTGTTTAAAACATAGAATGATTTTCTGGGCTGAATTTGGAGAGGGTTGCACATGAAAACTTGGAACAACCAACACTGTTTGTGGGTCACCCCACGGTCGTGTGTTGAACCTGTAACTTTTGGAAATCATCTGTGAGTTCTATTTTCAAATAGATTGTGCTACATAATCTCCCATGTAAGACCCCAAAAATGAAATAGGGTGTATTAGAGCCTCGTATGAGTGTCTTGAGTTATAAACTTGCTAAAATAATGAAAATTGACTTCTTAGGCAGTTTTGAAGAGGTTTGAGGTCAAACGTCAAGGGAAGACCAAGATGTTTGGAAAATAGTCTTTTGTGTGCTAGTGTGTTTTATTCAGTTGTTCATTATTTGATGTGTTGTTTGGAGTCTAAAATTATTGGAGGTGACTCTAAAATCTAGGAGGTCGTGTTAAGGTTCAAAAAATTTAATTAGGACTCCCTAAGGAACACCCCAAGGGTCATTAAAGAAGACCCAAACATTGGAAAAAAAAAGCTGTCAAGACATCCTTGACCTACACCCTAATCGACACCCCGTTAAGTAGTTGATGCTCCGTAGGAAGGGGGGGTTGATCCACTCTTATTAGTGGGAGATTAGATACCACCTTGAGAAACATCAGTCACTATCCACAGATGACCAGGATGAGACATCAACCCATCCACGGTCCATGGATGGTGGCCGTCATTTGGTCCCCTGTTTCACTGCCAAGAATGGGCCAAGCCAAGGGTGGTTTGGTAATTTTGACCCTTGGTTAATTAATATGGGACGGTTATTTTATGTATTTCAAGGTATTTTAAGTTAGTTTAAACACTTTACCGTAGAATTAGAATTCATTCCTCAAAACTCAAAACCGTTCCCTTCTCTCAAACCTCCATAGAACCCTAAAGTCAAATTGGATCTAGGATTGAATATTTTCATTACTTTATTGTATAATTTTTTGGACTTTCTAATAATAAGGTAAGATGATCCTTTATCGATAGTGAGATCTAGAGCCAATTCTCAAACATTTTTTAAGTTTTCCTAAAGATGATGAAAATCCCCAATTCTTCCTCAAGCTCAGGGGTTTATGCATTTAATGGTTTCAAACAAATTGTTATGATTATATTATGATTTTATTGATCATTTGATGTGAAAAACTCTATGAACCATTATCCCTCTAATTCCTTAATTTTGGCCTGCAAAGTGTGTTTGATGAGTGTGATTATATATTGTTAGAATTGCGCTTATATTATATTGTATCATCATTATCTATTTTAATCCATGCCTAATTTTGATAAATTGTTGGAAAATTGAGAAAAGGCGATCATGGCTTGGATATAAGGTAAGTTAGCCTAAATTACAATAGTTTTATTCAATTGTTCTAGTGTGGTATGGTCCACTGCTGGTGGCAGTGTTTAGCTATTGTATATGTTTATGTATATTTATTATGATCATGGCCTTGAAGGAATTGAATTTTAAGTGAGGAAATTTTTATAATGCATATGTATTGAGGTGTATTAGGAAGTTATGCATATGATTCCTTAAGAATGTATGACTATTAGAGTATAATGTGAATGTGAAGTATATTTGTGTGTGGATTATTATTAATAGAGTAGTATCATGTTTAGAAGATAATGCCATGAATGATGGTGACTATGTAAACGACTTTATCATATTTGCACTCACACACACGAATGAATGAATGAAACAAATGGTAATGTAATGAATACGAGTCCATTGAAAGGTTTCCTCAATTGTTGTCTAGTGGATGAATGTTGTATTTTTTGATGGATGCTCTCACGTTAGTAGATGCAGAGTGGATAGTAACAATCTAAATATTCCTAACAACTTTCCAATGAATGAATGATAGGTTCGGATGGGTACTCTTCCGTGAGTAGAAGTTGATTATGAATTGGCAATCCCTTAACCTATAGTTAATGAATGTAATGAAAGTATAGTGCTCTATGGGGATTAATGTTAATCACCAATTGGATATGATAGAGATGTGTACTCTCATGTGAGTAGAGGTGGGATGCTTAGTAGCAATAACGTGAGATGGGTACCATCACGTTAGTTGAGGTGGGGTACCTTGTAACAATCTCCCTATCCGTTAATTATGTGCCCACATAGGACTATCTTGTGGTTTTCCACATAAAATTTAAATAAATGACCCTATATTAGTCACGTGGATATCTCTCATCTATTAAGGTTTAATATCGGTATTCCATGATAAGATCTTATGTTCTATGTTGGTTAAGCTTACCCCCACAAAAGAATTTAATGAACTAGGTCTTCCTAAGGGTGTACTACTTTAGGTAGGTGGTGGAATTTGACGCCATCTATAAATTGTACAAGTAGCCTTTTAAGTGGGCGTGTGTCCTTATAATGTTAATGAATTAAGGTTTTCTGTATCATGTTAATGAAATATATTGATTGTATGCCTAATGCTAATGAAGGTTAATTCACTTGTTGAATGTGATGTGCCTAGTCTAGGGTGATTCTAAAAGAGCACCAAGTGGGACTAGTATGGGATGCTACTTTCACATTGCACTAGTGTAACTTAGTGTTATCCTAGGGGATGGTCCTTACGTGATGATTATGATTATGTTATGTCTCTGTCTTATGAATGAATATGGTTGATTTCAAGGAGGTATCATGTCAGTCCATCTTAGGTGACCTTAGAGTGTTACTTGAATGTGGATGGTGGTACGATACATTATCCACAAATTGCACTAAGTGATGTTTGAGGCGTAATTGTGGTGAAGAGGTAAAGGAAAGATGATGGTCTATATGTAATGAATATGTCTCAATGTAAATAATAGTTTTATATGTCATGTGATTGGTTTTTATGTATCTTGTAGGACGTTCATGAGGATTTTACTAAGTTTAAATAATGCATGGTTTTCAACCAAGTACGTCTCTTTTTAAGTATATTTTAGCATGGTCGTCATACTTAGTGCTTAGTTATTCTAATTCCATATTTTCCTCTATTTTATACAAAGTGTAGGTGTTGGCAAGTGAGGTAATATATAGAGTTGAAGCTTGGGACTTAGAAATTCTCTCAAGATTTGGGTATGTCCTCATATGTCGAGGACAGGACTTATTATTGTAGTTTCTCTTTCACTTGAACATTTGTGTTTGGGTTACCGAAAGCCCACTACAATGCGGCTACTGATGGCTGATCGAACAGTGAAAAGGCCTATAGAGATACTCCACGATGTGCTAGTAAAAGTGGAGTCGTTCATCTTTCCAGCAGATTTTGTTATTCTTGATTGTGAAGTCGATTTTGAAGTTCCTATTATTCTTGGGAGGCCATTCCTTGCTACGGGTAGAGCCTTCGTTGATATGGAAAAGGGGCAGATGAAATTTCGGTTGAACAATGAAGAAGCGACCTTCAACATTTGTAGGTCCATGAGGCAGAGTGGTGAGCTCCAATAGGTAGCTTCTATATTCTACAAAGAAAAGAGGAAGAAAGATAATGACCTAATAAGTGAAAAACGAGAGTTTATGGTTGGGGATTTGGTGCTTTTAGACAGTTCTAGGTTGCGTTGGCTTCCGGGCAAGTTCAAGTCCAAACGGACTCGCCCTTAGTTGATTACCCAAGTATTCCCTCATGGAGTATTTGAGTTAGAAACCATGGAGGGAGTGCGGTTTAAGGTGAATGGAGAACAAATAAAACTCTATTTTGGGCATACTGCATCGGTGAATATAGTGATAGAGGCATACCATCTTGATGAAGGCTGAGTAATCAAGTGTCCTCAGTCGTTCGACGATGTTAAAACAGGCACTTGTTGGGAGGCAACCCAATACTTATAGTTTTTCTTTTTAGTAATGGTAGCATTTTCTACTGATGGGTTTTAAATTTGAAGGCACATCACCAGGAAATTCTGCAGAAAATCACTCTGCAGCAGTCACTGACGGATACATCGACGGACCGTCATGCATGCGACGGTCCGTCGCATGAATCCGTCGTGCCAGGTACGTCTTTCTGTTATTTTCAAAACTAGGGCACATGCAACGGAACACATGATGGACCGTCACAGCTAAGATGGACCATCGTCGGGGGTTTCAAAAATACTTAACATTTAAAAACCCGACCCCCTTCATTTCCCCTATTTCATTCCCTCTTCCTCCTATTTCCCTCCCTTTTAAACTTCCAATTTCCTACCTCTCTTTCTTTCAACCGATCATTTTTCCGAATTCCCCAATTACCAAAAAAAAGAAAAAAAATCCACTCTCTACTAGTCGGGGTCTGCCGCTGTGGTTCTCTACTTGATCACCAAGTACCTTCCTCGCTTGTTTTTTCTCATAGTCTCAGGTATATGTTTCTGATTTCTACCCATTTACTTTGCATTTTTGTTTATCAATTAGTACTAGCCTAGTTCTTCTTGACGGGTTCATTCTTTAATACAAATTCTGTCTAACCTAGGTTGACAATACTCAAAATTGCCGTGTTAAAACTCCGGACAAGGGTCTAAAATACCCTTAAAGTATTGAAAATGGTACAAAATTACCCTACATCCACCTATTGGCTCCAAAATGCCCTTTTAATCCACCTATTGGCTCCAAAATACCCTTGTCATCCACCTTTGGGTTCAAAATTGACCATTTTTAATTGTTTTAAAATTAAACTCTTTAAATATTTTTTAAATACTTGGCGTTCAACTAATAATTATAAATTTATTTTATTAATATAATTTATAAACCAATCCACTACCCACTCATTACTAACTAAATCTCACTCAACTAATATTTCAATTATAATATCAAAATCGTCATAAACACTACTAAAACAAGATGAAATTATAGATTACTGAAAATGACATTCAAAATTATTCGAGTCCGAATCGAAACCCCAATTAAATTTAGGTTGAGCCGCTTATTTAGGAGGACACTTTCTTTCAAAATTGAATTAGAAATTTATGATTAAAGGTAAAGAAGTAATACATCCCGAATTAATTCATGCACTTTTTTAAATATAATTTTATAAATATTTATGATTTATTTTAAAACCTTTAATATATTATTTTGAAAAAAAGTTACCTATGAAGTAACATCACATAATTAAGACGTAAGAATAATTAGGATGAACATAGTAAGACTTTTAAGTTTATCGGTGATTTTTATGTAGCCACTTGAATGTATGATAATTTACTTCTATATTTTTTAAAAACACTCAATTGGAAGTAGCTTGAATTAATAATGTGACGGGTTCCTTAATTTAGAGGGATTTTATTAGTAATGGGTGGGTAGTGGATTGATTTATAAATTACACTAATAAGTTAAATTATGACAAATAGTTGAGCACCACATATTTTACAAAATATTCAAATAGTTTAAATTTAAAACCGTTAAATAAGTGGTCAATTTTGAATCAAAAGGTGGATGACAAGGGTATTTTGGACCCAATAGGTGGGTGGGAAGGACATTCTGGAGCCAATAGGTGGATGAAGGGTAATTTTGTACCATTTTGAATACTTTGAGGGTATTTTAGGCCCTTTTCCGTTAAAACTCTAGAAATAGGTGCTTTATCATTGCTAGTTTACTAGGTGTGTGGGTTAGACAAATGTAGGTTAAAACACTATCAATTCCATTTGGGTCATAGAGGATGAATGGGGCATCCCCAGTTCTGTAACTGAATGACAGAATGAGACCCCGATGATGGACCGTCGTACCCACAACGGACCGTCATTGGGTCCGTCCCAACATCCCTCACACCCCACTGTCAAATTTTCTCCAAGTGTCCACCAACGGACACATGCGACGAACCCCTATTCCCACGATGGTCCGTCCTGCACATAACGTCATGACGGTCAGAGACCCTATTCCTAAGGGTCTCTCACTTTTTCTAAGTGTCCTCCAACGTACATCGACGATGGACCGTCATAATCACAACGGTCCGTCCCGCATAACCATTATGACGATCAGAGGCCCCTGTCCTAAGGGTCTCCATCCTATTTCCAAGTGTACTCTTACGGACAACTATGATGGCCGTCATACCCTCGATGGTCCGTCCTGCATTTATCGTCATGACTGTCAGAGACCCCTCTCCTAAGGGTCCCCATTTTTTTTGAAGTGTCCCACGACGGACGTCGTTGACGGACCGTGATAATCACAACGTTCCATCCTGCATATACCGTCATACTTGTCAGAGACTTTCCTTCAGGGTTCTCCACATAAACATATTTTAAGTAATACATGACGGATCCCATGACGGTCCGTCGTACTTACGACGAGCCGTCACCTGGTCCATCGTGTTTCACTGTTACTAGAGAAATGTCATTACATCTTAACTCTTTTATTTATTTTGTGCGGTTTTGCTTGTCTTGTTTGCTCCTTCTAGTACTAATATTGATTCTTTACAGGTACTCTCTATTATGGTACCAAAAGAAGATCGAGTCTACAAACGCGGGCGATCGAGGTCTGTCACCCCGTTTGCCCGCCTGGTCATTGGCTCTGATGATGAGCGTGACCCCGAGTACATGCCCCCAGGCACTTCCACCCCATCCCGAGCTGCACGTGCTGCCAGAGCCACACCCAACAAGGTGGCGTCCGGCGTAGTCACTGCCTCCTAGTCTGATGAGGAGCGCACACTGACCGGCACACCTTCTGGGTCAGCTACTAATGAAGAGGGAGCGTCTGTCTCCTTAGGATTTTCGTGGTCGGAGGAAGCCTCCGGATCTGCTGATGTCCCTACACCCACCACCGCTGCACGGTCTGCCTCATCTGATGAGGCTGACAGTTTGGAATCCACACCCGGTTCACCGACTCATGCTCTCACCCCAGTTGCCGACCATCCCAACTGGTGGTGTGTCGACGGGCAGTATCAAGTCTATTCCGATGAAAGTTTCTGAATGACAAAGGATTCATGACACCGACACTAACATTGGTGCGGTGGGTCCTTACGTGAAGTCTCCCGACTATGCCATAGATCCAGAATCTCTTCACCAGAGATTGACTGGAGTGGACACCGCGTTCTTTGGGACGTTATAGTGAAGAGTTGGTCAGAGAGTTCTACGCCTCTTACTTTGCTACTCTCAGATCACAGATTGATAGGCGGGCTGCCCCCGCAAAATAGGCCCCACTGGAGCATGTCCGAGTACGTGGCATTCAGGTTGATATCTCCCTGCCTGCCATCCGCCGGTATCTATATGGCTAGGATATTGATGTCAACCGGACCCCTCTCACCGCCGAGTTTGACTACCGGTGGCAAATTATCAAAAATGGACAATTCCTGCGTGAGCCATCCCTGAGAGAGACCACCAAGAGGTTGATGGCCCTGCACTTTCTGTTGATGGAGAGGGTGCTGACTGGGTGACCTAGCCGAAGGGATCCATCAAGAAGGCTAACCTGACCTTCACGGCGAAGTATTTATGGTTGATTGTCCGCCAATGCGTTTCCCCCACAGCCGCTGATAATATAGTCACATGGGATCGCGCAGTACTGATGGCGACGATGATAGCCGGGTTTGAGGTGAACTTTGCTTGTCTTCTACAGGCGGTCATGCACGAGAGGGCTTTTAAGGTCACAACTACTTACCCTTTCCCGTGCATGATATTTTCTAGATGCAGGTACGTAGGTGTGCCTATATGGTACGTTGATCAGCTCAAGACCCCGCTGGGCACTATTGATATCGGCCTCATCAGGGATGAGGCCAATGAGTTGGCTCCACGCAGAGGGCCCCGTCCAGAGTTGCCTCCACTTGGTGATAATCTAGCTGATACAGTAGCACAGGCCCGCACGGCTACGCAGGCGGCTTCCACTGACACTACCCCGCTCGAGTCTATCTCGGGTAGTAGCACTGCCCCGAGCTTCTCTCGCTTAGCCCCTTTCCCTGCTCTGGTTCGACTTGATAGGGTCCATAAATTAGAGACACAAATGGCTACACTTCTGCATCACATCCAGCCTTGTATGCAGAGGTTTATTGCTGAGGCAGAAGAGCGCTTGGAGCGGAGAATGGTCCAGCACACAGAGCGGAAGATCGCTGAGGTTCATCAACGCTTGGACGCTTTTGAGTTGCAGGTGCTAGACCGGCCAGCCCCTCAGGTGGATGTATCGACCCTTTAGGATGCGGTCGACAGTCTTCGCGCAGACATCGATATGATCTTAGAGGCTGGGATGCCTGAGTTTGAGGCCCCTTCTGCAGAGCCTGCTGAAGACACAGTGATGGCGGCCTTATTCGCCACTTCTGAGATTCCACCACCTCCCCTTCGAGAGCATGCGAAGAGGCGTAGGGTTCGAGAGGAGGATGAGGCTCGAGCATGGAATAAGGAGCGCCGTGAGATGGAGGATGCGAGGAGGGCCTCGCTTGCTGATGAGGAGGCGCGTCAGGTGAGGGCAGTAGAGTTAGCTGCTGGGGCATCTAGCTCCTGAAATGTGGAGATAGCGGGAGGCACTGCTGATTGTGCTGTTGATGCTGTGGACACTACTGAGAGTGTCGAGATTACAGAGGTAGTGGGCTCCGGGGAACCGGACCCACCAGCTTGCTGATTGTTGGCGCTTTGCACCCCATGTTTGCTTCACCTACCACTCTCGTATTTCAACTTTTTTTATGCATTGGGGAAAATTGCATGTCTTGTTGTTGCGGATGGGGTAAATGGAAAGTGAGTGCTAGGGTGAAGTGTGAGTAGCCCAATTCACTATCCTTTTTTGGGGTTTTCTTGCCTGTGTTCTTTTCCCCGAAGAGAGTGATTATTTTTTCTGTTGAACCGGCATGTCTATATCTTGTGTACATAGTTTAACTCTGAAGCATGATGGCTAAAATGATATCCTGATAAAATGAAAATGATGCATGACTAGGCATAGTAATTGATAAATGTGTGGCTCTAAGCATGACATAGAGGTACACCACTACATGACCCTAAGTCTAAAATTCGAACTAGGTGTCTGATAATCTGGTAGAGTATTGAGATGTCAAGTGAGTGTGAGGAAGATTTGAATAGTCCACTATTTGTACTGATCTAGAACTTGCTTGGTTAGTCCTGCTAAAAGTAAGCTGTAATAGACAATTAGGAAAGGATAATAGGACCTTGTTCAATATAGCCCATTTTTAACCTTAATAAAAGAAAACCAAATGAAATTAATTCTTATCTGATCCAAATGATTTGAGCTTAAATTAGACCTTTCTTTTTCACCCCAACTGATCTTTTCTGGGAATAATGTGTTGGCCCTGGTACCTCCTTGGACATGTGCTAATTCATAAGTTGAGGGTGGCTAATGCAGTAAAGAACCTTTTTATGGCCCTGACCCAACTTTGGGTATTATGTACTTTGACTCATGGCAAAGCCATGAGTTAAGGGTGACTATTATGAGGAATGCTCTGGAAAGTGGGGTTGAAAGAACAAAGAGAGAGAAAGAACATAAGTGAAGTGACTCAAGAATTAGTTGAAAAAAAGTGAAATAAAAATAATATATATATATATACACACACACACACACACACACACACACACAAGAAATACAAGCAAGAAAAGAAGAGAGTCACTTACACAAAGGAAGAAACAAGGGAAAATAGCAAGGTAAAAGAATATGGGAAATTGGGAGAAATAAAATGATGAAAAGAGGTAGGTTTATACGATATGACAAGGTTGGCAACAAGTCACTAAAGTATACCTAAATATACCCTACCTAACCCTGAGCCTATGTTAAAAGCTAAGAAAGTCCTATCGTGATCCTAAAAGTTGTATAGCGAACTTAAAGTAGTGAAAATAAGGGCAAGCTTATGGTATTATGTATGAATGAGTTGTGAATCTGTTCTGAGAGTGAGTGTTGAAAAGTAATCCTTATACTCAAACTGAAATCGTTGTGTGAAAAATGACGATATTGTTTTGAAGTGAGGACACTAGTTGCAATATCGGAAATATTAGCACCTCGGTGAGAAATTGAAGAGGATAGGAATTAGTGCATGGTGAGTCTGTGTCATGGTCTGATTCCACAAAATTCAAGCCTAATAGTGATAGCATGAATAAATATGATGAGACTGATCGGGATTGATAGCCAAATGATTGCGAAAGATAAAACATGGATACTATTGTACAAAGATTTTGTATTGAGTCATAGTGCGTCGCTTGAGGATAAACAACGAATTTAAGTTGAGGGTGTTGATATACCGTGGTTTCACGGTATTATTAATGCTTTTTCCTTAAGTTTAGTGTGTCCAAAAGCCTTTTTGTATTAATTTTTATGTAAGTTTCTCTTTATTTGCAGGAAATCTGTCTAAAAGATGAATGCGGAGGTTTCTGAGCAAGAAATGCAGAAAAGTACCACCTACGGAGCTTGTGACGGTCCGTCGTGCCAGTGACGGTCCGTAGGTGGCATCGTAGTGCAGTTGCTGAAGGAAGATGGGGAAGTCTTACCAAGTGTGGGATTACGGAATGAGTGACGGACCGTCGTAGCCATGACGGTCCGTCTTGCTGGTTCGTCATGAAGAACAGAGAAGTAGTCCCAGTACCCAATTTTCAAGAGTTTAAGTGTTATGGAACGGAGACCCCCGACGGACCGTTGTGCCTGTGATGATCCGTCATACCTTCCGTCGAGGGTAATGAAGAGAGAAACAGAAGAAATTGCACAAGTATGGGATGACGGAGTCAATAACGGCCCGTCGTGACCATGATGATTCGTCGCGATGTCCGTCGACCTAGCCGCGTTTTGACAGATTTCCAGCAAATAGAGTCCTTCTTTAATTAGGTTTTTATTTTTTATAAATAGTTCAAAAAACTCATTTTTGGGGTTAGACTCTTGGTTATTTGAGCTTCTTTTATGGATTAGACTTGGTGATTATTGTTACACTTTTGGAGAATCTTTAGTGTTCATTAAATTTCAGTAATTGATTGTTGGTGACTTTTGTTGATTAATCAAGTGAACTTTTGGATTTTATTTTTTCTCATTGAAATTAGTGCATGAATTCTTATATTACATATTTGAATATTGTGATTATGACTATGGGTAACTAAACTCCATAACTAGGGGTGTGGGAACCATAGTGAATAATGAGGTAAAACCTAACTAAAATAACAATTCTAGAATAGTGTCTTGCACGTATTGATAATTCTTTCGCTTAGAAGTCTTTTTAACGGATGGACAACGTTAGAACTCGCCTTAATGCTACTTGCTGGACCAAGGAGGTAGATAATAGGAAAAGAATTATCAACATAGATTTAGTGTATACTATCTAATAGGCTAGTATTGATTGGTACTAGGTAATAACTTAGTCAAATATCGAATACAATGCTCAATATGAGGTAAAAGTAAGGGTTAGTATAGAAACACACGTAGCCGGACCAAGGTTCGGAGTGAAATTTTCTAGATGCCGGACCAAGGATTTAGAAATACATAACTTATCACTTTGCATGCAAGATACTAGGAAAGAATTGTTATAGTTAGAATTATCAAGTTATGAACCTATAGGGAACACGTAAACCCTAGTTACTTTTATTAATTCATTAAACTCCAACATTTGAAGTTGTTAGTTGTCTCCTTTAATTTCGCTAGTTGCTCTCATTTATTTAGAAATAGAAAACCCCCCTTTTATCATTTTTGCTTTCCAAATAAGTAATTGACTGAATAATAGTAATAATAGATTGAAGTTAAGTCTAAATTATTTTCCTCGTGGGAACAATCCCAACCTCATTAGTTGGGTTATTTAGTTGACACGACCGCTTTACTTCTTATTTGAGAAGTAAGTTTGAGCATATCAGACGACAATGTTATGAATGATGATGGTTATGTTAACGGCTTTCTCATATATTAACCCACACACATAAATGAATTTACTGATAATGTAATAAAAACGAGTTTATTGAAAGGTTTTCTCAATTGTACACTAATGAACGAATGGGGGATTTTGGGGTCGATGTCTCACGTTAGTAGATGCAGAGAGTCCAGTAACAATCTAAATATTCCTAAGAGTTTTCAATTGAATTAATGATAAGTTGGGATGGGTACTCTTCCATGAGTATAGGTAAAGTATTTAGTAGCAAACCCTTAACCTATTGTTAATGAATGTAATGACAGTTTAATACTTTGTGGGGACTAATGCTATGCAGTGAGACGATATGATAGAGTGTATACTGTCACGTGAGTAGATGCGGGGAACTTAGTAGAAATATCTTTAGATGCTTACCCTCACCTTAGTTTAGGCGGGGTACCTTGTAGAAATCTCCCTATGGCTTAACTATATGGCCACATAGGACTAGCTAGTGGTTTTTCACGTAAAGTTTTAATGAATGACCCTACCTTAGGCAAGTGATGATCCATCATCGGGTAGGGGTTAATAGCGAGATTCCATGATAAGATCTTATGCTCTATGACAGTTAAGATTAACCCCACAAAAGAATGAAATTAAATAGGTCTTTTTAAGGATGTACTACTTAGGGTCGGAAGTGGAATGAGACGCCATCTATTCATTGAACAAGTAGGAATTCGAAGGGGCATTTTGGTGTGTCTTAATAATGTTAATGAATGAATGGGTTTATATATTATATTAATGAAGTATGTTGATTATATTTTTAATGTGAATAATGCTTTTATGAATTGGTGAATGGGATGTAACTAATCTAGAATGAATCTAAAATAGCACTAAGTGGGAGTAGTAGTATGGAATGCTACTTTCACAGTGCACTAGTGTATCATAGAGTTATCCTAGGAGATGACCCCTATGTGATGATTATAATTATGTTATGTCTATGTTTTATGAATAAATGTGGTTTATTTAAAGAAGGTAGCATGTGAGTCCATCTTAGGTTACCTTAGAGTGTTAATTGATAGTGGATGGTTATATAGGACATTATCCACAAACTGCACAAAGTGATGCTTAAGGGTTACTTGAGATAAAGAGGTAAAGGAAATATGATGGTCTATATGTAATGAATTTGTCTCTAGTATGATGTTAATGAGGATTTTACTAAATTGACATAATATATGGTTTTTAACTACACGTCCCCTTTTAAGCATGTTTTTGCATGTTCGTCATACTCAATGTTTAATTGTACTAATTCCGTATTTCCTTGATTTTGTAGGTGTTGGAAAGTGAATTGATCTTTATAGTTGAAGCTTGAGACCTAGAAATTCTCGCAAGATTTCAGTATGTCCTTATAGGTCGAGGACAAGACTTCATATTCTAGTTTTTCTTTCATTTAAACATTTGTACAAGACATTGTACTTTTATTTCAATATAAGGATAGGGTGCCTAGTTGGAGATTCTTAAAGTTTCGGTCTATGTTGGCCATTATGAGACTAGTATTCCTTTCCTTATAATGACATAATTTAAAAGTGTTGGCTCCTAATCCTAATGATTTTCATTTAAAAAGGTTTTATATTCTGCACTATTTTATGACAATGTGATGAATGAATGTTAAGGGATTGTATAAGACCTCCACGAGGTCGAATAAACTGTTTGACAACTAGGGGATGCTCTCAGGTTGTTACACCCCCTTGGAAACATTCGTCCTCGAGTGAAGACTAAATTAGCTAAAATTCAAGGAATGAGTAGCAAACCTTACCACTAAACATTGAAAATTAATTTCTGACTAAACTAAGTACCAAGCGCATGCAGTTACGTTGAAATGCAAGTAAAACTTAAGGAACCTGATACTAAGACTAAATTAACGCATAAGTGACTAAAAAGTTGGACACAAAATATTACCTCAAGCTTGAATGGTATCAGAAGGAATAAGGTGAAGATAGTTGGCCTACATGTCTGTTTGTACTTCCAAAGTAGCTCCTTCTACGAGTTGACTCCGCCATAGAATCCTGACTAGAGAGACATCTTTGTTTCTCAACCTTCGAACCTGACGATGAATAATCTTAACTAGTACCTCTTTATAGGCGAGATTATCCGTCACCTATACATTTTGTGAAGGCACAATAGACTCTAGGTCGCCACACACTTCTTGAACAACAAAATGTGAAAATCTGGATGCAATGCTGCTAGTTCTTCTGGCGACTCTAACACATACGACACTTTACTAACCCTTTTAAAGATATTATAAGGGCGTACATATCTACGATCAAGCTTCCCTTTCTTGTCTAATCTAATCGCCTCCTTCTTAGGCGATACTTTTAGGAAAACCCAATCATCAACTTTGAACTCAAGTTCCCTTCTCCTCATATCTGCGTAAGATTTTTGGTGACTCTAGGTTCTCTTAACTCTATCTCTAATGAGTTCAACTTTCTCCATAGTATCATGAAATAAATTTTAGTCCTATCAAGGCTCTTCACCTACTTCAAACCAACAAATTAGAGACCTACTTACACCGATACAATGCCTTATAAGGGGACGTCTTAATGCTTGAATGGTAACTATTATTCTAGGCGAATTGTATAAGGGAATTGTAGTCATCCCAACTACCTTTGAAATCGATTGCACAAGCTCTCTACATGTCTTTAACGTCTCAGTGGTACACTTTCCTTGCCCAACCTTCTATACACAATATGTTGTGCTAACATAAACAGTAGTACCATATCCTTTCAACAGCGACTTTCAGAAACGAGAGGCAAACTGTAACAACCTATATCCAAGACATGCTAAGATTTCATATTTTAAGAAGTTAAAGGTACACCTACGGTGTCCACCTACAGACTCTAGTTTGACCTACGACCCATGTTGTGGGTCCATGGTTCAGCCTTGTAGCCCCTCCCAAAAACCTAGATAAGAAAATTTGCTAAGTCTCGACGCACGGACATACCTATGACTCGTAGGTCAGATCATTTTCTGTGTTCTGTGTCCATGGATCAAGACTCCTTTACTCAGCCTTGGACATGAGTAACGGCTGATAGCATGGACCGTCATTCGATCTACGGTCCATATGTCTGAATTAAGTGGGGGTGAACAACCAATTAGAAGAAATTGTTGATTGGGTCAAATTCAAATAGTAATTACTCTTAAAAAAATTAATAAGGTGTCCCTTGACCTATGAAATAATAAATGATATTATTTTGTTTCCGACGCTACCGAGTTTGCTAAAATCTGACATTTAAGTAAAATGTTATCCATAGTTTAGTAAAGCCATGTCGAGTAGATTTAACTTGCGACCCCAATCTACAGACCGTAGATTGAACTACCGTAGGTCCAATACGTTGGTACTCTGACAATAGTTAATTAAGGTTTTTTTTGTCTTTTCCTATTTTATTGGACCCATAAGATACGATGTTTAAACCCTAAATCACAAGGTTTTATTAAGTTTAAGTCAAGAAACATAACTAGAACTTACCTAAGTCAAACCATTAATCAAAACACAGAAAATTAAAATCAAGATAGGATAAATAGGTCAACAACCCGAATTCAAGAAAGTAGCAAAGTTCCATCAGTTCTAGCCCCAAAATCTTAGGATTTCTCCGTGGAATTTGTCACTAGTTATGTGGATTTTCACTAGTGGTTTCCTTTCACCCATTAGGTACCTAGTATTCAGTCAGTTTTTTAATTCCCCAATTATGACTAAACCCACGGTTTCTTGAATGCTAGAATTATTCATTTCTTAGCTACTAGAATGATCGAAATTAGATTAGTATGTTAATATTCACTTTGTTTCTTGTATTCAATAACCCTAGCTATGTATTTTGTTAGTTCCTTAATTACACATGAAAAGTTAAATCTTTCAGTTATCTAGATATACATGACTCATTCATTAATGCATCAATTTTAGTTTAATTGTTGCATTCTTAGTTTGCATGTTCAGTTTGAGCTATCTAGTAACTTAAACAAATTCAGACATCAATATGTTAATAACTTAATTCATTTGGAGTAACAAAATACCGATGTTGACTAGGGTTCACCGTCCCCAAATAGTCTTAGAACTACTAGCCATTTAGGTTGTAATTACCTTTGTGGGCATCATTTAAGTGATAACACCAACAAATCTCTATACCTTTGGTCAAGTATATCGGGTCCTTTCGATGGGGCGTATACATGACACTCAACGATAAGATCATGTAGTTTTATTATCAATTATTACGAGTTCCCACAGTTTAGTTAGACTCCATTAATTTAACCATACTTTCGTTTTCAGTCTAAGGATGTTATAACCTCGATAGTGCATTCAGATTACTCTTGTTCATTATTTCAACACGTTTATCATGTTAAGATTATTTCATTAGTTTATTGCTTTGTTAAGTTATATGTTATTTCATCTTTACTATATCCTACATGCTAACTACATTTCAAGTATTGATACATACCTGAGCTACATATTCTCGTGATGTAGGTTAAGGTTCTCAACAACTATGTCCCACTTCGATCGGTTCTCGGTCTCCAATTCAGCGAAATCAGTGGTGAGTCCCCATTCCTCATTATATTGTTGCTTTATTGCTTTGTTCTATTATATGTTATTTCATCTTTACTACATCCTATATTCTCACTAAATTTTAAGTATTGACACATATGTGAGATACATCTTTTCGTGATAAAGGTTAAGGTCCTCATCATCCAGGTCCTGCTTGTTCCCGATCTCAAGTTTAGCAGAATCAGTGGTGAGTCCTAATTCTCTGAAGAAAATAGTCAAGATTGTTTATAAGTAGTTATAGTCCTTTATTTTCAATTTTCCTAGACTTATCTAGGGCCCGTCCCAACATTTCTAGTTAGTTAGACGCTATCTTTAGATATAGTTAGATTTATCTTAGAATTGAGTTAATATCTTCTTTGTATTAAACTCTTCAGTTTTCATATGTCTCAGTTATAATATATGGGTATTCCCCATCATTTCACTTTATTTATGATTATAGCTTCCATATCCGTTTATTATTCCATTTATCTTAAGTATGCTCAATATCATGCCAGCAGTTTAGATAGGGATCACCTGTGGTCCTAGGTCCGTGTTCGCGTCTCGGGGGTAGCTTGGGGCATGACAAACTTGGTATCGGAGCACTATGTTTATGTGTCCTGAGATGTCTGAAAAGCCACACTAAGTAAATTATTTTTCATGTGTGTGAAGTTCACCGAATCTAACGAGAGAGAGGCTACAAACATTTTTAGTAAAATCATCATTTTCTTGTTAGTCTTATCGTGCGTAAGGTATGATTCATTTTCGTTCTAATTTGACGTTATACGTTTCAGATCATGCCCTCTCATTGAGATAACACCAAGAATGCAAATTCCAGGAACGGAAATGCAGCCCCTCTAGTCCTAGAACAAGAAGTCTAAAATACTAAATTCATGAATGTTATTCAGATGTTGGCTTAGAGTGTGGCCAACCCGAACAATCACCGGGTTAATACTACTATGAATTCAAATGGTGGGTCAGCAACAGTGAGGGTCCTTGACTTTGTTAACATGAATCCACTTGAGTTCTTAGGATCGCAGACTAGTGAGGACCCATATAATTTCTTAAACAAGATAAAGAATATATTTAAAGTGATAGAGGTCACTAGGAATGATCGAGTTGAGTTGGCATCTTACCAGTTGAAAGATGTGGCTCATATTTGGTACACTAACTGGGAAGAGAATAGGGGTATAGATGCAACTGCTATTACTTGGGATTGCTTTAGTGAAACCTTTGCTGAAAGGTTTTTTCCAAGAGAGTTAAGTTAGGCAAAAGTTGAGGCATTCATTAACCTGAGACAAGGTAATATGATGGTTTTAAGAGTATGTGCTCAAGTTTAACCGATTCTCAAACTATGCTCCTTATATGATTGTTGATTCTAGAGCTCATATGAATAACTTGTTGTATGGAGAGTCAAATTTGGTAAAAACAGAGTGCAAAAATGATATGTTGCTGGGACAGATGAACATTTCTTGGCTTATGATTCATGCTCAAATGGTTGAGGGTGATAAGCTGAGGGAACATGCCAAGGAGAATAAGAAGGCTAGGTTTGGGAATAATGATTATTCTCAATAGTAAATGAGTGTTGTGAATTGCTCGCTGAGTGTTCAAGAACGCATGTTTCGTAACGATAAAAAAGGTAGGTCATCATTCTTTAAGTCTCAAGTTAGTATTTTATGCACTTAAACATATCCAACTTGCCCGAAATATAGTAAGAACAATCCGGCAGAGTGCCTTGCGGGTAAGGAAGGATGCTCTTGGTGTTGTCTGTATTGTCATAGATTTAGGATTATCCTTCTAGACATGGTCAAGGAGGAAATCATGGTACAACTAAGTCTACAACTTCAGCATAACCAACAAGTCGCCCTACTCAGTAGGGTAACTCTTCTGCTACATATGTCAGAAATTGACAAAACATGCTTTATTCTCTTCAAGCTCGCCAGGATCAGGAAGGTTCTTCTTATGTAGTCAGTGGTACATTATGCGTGTTTGTTCTTTGTCTTTATACATTGTTAGATTCTGTGTTAGCTCAAAAACTCTCTAAGAACCATTCTCATTCTCTACTCAACTTGGTGACCTAGTTATAGCTTGATGGGTATATAGAAATTTCCCTGGCATAGTCTCTCAGAAATATCCTTGGAAGATCTTGTAAAGTTAGAAATGGTAGACTTAAATGTCATTCTAGGTATGGATTGGTGTAACGACCCGGGAGTACCTCCTAGGCGTAACACGGCGTACTATACCTCTTGGAGGTCTTATACAAGACCATAACATTCATTCATCGCATTATCATAAAATGATGCAGAAATTAAAACCTTTTGAAGTAGATCAAAGGGATTAAGAGCCAACACTATTCAAAAGACTTTTCTAAAAGCAAGTAAGAATCTAGTCTCATATAAGTCAAATAAACTCAAACTAGATACACGTCCCTTACATTGAAATGAAACTTATCTCTAAAACAAAGTCTTAAAAAAAATAAAACTATAAACATAGTCCATGTCCTCAAACATATGAGGACATACCAAGAGTATTGTGATAAAAATCTATGTCCCAGGCTTCAACTCTAGCGATCCTCACTTGCCACCACCTACACTTGTAGAAATATAGAAAAATAATGAATTAGTACAATTAAGCACTATGTATGATGACCATGAAAAAAAGAATGGGAAAAAGGAAATTTTTATTTAAATTTATTTTTCATGCTATTTTGATAAAGTCTTGAAACCAAGGTATAAAAGACATACACGTCAATCATCAACATACAAGATAATACTCCCATAATTCAAAAGATATGACCATATTCATGAAGTAACCCATTTAATCATATAGACCCTCTACATAAAGTTATCGTAAGACCTACCTAAGTAAGACATGAAGAGGTCACCCATACAACCCCTTCATACACACCTAGATGATCCTCAACCCTACCCTAATTAGGGATATTTCCTTCCCAACACAACCCAACAAGTCAATATGCATTACTATAAATACTAAAAGGAGACATTTATACATGTAAGATACTTCACATAATGGTCTTGGAAAACCTAGGGAACCCACTCTAATACCTTCAATTCATACTTGTGTCATGTGTACATAGCATCCCATTATACTACCTACATGTTGTAGAACCTATCCAATAGCTAAGGTGTACATCCGACATGGTGAGGATAGGAATTAACCGACAGAGACCACACTAGCTAGGTATGGAATCCGGTGTCATAATACCCCACACCGAGGTGTTCCACTTGCCAAAAGGTAGAGATAAGGATACATCCCATGTAGGCACATGGCTTAGGGGATATCAAAAGGATTCTTTGTACTCTAGTCTCATACTTCAAGTAGAGTTGCTACCTTAAGCATATCCACTCGGAGCTTTACCTTGGTTCATAGAGTAAGTTCACTTACATAAGATTATTAGAGAAGGTAGTATCTCTAAGCCCTACCAACTCATAGTACCACTACCAAGAAGGGATCCAGAAGGGTCTACCGATCAAGGTCCATTAGGATAACTCATTCATGAAACAAGTATCATGCTAGGTCTATCTGATTAACTTCATTAATAAACTTATTTTCATATTCAAGGTTTGCACATTCACTTAGGGTTCTAGACTCATGAAGAAAGTTGACCATTCTTAGCTCTACCGGTTCAGGACATACATTGAATACCTCTTTTATCATTCATGTATCAAAATACCTCTTTTATCATTCATGTATCAAGTGGGGACAACTAGGTCCACCTAAACAAGACACCATAATATCATATAAAGACTCTTCATAATATTTTATCATCACATACCAACATTTACAAGAAACATGCTTTCATTCACATTATCAGATAACTTTATATAAGTTCATCTTAACATCACATCACAACTTCACAATATGCCTATCTTCCACATAACAACATTACAAACCTTCAATTCACATCATAGATCCATCAAGATCTCAATCAAATAAGAAGAAGAAGTAAGCAACTTGATTAGAAGTGGATCAAATTATCCAAATAAATCCTACTATACTAAGAAATTTAATAACTCACCATTCTCAAACATCACAATTCACCATTTATCAACTTCCAATACTTTCAATCATTAGAATATAACTTACCCATCATCATACCCACAAGGTCAAGATCACCAACTCATCCTTACATCCACAATTCATTATATAAAGAGATAAATAACAACAAGGATCAATATTATAAAGCAATCTACATACAATTAAATCCATAGAAAATCACAATTTCAAACCCACTTTACAAGCGGAAATTAAGGAATTAGAGAGATCATGGATTCATAGAGTTTTTCACTTTAAATCATCAATTAATCCGTAATATGACCATAAAAATTCTTTTAAACCATTTGATGCAAGAATCCATGAGTTTGAGGAAGAATTGGGGTTTTGATCATTTTTTTAATGTGAAAACTATTTCAAAATTGGATCTAGAGAGGAATCTAACTCTAGATAAAGAGTCACAATACCTTAGTATTGAGAAGTCCACGAAATTGAAGAAGAATGAAATGAAACCTTAAATCGAAGCTTTAATTTGGAGTTTTTAGAGAACTTTTGGGATGGATGGATTTTGAATTATGAAGAATGAAGTTTAATTCTAGGTTTTATAGTTTAATTTAACTCTAAATACACTAATTAACTTAAAATAACCGTCCCCCCATTTATTTAGCCAATGGTGGAATTTACCAAACTACCCTTGGCTTTGGCTAAAATTGGACAGAATTGCAGGAGGCCATGGACGACCATCATTGATAGACAGTCAATGGGTTAATGGCCCTTCTTGTCCTCCGTCATTTGATCTAGTGACCCCTCCATTTGGGGTCTAAGATCCCACGACTAAGTATTGATCCACTCCCCCTTTTGATGAAGCGTCAACTGCTTCAGGGGGCGTCATTGAGGGAATCAATCAAGTCTACGTAGGCAGCTTTTTGGAAAACATTTTGGTCCTCCTCAGGGACCCTTAGTGGTCCTTGAGGAGTCGTACCCCAACGATTTTACCCTAAACTTGATCATATAGATTCTAGGGTCACCTCCCATTATGGTAGACTCAAAATGACACGCCAAATTACATACAACATACAAGGATAAACTCCCACCCAAAACACTAGTTTTCAAACGTCTTGACTGTTCCTTGACGTTTTGGCCTAAAATCTACTCATTACAACCTTTAGATACTATTTTTCATTAATATAGAAAGTTATTGACTCAAGAAACTCATATGAAACATTATTTTTATAATGACCCGAGAGTATACCTAAGAGGTTATGGCCTCTTTAAGTCGCCACACGACATACTCGACCTGTCGGAGGTCTTATACAAGACCATAAACATCATTCATAGCATAATAATAATACTAGTAGAAAAATTTAAAACTTTTCATCGTACATCATATGCTAGAACAACACTTCATATGTATATATATAAATATCATAATACATAGTTAGTCTATAACTCTCTTTTCCATCTTAGAATTAACATCAATAGAGTAGAAGAGGGACACAACCCTTAGAAACATAAAATAATATCTAATCTCTCACATAATTTAAATAAGAACTTGACATAGGGAAATCCTTGAATCATAATGATCAATTTTCTTGAACTTGGGAGATCTTTCCAATCTCTTAACATAAGAGACATCCTCAAGTCATCACCACCTACACTTTGTGTAAAAAGATGAAGAAGAATGGTATTAGTAAAAGAATGCACTAAGTTCAAAAATGATGAATTTAAAGAGGACCTTTCGTTTGAAATTATGCAACATGCCTTTTTAGTAACTTCATAAACATTGACACACATATGCACAATATAGTTCACATACATTATATAGACATGAATACTACTGATAATAGCACATAAAGCCATTTATCATATTTTGAGGCATATTCAATACATACGATACATTACTTCTCTTTTAATATTACTTCTTTCCTTGAGTAATCACTCAAGTGTACTTAGTATAATGTATAACCTTGAGGTCACCTTACAATAGCCTTTCATTATATGATTTATAATACAACCATATATATTCACAATTCTTAAGCACCTTATAGAAATTAACATCACATAAGGACCATTACCAAAGACAACTCTTAAGTCAACCTAGTGCAATGTGTAGGTAGCATCCCATACTACTACTTCCACAAAGTTTACCTAAGATGTCACCCTAGATTAGGCATAACATACTTAACAAGTCATAACACTTTCATTCATCACTAGACATAAGGCCACATACTTCATAGCATCACATAAGGAATCTTTACTTTACTACAACCTTAGTCATAACTCATTTAGTTCATACCATAGGTGAAACACCCTCATAACACTTCACAAGCTTACTTTTGCGATGTACACACGGAGTCCCATGCCCCCACATATACTAAGAACACTCATTTAGAAGTCATAAGTGTAAGTCACATGCATAGTCATAATTCATGCCTTAACATAGAAAAGTCACTTAGCATGAATTGTTACTAGTCATACATAACATAAGTCTTGAATTTATAAGGGGCTCCAATCCTATCATTTCTTAAAGTCATCTAGTGTATTGTATAGGTAGTGTCCATAGTCCTTCCTATACTAAGTACACTTCTCAAGGAATTTGATTAGTATTCATATTCTTATCTTAATTCATTTATTCATCTTCGGGAGACATAGTCATAACTGACATAGACTATGTGAGCTCCATGGAATCTGGTGTTCTACTCCCACAGCGAAAACAGAGGGTACTATTTGACAAAGAAGGACCTTTATTCAAATTAGCTATTCTAGTGGATCCACAAAGTTACCACCTACGGGGACATGTAGTTATGGAACAAGGAGATTTCTTCTAGAAAGCTTGACTTTCTAAGGTGGAGGTTCCCATCTCATGAGAAAACATCTAGGTTGTAAACCCGGACTTACTTACGTCAAGCTTCTCATCTGGGAAGCTGGACTTACTAATGTGAAACTCCCACTCTCATTTGTCATATTCACTCCGTGGTAAGCTTAAATTTCCTTTTTGAATGTCATTAAGCCTTTAGATAATGTTGATTCATAAAGATTAGGACTAAGGGACATACTCTCTCCAATATCATATAGCTAAAAGGTAATAAGATGAGAATGTCCTTTCATCATTAAACCTACATTATGTGAGAATGTCCTTTAACATAGTCATATCATATCCATACTATGGTCTAATTTAGAGTATAATTAAGTAATACCTTTCAAGAGACTCACTTATTCATTAGATTACCATTAAAATACTTCATTCAGACATAGATGTGTGTGTGTACGTATATGTGGGATATACCTTCACATAAGCACCTTTAGACACACGAGTTCATAACTTCATTAATTATAAACTTTACATGCATAGAAATAGGTGATAATGCATAATAAAACTATCCTTTCCTTAGTTATCATGAATCTATCCTACTCATAGAAATGCATGAAGTGTGTGTGTATATTGGTCAACATGATCACATAATGGCCATCACATAGTGTTGAGGAAGCCACCTTCTAATGATCATAACACATGTACAACATTCTTCCAATTATTGAGTCAAACACATATAGACTATTTTGGACAATAGACTTCACACACTCACATTACATCATAGGTGGCAAGTACATATCCAACAATAGAATAGAAGACTCTTAGCATACCTTGATCACACATTCATATAGGGTACATATAGGTAGGGGTCATGCTACAAGGATATTCTTCATTATTAGCCATATAGATCACACTTAACCCTAACGTGATCATAACACATGTACATATAACATTACCCCCACACCTAAATCATACAATTGGTGGGGAAAAGTATTAATATACTTCATATAACACCAAATGGGACATGAAATTAGAATTACGGATAAATCCTTCAACTTCCTAAACATCAAATCATCATATCAATTCATATTTCATATAATGCCTTCATGGCCAAGATCATAGCATATAAACGTGTACAAGAATGTAAACACCGTCTCCATTAGTGGACCATACCAATAATAACAATTCAATATACATTCTATACTAATTAAAAAGAACATAGGTCAAGTTACAAATTTTCTACGCTAATGATCATCCTTGATCATTTACCAACAACTCATAATCAATTGACATAAAGGAATATAGAACTAAGCAATTCATTATAATCTAAACATAATATATTCATCATATCATCAAGAGCACAAGACCCACATTATAGGCCAATTTGAGAAATTAGGAGGATCATGGGTTCTTCATGAATTGGGATTGACATTCATAATTAAAACAGTAATTAAAAATATATTTATCATTAGAATGACTATAAAATCAATTTGACAATCAACCTATAGCTAGATTGAAAATTGGGAATTTTGGTCTTTGAATAACTTTTGAAAATCATTGATTGACCTCCTTCGATGAAATATTATTTAAGGATCAACGCTTACCAAACCTTATTGATTGAAATCCATCCCCTAGCTTGATCTCGAGTTTTGGTCTGCAATGGATGTTTTGGGGTTTTAGGAGAGACAAAGGTTTTGGGATTTTTTATTTTTCTTATTGGGTATTGGGGATTAGATTTGGGAAAGGGGTTAAATAGGTCTTAAAAACAGTTTATAACCATTAACCAAAGTTAACCAAAACACTCCCATACTTATTTGGACTTATAAACATGTAAAACTTAACTTTCATTTTCAGAATCTTAGTTGGGGAGCAAGTTCGTAGTGCGGAGCTGTTCCAACATAACTTTTGGAAAAAGATTCTTGGAAAGTGGAGTCTGCGTTATGTCGGCTTAGTGGAACAACTTTTTGTCTATGGAGGATCTAGTCCACGACGCAGACCTTCATGTAGGAACAGAAGCTGCTGCATTTGGGCGGCTTGTTGACCCAAGGTTGGGTCCTCATCAAGGACCCGTTGAGCGGTCCTTGGGGAGTCGTATCTGGACATTTCCCCCCCTAAATACACTTGTATACATGTTAGGTTCCTCCTCACTGAGTTTAGACTCAAAAAACACATAAAACAGGTCAAAACATACTAGAACACAAAAGAACGTCTTAAGGCTAACTTTTGAATGTCTTGGATGTTTGAAATCCAAACCTCTTCAAATAAATTATACACACTGTAAAACATCCTATTTACATGTTAAAGTTTTTATACCCATGTGTGGCTCTAGCTACTTTAGTTCATTTTGAGGGTCGTTACAATATCCCCACTTTGAAAAAATTCATCCTCAAATGACACTTGAAATATTGTAAAGACTTCCAAGGACCCAGAGACCCATATAGAAGATCACAACACACAACATGGTATACCACATTAGTTAGTGCACCAAACTTACAAGGAAAACCAACTTCATACAATCATGCAACTAAAGCAACATCATCAAATATGGACTACTCATACAATTATTTCCATGCATTCATTCTTCTTCATATTAATTTTCATTATGGACTTCTCATACAATTATTTCCATGCATTCATTCTTCATCATATTAATTTTCATTATGAACTTCTCATACAATTATTTCCATGCATTCATTCTTGTTCATATTAATTTCCATCTGGAGGAACTACCTTCTCCAACTTTATGCATGTTCATTATTTCACCACAAGGTTTAACATCCTATGGATTTCGATTGCACACTTAGTTATAATTCACACTTCAGCTCATAAGACAATTTCAACAATTCATATAGTTGCACAAGAATAATGAATAATGTAGATTAAATACAATCTTATAGTCTATACATAATACCATCAAGGTCATATATGACATTAACATACTTAGCTTTTTTCAAGGAGGAATTACCTTGTAACGCCCCAAAACGAACTAAGGTGAACTAGAGCCTCGTGGTTATATCTTGAGTTCATTTTAATTTAAACTAATTAATTTTAGTGTCCATAGGCAGTCTGTGAAGTTTGGTTAAGTATGTATTTCAATCGACCAAGAATGTCCATGATGTTCAGAAAGTATGCCTTAGAATGTACTAGTGTGTCTTGTTGCGTTTAGACAAGTTTTACGTGTTCTTTTTTTTTGAGACTTGTATTGGATGTTTCTAATATCTAGACGATTTAGTTTAGGGGTTTAAATTTGTGGCAAGACCCCACCTAGGAGCCACAAGGGTCCCTAGATGAAGGGCAAAAGACTTGGGCAAAATATGCCAAAAAGCAGTGGCCATCGACGACCCTAAGGACAGTCTGTTGGTACCTCAACGGTCGTTGACCTAGGGCGTCAATTGGAACAGTGATTTAATTTGTTCATGATCAATTTGGAGCTATGTATTCACCAACGAGACCCTACAAACGGTCCGTTGGCTCAACAATGGTCCGTTGGTGAAGGTTCGTCTGTGAGGCCTTCAAATATGTGAAGTTGCTGCAAACTAGGGGTATTTTATGTAAATACACCGTAAGTCTTTTAACACCATAGGTGGATAATTTTAGTTTGTTTAGGTTATATTAAAATAGTTTTAAACCCTTGACCTAGACAAGACCCCTCTCTTCAAAATATTCAAACTCTCTCTCTCTAAAGGTAAACTCTCTCAAGACTCCATTGAAAGCTAGAGGTCAAGGAAGGATAGGAGGGCTGGTTGGACATGTCTATTCATAAAAAACTCTTGGTTTTTTTCTTCCTTAAGTTAAGTATGGTATCCATTCTTGAATATCTTTTCATTCAAGAAGCCAACTTCGAAAAAGGTTTTCAAAAGGGTTTCTGAACTCAAACTTCTTCTAACTTTAATTCTAGTAGGGTTCTTCTTGTATTTAAGTGATAATGATTTAAATGTATTTAGTTTGGGTTGAATTGATTATTTTTATGTTAAAACTCTAATGAAACTCTTGTTTATGCATACTTCAACTTTTGGCTTAAAAATGGGTTATGTGAGAATGATTTGAGTAGGGTATGAACTTGTGTCTTGTTGTATTTGTCATATTGGTGTAGCTACTGCCTTAAGGTACTTAGTATGGTGAAGTATTGATAAAATGCTTTTGAGTGATAATGGTTTGATTTGATGTTGAGTTGCTTTCATTATATAGTTCTTATTATGAATTGATAGTGAGTGGTATGGTCCATTTTATAGATGGCGGTCCTAATTAAGGAACTTGATGTTATTTAGTACGTTTTGAATATGTAATATTGAAGGTATAGCATGTGAAATGAAGAAATATTGGAAATGGGTCTTGTATTATGTTTGGTGTAGCTTGAATTGCATGTTTGACCTAGTTTAAGTCTAAAGGAAGAATATGATTATGAGAAGCATGTAGAGTGTGTAACTTGATGAATCAAGGTTTAAGTATGTGTAGAAATTGATGAGAATGAAAATTTTCTTATATGGAAGGTGTGCACATGTACACACACACACACTTTAAAGAATGTATTATGCCAAGTTGAGTAAAAAGGGGAATCTTGAGGTAGACACACTTCGTGAGTTGAGATGTGGTGTCTAGTAGCAACCTCTCCATTCCTAGTGATCTTTCTATGATATTATACTATTTTAAGAAATCCGTGTGGTGTTATACCTAGCTAGAGTATATGAAGGAGAGGTGGATGACACTTCGTGAGTTTAGATGTTGTATTTCTAAAGTACCTCTTGAGATGAGTACTCCTCGTTAGTAGAGAATGAGTTGCTTAGTACAAATCTCCTTATCACTTAAATATGTGTTAAAATAGGTGTAATTATTGAGGAAGCCATGTAAAATCTAACAAGCATGACCTTACTCTAGGCAAGTGAGAAACCCCTCATTCGATAGGGGTTAATATCGGAATTCCATGTCTAGGTCTCATGGTCTATGTTGGTTAAGCCAATACCCCACAAATAATTTATTGAACTAAGTCTTCTAAAATAATGTATTACTTAGACTAGGTGGTGGTATGGGAGGCTATCTACTCATTGAACTAGGTAGAACCTTCCGAAAGGGAAGACTTGGTGCCAAACCTTCTAAAAGAATGTGCTATTTCGGGTAGGTGGTGGTATGGGACGCTATCTACTCATTGTACTAAGTAGGCATTCCAAAAGGAAAGACTTCGGTGGTTTTTTGGGTGTCTTTTAATCTCTTGCCATTGATTGAGGGGCTTGTTTCTCATGAGTTGAGTAAGCCGAAAAGGGTAGTCTTGAGGGTTGCTTTGGTGTGTATTGGAGGAGGCATATGCATACTTCCTTCATATCTTACCTTACTGAGTCTTAGGATAATTCTGAGGTAGGGAAACTCTTAAGGAAAATGAGTTCACTTTCTCTTTTCCTTGGCCTTGTAAGTTCACTCATTTAGTGTAGGATAGTTCATTGTAATTTCTCAAGTGGAATTTATTGTGAATGCTTTAAATGATTCATTGTAAATGTTCAAATGTATTTACCTTAAATGCTTAAGGAGTTCACAATGTCGGTCAAGTTAGTTTACTGTAATGTTTCTTGCTGTCTTAAAATTATGGGAATTGTTATCTAAGTTGTAAATGATGGTTAGTATGATGTTTTGCCTTTGTATTCATGAATGTTTTATTTAAATTGCATAAAAAGCTATTTTTACTAAAATATCTCTTATTAAATGTTTTTGCATATGTCATACTTAGTACATTGTTTTGTACTAACCCCATACTTTTCTATACTACATAAGTATAGTTTGGAAGCTTTTGAAGGTTTGAAGGTTAGAAGGAAGAGCTTGGGAAAGTTTATCTCAAGGCAAAGTATGTCCTCATATATTTGAGGGCATATTCCTTTTTATAGTTTTTATTTAAAGACTTGTTATGTATTTTACTTTATTGTAGAGGGCCACGTCCCTAAGATATTATGTCGTGTCTTTAAGTTGACTTCTGACGACGAGATTTTCTAAGTATTTATGATATCTTGTCTTTTATTAATTATGCATGAAAAGTTTTAAATTTTCCCACTACTTTTCATGTCTTATGTGATGAATAGTAAATGGGTTATACAAGACCCTAATGGGTGAATTACGCCCGGTCACGAAACGAGGGTTCTCCCTAACTTATAGGGGGTGCTTTCGGGTCGTGACATACCTTCTCCTAGTCACAACGTATACTCATGGCATCATATAGTTCATGTTAAACCAATGCGTAAAAGTTTTATTCATATTTAAGGAGGATTTCTTTACTCCAAACGACATTATGCTTATACTTCCTTCATTATGAAATCAATATGGTAGGTCACACCAAGCACATCAGCGCATTAGGAAGTAAATATACAACTTTTTAGTTCTAGAACATAACTAGCTATCATGAACATGCATAATTTATGGAAATTTATCACAATTTTTAGGCACACCAATAAACATAGGCTAGACAAACTGTCACTCCTCAAGAGTGAGCCAATAATAACACTTCCAAATATCAAAAGTCACACATTTTCAAATAGACTCATCTAATCTCATTTAAAAGTGACTCGACTTCTCATTGTGAGGCTAAGGAACCATACATTATAGTGACATAAAGCATGCTCATCAAGCTATCTCATCAAACCAAATTGTACGTTTATCAAATAATGATGCGCAACAACATAAGCAACATGCAATTTATATAAATCCTTTTTTCATGCAATAATGACTTTCATAACATGCATAACATAGGGTCATTTCAGACATGCATAACATATGGAGAGCCTGCAATTTATCCTTTTATGCAAGACTCTATCATGAACAAGCTACTTAGGAACTCTTGGGTTTTCAAGTTTGAATAAGAATAGGAGTAAAACATAGGGATATCAACAACCTTACTACTCAATCATCACCCCCACATAGGGTAAACCCATTAAAAAGCAACTCATCCCAACTTTAAGGGAATTTTAACTTACCAACCTTTTTGATTAATCACATCATCCCTCTCTTGGGATCTAAGCTTATGAAAACCCTTCGTACCATCACTACAAAATTATTTTCAACCTAGAGAAATTCAAGAGAACTCAAAATGGAGACATTAAGGATATTACAAATCTTACCATCTAGGCACATTGCCCCTTACTTTAGGTAAGACAAATCACATCAAGCCCTAAAACACCAAGGTCGAGGCAAGTCAAGACCCACCTACAAGGTTCATCACTGTTGGTGGAACTTTACTACTAACCATGCCTAGGTACAATCTATGCATTTCCTAATTGACCATAATCAAATTCTATCAGAAAAGACAACTAACCATTTCAAGTAGGTCAACATCAATTATCTTCTTCTCTTCAAGAGCTAAGGGGTACATACCATACATCCCCCCCCAAGTCGCCTTACGGTAATTATACTTCCATTTTATAGAATAAGACTCCTTTTCCCCCCTTTTTCCCACTGTTACAATAAGTTCATATAGGGAATCATTAACCAGCATAAGGGTTATCCCATTAACTAGCATATTTCACAATCACCTTATAAGGCTCAACACACCATCTCCCCTCCTTAGGAGCAAGCCTATACAAAAAATTCCAATCCACACAAGGACAACTATGAAATATTCTACATATACAAATAAAACATTTATCTTTCTCACTATTTACCACATTCTCCAAGACTTTTTAAGCCTATATAATAACACAATGCTACTATCCTAAATAATAAGAAGACATTCTATCATTCCAAGGGAAACTCCTTTCAATCACAACAACTACTAACAAGGTATAACCATATCATATCATAACTTTTCCACATAACATCTCATTCCTCATAAACCACCTATAGCCATAAATGGCATCACATCATCATATGCCAGATTCACCTTCACATATACTCATCAAACCAAAAAACCATGGTAAGCATAAAAACTCATGTTTTCTCCCTAAATCATTGAAAAATAATCCAAATCCAAGAAATCACATCTAAAAGACCACTAGACAAGGAATAATAAGAGAGAGATCATATAAGATTAAGTTTTATGGCAAGACATCATTCATTGCATAATCATAAAAATATCAAAAAAATTAAAAAATTTCATAGCACATCATATGCTAGAACAACACTTCGTTTATATATCAAAATACTTCATAGTATATAGTTAGACTCTAAGTCTCTTTTCCATCTTAAGACACAACTCAGTAGAATCGACTAGGGACACGACCCTTAACAACATAAAATATAAGTCTAAGCTATTACATCAACTTAAAGAAACATCTTGACATAGGCAAACCTTTAATCATAATGGTTCCTTTACTTGAACTTGGGAGATCAATCCAAGATCTTCACTTAGGAGACATCCTCTATCCATCACCACCTACACTTTGTGTAAAAAAAATGAAGAAGAATGGTAATAGTATAAGAATGCACTAAGTATGACAACCATGCAAAAACATATATTTAAAGAGGACATTTCATTTGAAATCATGCAATATGACTTTTTAGTAAACTTCATGAACATCGGCACATAAAAGCTCAACATAGTTCATATACATCATATGGATATGGATACTACTCATTATAGCATATAAAGTTGTTTATCAGACTTTTAGGCATATTCAACATATACAATAAATACATTACCTCTCTTTTATCTTACTTCTTTCCTTAAGTAATCCTCAAGTGTAATTAGTACAATGTATCACTTTACAATAGTCTATCATAGATATGCTTCATAAACATAACAACATATATAACAAGTCCTAAGAACATCATAGACATATGCTTCACACAAGGACCATCACCTAAGACAACTTCTAAGTTAAATTAGTGCCATGTATAGGTANTATATATATATATATATAGTTAGATTCTAAGTCTCTTTGCCCTCTTAGACTCAACATCAACAGAGTAGAATAAGGACACAGTCCTTCGCAACATAAAATAATATCTAAGCTATTACATAATTTAAAAGAACTCGACATAGGGAAATCTATGAATCATAAGGATATCCTTTCTTGAACTTGGGAGATATATCCAAGCTCTTGACATAGGAGATATCCTCTAGCCTAACCACCTGCACTTTGTGTGAAAAGATGAAGAAGTATGGTATTAGTACAAGAATGCACTAAGTATGCCAACCATGCAAAAACATGCATTTAAAGAGGAACTTTCATTTTAAATAATGCAACATGTTTTTTTAGTAACTTCACGAACATCGGCACATATAAGCAAAATATAGTACACATATATCATATAGACATGGATACTACTCATAATAGCTCATAAAGCCATTTATCATATTTTGAGGCATATTCAATACCTACAATACATTACTTCTCTTTTAATCTTACTTTTTTCCTTGAGTAATCTCTCAAGTGTACTAAGTACAGTGTATCATGTTGAGGTCACCTTAAAATAGCCTTTCATTATATAATTCGTAACACAACCACATATATTCATAAGTCTTAAGCACCGCACAGAAATCAACTGAACATAAGGACCATTACCTAAGACAACTTCTAAGTCACACTAGTGCAATGTGTACGTAGCATCCCATAATACTACTGCCACAAAGTGTACCTAAGAAGTCACCCTAGACTAGGCATAGCATACTTAACAAGTCATAATACTGTCTTTCATAACTAGACATAAGGCCACATACTTCATAGCATCACACAAGGACTCTTTACTTTATTACAACCTTAATCATCACTCATTTAGTTTGTACCGTAGGTAAATAACCCTCATCCCACTTTCAAAATCTTACTTGTGCAATGTGCATATGTAGTCCCATACCACCACATGTACTAAGTAAACTCATTTAAAAGTCATAATTGCAATTCACATGCATAGTCATAATTCATGTCTTTACATATCAAAGTTACTTAACATGCATTCTTACTTGTCATATATAACATAAGTCTTTAATTTATAAGGGGTTCCAGTCCTATACTTTCTTGAAGTCATCTACTGCAATGTATAGGTAGGGTCCATAGTCCTCCCTATACTAAGTACACTTCCCTGGAATTCGATTAGAATTCTTATTATTATATTAGTTCATTTATTAAACTTTGGAAGACATATTCATAACCGACATAGACCATGTGAGCTACATGGAATCTGGTATTCTATTCCCACACCGATAAGAGAGGGTACTACTTTCCAAGGTAGGACCTTCATATAAATGAGCTATTCCAGTAGATCTACTAAGCTACAACCTACAGGGGCACGTTATGGAACAAGGAGATTGCTTCTAGAAAGCTTGACTTTCCAACGTGAAGGTTCCCATCTCATGAGACAACATCTAGGTTGGGAACCTGAACTTACTAATGTGAAGGTTCTCTTGTGGGAAGCTGGACTTACTAGTGTGAAGCTCGCACTCTCATTTGTTATGTTAACTCGATGTAAGCTTAAACTCCTTTTTTAAATTTCACTAAGCCTTTAGATAATATTGGTTCATAAAGATTAGGCCTTAGTGACTTACTCTCTCATACATCATATAGCTCAAAGGTATCTAAGATGAGAATGCCCTTTCATCATAGAACCTACTTTATGTGGGAATGTCGTTTCACATAATCATATTATATTTATACTATAGTCTAGTTTAGAGTACAATTGTGTAATACCTTTCAAGAGACTCACTTATTCATTAGACTACCATTAACATACTTTATTCATACATATATTTGTGTGTACATATATGTGAGATCTACCTTCACATAAACACCTTTAGGCACAGATATCATATGTTTATTAATCATGTACTTTACATGCATAGAAATAGGTATTGATGCATAGGATAACTATCTTTTCTTTAGTAATCATGAATCTATTCTACTCATAGACATGCATGAAGTGTGTGTGTGCATTGGTGAACATGATCACATAATGTCTATCACATAGTATTGAGGAAGCCACTCTCTAAATGTCACAAAAAGTGTACAACTTTATTCTAAGTATTGAGTCAAACACATCTAGAGTATTGGAGAATATAGACTAAACATACTCACATTACATCATAGGAGGCAAGTACATATTAAACAATAAAATAGAAGACTCCTAGCATACATTGATCACACATTCATATAGGTAGGGGTCATTCTAGAAGGATATTCTTCATCATTAGCCATATAGATCACACTTAACCCTAATATGATCATAATACAAATACATATAACATCCACCCCACACGTAAATCATACAACTAGTGGGGAAGACTATTCATATACATCACATAACATCAATTAGAACATGATATTAGAATCAAGGCTAAATCCTTCGATTTCCTAAACATCGAATCATCATATCAATTAATCTTTAATATAATGCCTTAAAGGCCATGATCATATCACATTAACATGTACAAGAATGTAAAATCTTCCAACATCAGAGGACCATAACAATCATCACAATTCAATATACATTCTAAACTAATTAAAAGAAACATAGGTCAACTTACCAAATTTCCCAGCTAGTGATCATCCTTGATCAATTCCAAACAATTTATAATCAATTAACAAAAATTAATATAGAACTATAATCAATTCATTATAATTTAAATATAATATAATCATCGTACAATCAATATCACAAGACCCACATTATAGGTCAATTTAAGAAATTATTAGGATCATGGTTCTTCATGAAATTGGATTGAAATTCATAATTAAAACATTATTAAACATAAATATATTTTTAGTATGACTTTAAAATCAATTTGACAAAGAAACCATGGCTAGATTGAAAATCGGAGATTTTGGTCTTTCAATCACTTTTGAAAATCATTGATTGAACTTCTTAAATGGAAGATTAACTAAGGATCAACGATTACCATACCTTTTTTATTGAAGACCCATGAAAAAATGGAGAGGAAACCACATAATTCAGCCTCTATGTTGATATTGAGTAGTGGTCTCCAATGGAGGTTTGGGGGGTCTTGAGAGAGAAGGTTTTGGAATTTCTAATTTATCTTATTGGTTGTTCGAGTTTTTACTTGGGAAAGGGGTTAAATAGGTCTTAATAACAGTTTATAACCGGTACCCAAATTTACCAAAGCATCCCTATACTTATTTGGACTTTTAGACATGTCAAACATAAATTTCATTTTCGGAATCATCGTCGGGGAGAAAGTCCGCGACGCGGTGCTGTTCCCGCATGATTTTTTGATAGTGGAGTCTGCATTTTGTCCGTGACGCGGACTGACGTTTTGGCCTATGGAGGACCTAGTCCACGACGCGAACCCATTTTATGTAGGAACTAAAGCTGATGCCTTTGTGCAGCTTGTTAGCCCAAGGTAGGGTCCTCCTCAAGGACACCTATGGCAGTCCTAGGGGAGTTGCTCCAGGAAGTTTTGACCCTAAATACAATGTATACATGTTAGGGTCCTCCTCAAGGACCCCTAGGGAGGTCCTTAGGGAGTTGCACCCGGAAGTTTTGATCCTAAATACAATTGTATACATGTTAGGTTCCTCCTCACTGTCTTTAGACTCCAAACAACACATAAAACTTGCCAAGATACACTATAACACACAAGCACATCTCAAGTCTAAGTTTCGATTATCTTTGGACACTTGGACCTCCAAACCTCTTGAAATCAATTATACACGTTGTAAAACACTTCATTTATATGCTATTAACCTTTTTAGACACATGTGAAGCTCTATATACCTTAGTTCATTTTGAGGGTCCTTAGAATTTCATCCTAGTTCATTTTGAGGGTTTTTGTATTCTCCCTCCCTTGGAAACATTCGTCCTCGAATGAAACTAAAACACTTAAAACATTCTCATGGTGTAGAATCAAGAATACTAGCCCACCATCTTATGTTAAACAATCTCATTCAATATATCACGCTAGAAGAAATACAACTTCACATATATAGACTCAACACACAACAAGAAGGTAGGAACAATATGTACAAGCTCATCATGCATTAAGAATCCACACTTCTCATTTCACTTTTCGTAAGAACTTCCTTCTCCAAATTATATCAACCCACTACAACCGTCTTAGAACATCGTGACAATTTCTCATAAAAGTACATTTACGCAAAATTTTAAGATCATATTTAATAATGCTCGTAAACTAACTCATGCAACATATATACAATTTATTATAGATCCATAACAACATGATGTAAAAATTCAAATAAAGCTTTTTACCTTTTGAACATAAACTCATGAAAACATGCAATATTATAAGGGGATCAAAGAATACTCATTTTGAAATATCTCAGTTATAGTATATGGGTATTCCCCATCTTTTTATTTTAATTATGATTTAGCTTCCGTATAAGTTTATTATCTACAATGTACTCATGGTCATGCCACCAGGGTTTGCTTGAGATGACTTGTGGTCCTAGGTCCCGTGTCGGCGTCTCAGAAGTAGCTCGGGGATTGAAAAACTTGCTATGAGAGTACTACGTTTAAGTTAACTAGGATGTACGAGAAGCCGCACTAAGTAGAGTCCTTTTTAATGGGTGTGAAGTGCACCACATTTTATGAGAGGGAGGCTATGAAGTGTTTTACACTTTCTTCGTACTTTTATCATGCATAAGGTATGATCTAATTCCATTTTAACTCGATGTTCTACATTTCAGATCATTCCTCCTCATAGAGATAACGCTAAGAATATGAATGCTAGGATTTCAACGCAGCTCCTCGACTCCTAGATCAAGAAGTCTCCAATGTTGAGTTTAAGAATGCCATTAAGATTTTGGATCATAGTGTGGCTAACAAGAACTATAAGTGGGTTCAAGCTCCTATGAATGTTAATAGAGAATAAGCAACAACAAGGGTGCATGAATTTGTTAGGATGAACACCCTTGGGTTTTTAGGATTATAGACAAGTGAGGATCCTCATAATTTCTTAGATGAGATCAAGAAGATCTTTGAGGTGATGCAACTCAGTAGGAATGATTGGGTTGAGTTGGCATCATACCAATTGAAAGATGTTGCTCATATCTGGTATACTCAGTGGAAGGAAAATAGGGGTATAGATGCAACTCCTATTACTTGGGATTGCTTTAGGGAGACCTTTTTGTGTAGGTTTTTCCCAACAGAGTTGACAGAATCAAAGGCCAAAGAATTCATGAACTTAGGGCAGGGTAACATGACGATCCAAGAGTATGGGCTCATGTTTAAGTAAATCTACAGGTATGTTCCTCACATGGTTTATGACTCTAGGGATCATATGAATAAGTTCTTGTATGGAGTGTCAGAGTTGGTGAAAATGTAGTGCAGAAATGCTGCTATTGGGAAGACACGAACATCTCTAGGTTTATGATTCATTGACAGCAGGTCGAGAGTGATTAGCTTAAGGAATATTCCAAGGAAAATAATAAGTCTAGGACTGGGAACACTGGCTATTCTCAACAAACATCATTGGTTGAAATCGCTCACGGAGTCAGTAGAAATTTTCGACCTCGGCCCCTTCATCAGCTAGTGTTCCATCCTCCAAGAACAAGTATAATTAGAAGGTTAGGAACCATGCTGTATGTCTTACAAAAGTATTTCAGGCACCAAGACTTACCCTACTTGCCCTATGATTTGTCAGAACCATTCAAGAGAGTGCCTCATAGGAAAGGAAAGATGCTTTGGGTGCGATCAATATAGTCATAGGTTGAGGGATTATCCTTATAGATAGGTTCAAGGAGGTCGTAATGGTAGATATGAGTCTACAACTTTAGCAGTACCAGCAGATCGCCCAAATTAGCAGGGTAACTTATTTGGTACAAGTGCCAGTCAGCGCCAGAACAGGTTGTATGCTCTTCAGGCTCGCAAAGATTAGGTTAGTTCTCTTGATATAGTCAAAGGTATCTTACGAGTCTTTGACATTGATATTTATTCAATGTTAGATCCAGGGGCTACTCTTACCTTTGTACCTCTTTACATAGCTGTCCAATTCAGCGTTAGTCTTTAAAATATCTCAGAACCTTTCTTAGTCTCTACCCCAGTTGGTGACCCAGTTATAGCTAGACGGGTATTCAAAAATTTCCATGTCACAGTATTTCAGAAAGTTACCTCAGCATATCTTGTAGAGTTACAAATAGTAGACTTTGATGTCATTCTAGGCATGGATAAGTTATATTCGTGTTATGTCACAATCCATTGTAGAACTAAGATTGTTCAATCTTAGAATGGAAGGGTAGTAGCTTAGCGCCTATAAAATGATTCATATCTTATGTTAAGGAAAGAAAGATATTCTCACAGGGTTATATATATCATCTAGTTCGTGTTAAAGTTTCTATTTTTGAAACCCTGAATCTTGAGTTAGTTCCAGTGGTCAATGAGTTTCCAAAAGTATTCCCAGAAGATATCCAAGAGTTCATTCCTAAAGGGAAATCAACTATGGAATTATCTCCTTCCAGATACCCAACCTATTTCTGTTCCTCGTTACAACACGTCTCTAGCTGAGCTTAAGAAATTGAAAGAGCAATTGAACGACCTTCTAGATAAAGGTTTCATTAGACCTAGTATTTTGCCATGGGTGCACAATATTGTTCGTAAAGAATAAAGATAATTTTCATAGAATGTGGATTGACTATATACACTTGATCAAGGTCAAAAACAAGAATAAGCATCCCATCCTACGATTTGTTACTTGTTTTGACCAACTTTGGGGTGCTATCCATTTCTTAAAGATAGACCTCAGATCATGTTATCATCAACTTAGGGTTAGGGATAGTGACATTTCGAAGACAACCTCAATATTCAGTGTGGTCATTATGAAATTGTAATTATGTTGTTTGGACTAACTATTTCTCTTGCAGACTTCATGGATTTGATGAATCGAGTGTTCAAATAGTATTTATACTTCTTCGTTATCGTCTTTGTTGATGATATCCTCATTTACTCTATTAATGAGGAAGAACATGCGAGTTATTTGAGAGATGTTCTGTAAACTCTCAAACATCGCCAGAGATTCGCTAAGTGTAGCAAATGTGAGTTCATGTTGGAATCCCTTGCTTTCCTTGGTAAAATATATCTAGTGAGGGGATGCTAGTGGATTCACAGAAGATAGAAACAGTGAAAAGATGGCCCAGACCTACCTCTTCTATATATATAAGAAGTTTATTAGGTCAAGGAGGTTATTGCAGAAGGTTTGTGGATGGAATTTAATCCATAGCCTCAAAATTTATTAGGTTGACTCAGAAGATGTTCAAGTTTCAATGGTCAGATGATCATGAGAAAATATTTTCAGAATTTAAAACTAGATTGACTACAACTCATGTCTTGACTGTACTAGAGGCAACTGATGGTTATTTGATCTATTCTAATGCATCCAGAATTGGCATAGGTTGTGTGTTGATGCAGTGATATAAGGTTATAGCTTGTACTTCTAGATAGCTTAAGGTGCATGAGCATAATTATCCAACTCATGATCTCGAGCTTGCAGACGTGGTGTTTGCACTTAGGATCTGGAGACACTACTTGATGGTGTTCATGTATATGTGTTCACTAACCATATGAACCTTCGATATGGGTTCACTCAGAAAGATTTAAATCTTCCACAGAGGAAATGACTTGAGTTTCTTATTATGATATGAGTGTGCATTACCATCCTTGTAAGGCGAATGTTCTAGTAGATGCTCTTAGCATATTATTTATGGTAGTGTAGCCCATGTTGAGGAACAAAGGAAGGAACTAGTGAAGGATGTTGAAAGGCTTGCTTTCTTGGGAGTTCTCACTATAATCAGATCATACAGTGGTGTAACACTTCAGAATGGGGCAAAATGTTCTTTGGTAGTAGAGGTTAGGAAAAATCAACAGAGTGATCCAATCTTGCTTGAACTTAAGGGTGCAGTCCATAATTAGAGAGTGGAGGTTTTCTCTCAAGGGGGAGATGCGGTACTTCGCTACCAGGCTAGATATAGTGTTCTTGATATGGGTGAGTTGATATGTCATATACTTGCAAAAGCCCATAACTCCTGATATTCTATTTATCCAGGTGCTACAAAGATGTACAATGATATTCCGGAAGTCTATTGGGTAAAAACCAAGAAGAGGGATGTAATAGTTTTTGTGAGTAAGTGACCCAATTGCCAAAAAGTCAAGGTAGAACATCAGAAATCAGGGGGTATGACTCAAGAGATCGACATTTCTAATTGAAAATTGGAAATGATCAATATGGCTTTCATCACAGGGTTATGTTGAACTCGCAGACAACATGACTCAATTTGGGTAATAGTTGACAATATGACTAAGTTTTCTTATTTTTTGGTGATCAATACTATTGATTCGACGGTGAACTATGTGAACCTTTACATTAATGAAATTTTGAGGTTTCATAGGGTTCCTTTATCTATCATTTCATATAAAATTCCTCAGTTGACCTCTCATTTTTGGAAATCATTTCAGAAGGGTCTTGGTATTAAGATTAACCTTAACACAACATTTTATCTATAGAAGGATGGACAGACAGAGTGTACAATTCAGACTCTAGAAGATATGTTGAGAGCTTGTGTGATCAATTTCAAGGGTATTTCATATGATCACCTTTCTCTTATTGAGTTCTCCTACAATAATATATAACGTTCAAGCATTGAGATGGCCCCCTATGTTACACTGTATGGGCGTAGATGTATATCTCCTATTGGTTTGTTTGAACTAGGTGAAGCAGCTTTGATAGGGACAGATTCTGTCCTTTATGCGATGGAGAAAGTGAAACTCATTATAAATAGACTTATGACAACACAAAGTCATCGAAAATCATATGCAGATGTAAGGAAAAAGGAACTAGAGTTCCAAGTCGATGATTGGGTTTTCTTGAAACTGTCACATATGAAAGGGGTAATGAGATTTGGCAAGAAAGCGGTGCTTACTTCAAGATATTTAGGACCTTACAAGATCTTAAAAAGGGTTGGCAAGGTGGCATATCAGTTAGAGTTGCAAGTAGAACTAGCAGCAGTACATCCAGTCTTCCACATTTCGCTCTTGTTGAAGTGAGTAGGTGATCCAGCCTCTGTAGTGCCATTAGAAAGTATGGCGGTGAAACATAGTCTTTCTTATGAGGATGTATCAATTTATATTATTGACCGTCAAGTTAGAGGGTTGAGAAACAAAGAAGTCGCTTCAGTCAAGGTTCCTTGGAGGAGTTAGTTCGTAGAGGGAGCTTCTTGGGAAGCAGAAGCAGCCATGAAAGCCAAGTATCCTCAACTCTTTCCTTATGATTCCACTCCAGCTTGAGGAATTCATGCGTGAATTAAGACTTAAATCTTGTTGCTCAATTTGTACTTGCATTTCCATCGTATTTGCATGTCCTTGTAACTCAATTCTGTCAGAAACTAAGTTCTTAGTGTTTAGTACTAGGGATTGCAACTCTCTCCCTCTATTTCAGCTAGTTTAGTCTTCATTCTAGGATGAATATTCCCAAGGGGGAAATAATGTAACACCCCGTATAAAAAATAGACCAGAAATTAGCTTTTCAGAAAAATTGCAGGTGCAATTGCCGATCACCATCTACGGTATGTAGTCTGATCTACGACTCGTATTGTTGGTTCGTGGTTCAGCACTGCGGTCCGTGGTCTGTGTCTGTGTATCAAGACTATAGTTATTTATCCTTTGACATGAACTATTAATGAACAACAGGACCGTCATTAGATCTACGATTCGTAGATATGACCATATGCGAAGGTTAGCAATTAGTTAGGGAAAATTTGTTGTTGGATCTACTACAAATGGTCATAACATTTTGCACAAAATGAATAAGTTGTCTTATGAACTATATATATGATATATAATTGAATTATCTTTCCAGAGCCATCGAGTTTTCTACAATCCGACTCTATTTAGTGAAGGCCGGTCGAGCTAACTCAAACGACAGACAATCGATTGAACGATGGTCCGGCAGTATAGTTCGTCGAATTCTCCTACATCAATTACTTCAGGGGTGTTTTAGTCTTTCCCTAGTTCGTTTCACGCCTAAGATACATCGTTTGAACCTTATGTTATGTGATTTTAGTAAGTTTAAGGGTAGAAATATAACTAAAACTTACCTTAATAAAAATTATTAATCAAAACTTTGAAAATTAGAATCTAGAGAAGAGAAAAAGGTCAAGAACCCTAATTCAAGAACTAAACAATGTTCCATCAGCCCCAGCCCCGAAATTTAAATATTTATCTCTTGATTTCATCACCACATATGTGCGATTTCACTAATAGGCTCCTTTCACCCTTTGGGTCCCTAGTTTTAAGTAACACTCTTTGTTCCTTTATCATGATTAAACCTAGGTTTCTAGAACTTCATCAGATTATCATAAATTAGTTAGCTATATGTTCAGAATCAGATTACCATGTTATTAGTTAGATTATTGCATGAATTTCAGAACCCTGGTTATGTATTTCTTTAGTTCTTGAATAACACATCCTAGGTCATATATTTCATTTACTTCACATTTACATGTATTATATTAATTAATGCATCCTCACTTTTCAATTTCAGTTTTGAGGTATTCAGTATTTACAGAAATTCAGTCATAATGTGTTAATCATTAAATTCATTGGGAGTAGCATAATACCAAGTTGGACAATGGTTTAGCGTACCCAAATAGTCGCAGAACTACTAGTCAAGTAGTTTGTAAGTCCCCTCTGTGGGCATCAGTTTAGTGATCACGCCAACATATCCTATACGTCTGGCAGGCTATGTCTTGTCCTCTCGATGGGGTGTATACATCGTACTCCACATTTAGTTCATGTAGTTTTTTATCGCTTATTAGTAGATACCACAGTGCAGTCACATTGTATTGCATTTACCATATTTACAGTTCAGTTAGTATTCATTCTCACCATGTTATAAATTTTGTCATTGCATCCAGTTAACTTAGAATTCAATATATACAGTTCAAAATATTATACTTTTTTTTGTGCTTGTACAAGTATGCTTTTATTTCAGCTTTATTTTATCAGACATGCTCAATACCTTTCAAGTAGTGACGCATAAGTGAGCTACAACTTCTCTTGATGTAGGTTCAGATTCTCACCATCCAGATCATTCTTCGATCGATTCTCTAGTGCAGCAGAATAAGTGGCGATTACTTATTCTCCGAGGATAATAGTCATGAGTTTATTTTCATTATTTTAGTCCTTAATTTCATATTTTTCTAGAATTATTTGGGGCTTTTACCAACATTTCGAGTTAGTTAGACGCTATTTTCAGACATGGTTAGATTCAACTTTTTGTTGAGATAATAACTTCTTTTTATTAAACTCATCAGTATTTCAAATATCTCAGTTATAGTATATGGGTATTCCCCATCTTTTTATTTTAATTATTATTTAGCTTCCGTATCAATTTATTATCTATAGTATGCTCATAATCATATCTTGGGATTACTTGTGGTCCTAGGTCCCGTGTCCGCACCTCTAGGGTAGCTCGATGCATGGCACTTGTAGAATGATACCAAGTGTTTAATGACTTTGAAGTACCCCCTAGGCGTAACACGACGTACTTGACCTCTCAATGGTCTTATATAAGCCCTTAGCCTTCATTCATCGCATTGCCATAAAACAATGCAAAAATTAAAAACATTTTAAAGTAAATCATAGGGCTTAAGAGCAAATACTTTTCAAATAAAGTTTTTATAAGCAAGTAGTAATCTAGCATAACATAATTTAACATAAACTAAAAAGTTAGGAGTCCCAAACTAGACGACTCTTACATTGAAATAAACTTATGTCCAAAACAAAGTCCTGAATGGAAAAAAAAACTAGAAACATAGTCCATGCACTTTAACATATGAGGACATACAAAGAAATTTGAGAAAACAATCTAAGTCCCAAGCTTCAATTCTAGGGATCCTCATATGCCACCACTTACACTTGTAAAAATAGAGAAAAATATGGAAATAGTTCAATTAAGAAGTAAGTATGATGACCCTATAAAAATTATTGGGAAAAAGGACATTTTAGATGAAATATGCTTTACATTCTATTTTGATGAAGTCTCATAACCAAAGTATCAAAGACATCATACAAGTGAATCATCAACATACAAGATAATACTCCAATAATTAACAAGATATGATCATATTTATCAAGTAACCCATTTAACCATTCATACCCTCTAAATAAGGTAAACCTAAGACCCACCTAATTGATACATGAAGTGGACTCACATACAAACCCTTCATACACACTTAGATGATCCTCAAAACTTCCATAAGTAGGGATATTTCCTTTCCAACACAACCCAACAAGTCAACATTTAATACTAGAGATACTAAAGGAGAAAATCATACACTTAAGGGACTTCACATAATGGTCTTGGAAGACCTAGGGAAGCCATCTTAGTACGTTAAAAGCCCATTCGTGCCATGTGTATATGTCATCCCATTTTAGAACCTACACATTGTAAAACCTATCATAGCTAAAGTGTACATCCCACCCGATGAGAATAGGCATTAACAAACATAGACCACACTAACTAGGTATGGAATCCGATGTCATAAGATCCCACACCCTGAATGGTGTTCTACTTGACAAAGGTATAACTAATGACTCATCCTATGTAGGCACATGGTTTAGGGGACATCAAAAGGACTCTTTGTACTGTAGTCTCATACTTCAAGTAGAGATACTACCCTAAGCATATCCTCTCGGTGATTTGCCTTGGTTTTCATAGAGTAAGTTCATTCACATAAGTGTATTAAAGAAGGTACCATCTCTAAGATCTACCAACTCATAATACCACTATAACGAAGGGATCCACAAGGGTCTACTGATCAAGGTCTATTAGGATAGATCATCTATGAAATGTGTATAATGCTAGGTCTATCCAATTCACTTCATTATAAACCTTATTTTCATGTTCAATGTTTGCACATTCACTTAGGGTTCTAGACACATCAATAAGGTGCACCATTCTTAGGTCTACAGGTTCAAGATATACTTTATAAAACCTTATTTGTCATTTATGTATAGGTAGGGACAACTAGGTCAACCTAAATAAGAAACCGTAATACCATGATAGAATCTTTATAGTCTTTCATGGTCACATACCAACATTTAGAGGAAACATGCTTTCATTCAAATTATCACATAGCTTTATTCAAGTTCAACTTAACATCACATCACAACTTCACAATATGCCTATCTTCCACATAAAAACATCAATAAAGTTAAATCACATCATAGAGCCATCAAGATCACAATCAAATAAGAACAAGATGTAATCACCTCCACTAGAAGTAGATCAATCCATCCAAAGAAATCCTACTATACTAAGCAATTGAATCAACTCACCATTCTCCAATACAATAATTCACCATTTATAAACTTTCAAAACCTCCAATCATAAAAAGAAAACTTTCCCATACTCATTCCCATAGGATCAAGATCGAAAACACATCCTTACATCCACAATTAATTATATATAGAGATATATAACAAAAACATCAATGCTATAAAGCAATCTAAACACAATTCATTCCATAGACAATCACAATTATTAAACACACTTTACAAGCCAAAGTTAAGGAATATAACAGATCATGGATTCATTGAAATCATCACTTGAAATTATCACTTAATCAAGAATAAAATTATAATTTTTTTTCAAAACCTTTTGATGCAAGAATCCATGAGTTTGAGGGAAAATTGGGGTTTTGTTCATCTTATGGAAACTTGAAAATTATTTGAGAATTGTCTCTAGAGAGGAATTTAACTCCAAAAAAAGAGTCAGCATAACTTCGTATTTAGTAGTCAACCAAATGGAAGAATAAAGCAATGAAAACCTTCAATCCAAGCTCCAATTTACTCTAAGCTTCCATGGAGTTTTGAGAGAAATTTTGGGAGGGAAGGATTTTTGAGTTTTGAAGAATGAAGTCTGATTATAGGTTGTAGAGCTTAATATAACATAAAATACCCTGAATAACCTAAAATAACCACCCAAGGGTGGAATTTATCAAACCACCCTTGATTTGCTAGAAATTGGACAAAAACTGCAGGTGACCATCTTCAGCCACCATTGACGGACCTTCCTATCCTCCATTACTTGATTTATAGACCAATTGATTTTTGGGTCTAAGCTCCCCCAACTAAATCTGGATCCACGCCCCTTTTGAAGAGGCGTCATCTAGTTAAAGGTTCGTCGTTTACCGTGTCAATCTAGAATGCCCAGGCATCTTTTTGGAAAACATTTCGGTTTTCCTCAACGAACCTTAGGGTGGTCTTTGGGGAGTCTTATAAGGACACTTTGATCCTAACCCGGTCATCAATATTCTAGGGTCACCTCCCATATTTTAGACTAGAAACGACACACCAAAACACATACAACAAACATACAAGGACACTAGCACACAAAAGACTAGTTTTGGAACTTCTTGGTTGTTCCATGATGTCTTGACATAAATCCACTCAATCCAGCCCTGGAATACCGTTTCTCATTCATTTATAAAGTTATTAACTCAAGAAACTCACTTGAATCTCTAGTTTATCATAGTTCATTTTGATGTAGTTATAATTGGTTTCATTTCTATAATGCCTTAGTCGATTGTAGAACTAGGATTGTTTATTTTTAGTTTCCAAACAAAAAAATCTCAGAATGGAAGGTTAGTAACTTAAAACCTATAGGTCGATTCATTTTTTACTTTAAGGCCAAAAAGATGATCTCAAAGGGTTATCTTTATCATCTAGTTTGGGTAAGGAATGTAGATTTGAAACCCCAACTCTTGAGTCAAGTTCCTATAATCAATGAATTTTCAGAAGTGTTTCTAGAAGATCTTCCTAGTGTTCCTCCCGAAAGGGAAATTGAATTTTTAATTAATGTCCTTCAAGATACCCAACATATTTTTATTTCTTTTTAGAGAATTGCTCCAATAAAGCTTAAGGAATTGAATAAGTATTTAGAAGACCTTCCAGATAAGGGATTTATCTAACCTTGTATTTTTCCATGGGGTGAACCATTATTGTTCGTACAGAAGAAAGATTGTTCTCTTTGAATGTACATTGACTATAGAGAATTGAACGAGGTCACAATCAAGAATAAGTATCCCATCTCCAGGATAGATTACATGTTTGACCAACTTCAGGTTGCTAGTTATTTATCAAATATACACCTTAGATCTAGTTATCATCAACTTAGAGGCAGAGATAGTGAGATTCTAAAGACAACCTTAAGAACTTGGTATGGTCATCATGATTTCGTAGTTATGTCATTTGGACTAACCAATGAACGAGCAACTTTTATCGATTTGATGAGCAACTTTTTCAAACAGTTCTTGGACTTGTTCGTTGTCGTCTTCATCAATGATATCCTCATTTACTCTAGGAATGAGGAAGAACATGTGAGTCATTTAAGAATTGTTCTTCAAACTTTCAAGGATCGCTAGATTTTTGCTAAATTTAAAAAGTGTGAGATCTGTTACACTCAATCACTTTTATCTGCCTATAGTATCTACTGAACGAATCCGAGTAGATTCTTCGAAAATAAAAGAAGTGAAACAATTTCCTAGAAATACCTCTCCTACAAATATCAGATGGGTCTACCAGGTTATTACAAAAGGTTTTGTGGAAGGATTCTCATCCATAACTTTAGCTAGACTATATTGACTTAGAAGATGGTTAACTATTAGTTGTGAGGTGATTCGGAAAAAAGCTTCGCAGAATTGAAAACTAGGTTGACTACAACTCCTATTTTAACTCTACCAGAGGGTTCGAACATTTATGTGATTTATTGTGATGCATAAAGAGTTGGCCTAGGTTGTGTGTTTATGCAACGAGGTAAGGTTATACCTTCTACTTCCAAAAACATAAGGTGCATGAGAAGAATTATACGAGTCATAACTTTGATCTTGAAGCGTTGGTGTTTGCACTCATGATTTTGAGGCACTACTTGTATGGTGTTCATGTAAGTGGGTTCACAAACCGTAAGAGTATTCAATATGTGTTCACCCATAAAGAGTTGAATCTTTACCAAAGAAGAGTGCTTGAGTTCTTCAATGATTATTGCATGAGGGTGCATTACCATCCTGGTAAGGCAAATGTAGTAGCAGAAGGCCTTAGCAGACCATATTTCGGTAGTGTAGCACATGTTGAGGAAGAAATAAAAAAGCTAGTAAAAGATGCTCACAAACTTACTCGCCTAGGAGTTCGTCTTAAGAGCATATCATATAGTGGTGTAAATGTTCAGAATGGGGTACAATCTTCTTTGGGTGTGGATGTTAAGGAAAAGCAACACAATGATCCAATCTTTCTTGAACTCAAGATTGCAGCCATAATCAGAGCGAGTGGAGGTTTTCTCCCAAGGAGAATATTGTGTACTTCCGCAGCAGGGTCGATGATGTGTTTTTAATGGGGGTGAGTTAAGCCATAGTATTCTTCAAAAGGCCCATAAATCTAGATATTCTATCCATTCAAGCGCTATTAAGATGTATCGCGACTTGAGGGATGTCTATTAGTGGAATGGTATGAAAAGAGATATAGGAGATTTTGTGGCTATGTGCCCCAATTGCACGCAAGTCAAAGTAAAACATCAGAAAACAGAAGGTATGACACAAGAGATAGACATTTCTACTTGAAAGTGCAAAGTGATCAACATGTACTTCATCACAAGGTTACCTCTAAATTGACGTCATGACACCATTTGGGTGATAGTTGATAAAGTTACTAAGTTTTCATGCTTATAGCGGTCAAGACTATGGATTCAACAGAGGACTAGAACAAACATTATATTAATGAGATTGTGAGGTTTCATGGGTAAAGTGGTAAAGTATTGGTAAAGTGGCTAAAGAGTTTAGAGTTGCGAACAAAATTAGCAGTTGTGTATCCAGTCTTTGGCATCTCATTATTGAAGAATAGTGTGGGTGACCCAAAGTTTATTGTGCCTTCAGAATGTGTAGAGTGATGGATAATCTCACTATTGAAGAAGAGTGTGGGTGGTCCGGCATTCGTAGTGACATTAGACAGTGTGGTTGTGAAATATAGTCATTCTTATGATGATGTGCCTGTTGAAATTCTTAATCGTTGGATTAGAAGTTTGAGAAACAAAGAAGTCACTTCATTCAAAGTTTGGTGGAGGAGACAGTCCATAGAAGAAGATACTCGGGAAGCATACGCATCCATGAAATCCAAGTATCCTAACCTCTTTATTTATGATTCAACTCCATCTTGAGATAATAGTTCATCTTCAGTTTTTCAGTCATTCATGTGTAAATTCAGTAATAGAATCATGCTCCAAAGTTTGAACTTGCATTTTCAGCATATTGCATGTTCATGGAATTCAGTTTGGTCAGAAATTCAGTACTTACTGTTTAGTGGTAGGGATTGCAGCCCTCTCCCTCCCTTTCAGCTAGTTTAGTCTTCATTCGAGGATGAATGTTTTCTAAGGGGAAATAATGTAACACCCCATATTCAAAACATACCAAAGATTATATATTTATAGAAGTTTCAGGTGCAACCTATGGTCTCCACCTACAGACTGTAGTCTGACCTACGACATGTGGTTCACCACTACACCCCCTCCCATAAATCGAGTTAAGAAACTTGTCTAAATCTTGACACAAGGACAAACCAATGTATGAAGGTCAGATCCCAGTCTGTGGTCTACGCCCGTGGATCAAGACACCTTTACCTAGCCTTTGACATGAACTAAGGATGACCAGCATGGACCGTCATTTTATCTAAGGTCTTTGGGTCTTACCATAAGTGGGGGTCAACAGATAGTTAGAGGAAATTATTGATTGGGTCATCCTTAAATTGTCATAGATCTTAGCACAAAATAAATTAGGCATCCCATGACCTATGATATGATAGCTTATGTATCCTCTTTCCGATGCCACCGAGTTCACTCTAATTCAACCTCTAAGTAACACATAATGCTTGTTTTAGTAAAGCCATGTCGAGAAAACTTGACTTATGATCCCAATCTACAGACTGTATATTGAAGTACAGCGCATAGGTCCAATCCATCTGTCACTCATACAGAAGTTAATACAATGTTTTTTTTAGTTTATTCCTATTTCGTAGGACCCCTAAGCTACATCATTTAGACCCTAAATCATGAGATTTTAATCAGTTGAAGCGTAGACATATAACTAGAACTTACCTAAGTCAAATCATCAATCAAAACATACAAAGTTAGAATGATGAGAGGAGAAAAAGGTCAACAAACCTAGTTCAAGAACGCAAAAAGGTTCCATATTTTCCAGCCCCAATATCTAAGGATTTCTCCATGAAATTCGTCACCAAGTATGTGGGATATAACTAGTGGGTTCCTTTCACATATTAGGTCCTAATTTTTAGTTAGTTTCTTGATTCCCCAGTAATGACTACAACTGGGGTTTCTTCAATTTTAAAATTATTGGGTTCTTAGATATTAGAATTATTGAAATCAGATTAGTATGTTAACATTAACTAAATGGCATGAATTTTATAACCCTAACTAAGTATTTTTAGTTCTTTACAACACATGCTAGGTCAGATATTTTAGTTATTCAGATATACATGCATCATTTATTAATGCATCAATATCAGTTTAATTGTTGTATTCTCAGGTCGCATGTTCAACTTGATTTATCTAATAACTTTAAAAAATTGAGTCATCAATATGTTAATTACTTAATTCATTAGGAGTAGAATAATACCGAGTTGAACTAGGGTTCAACTTCCCTAAATAGTCCCAGAAATACTAGCCACATAGGTTTTAAGTCCCCTCTATGGACATCATTTCTGTGATCATGCTAGTACGCCTCTATACCTTTGGCCGTGTATATTGGGTCCTCTTGATGGGGCATATAAATCGAACTCGATAGTTAGGTCATGTAGTTTTATTATCATTGATTAGTAGTTCCCAGATTTGAATTAGACTCTATTGCACTGACCATGTTTCACTTTTCAATCTCATCATGTTATAATTGGTCATTGAATTCATATTAGTCATGTTTATTATTTCATCATCTTTATCATGTTCAGATTATTTCATTTCTTTATTAATTTCTCCAGTTATATGTTATTTCATCTCTAATCTACCCTACATACTCATTACCTTTTAAGTATTGACACATATGTGCACTACATTTTCTCGTGATGAAGGTTGAGGTTCTGAGCATCCATATCACACTTAGATCGATTCCTGATCTCTAGTCAGCAGAATCAATGGCGAGTCCTCAATCTATGAGAAAAATGGTCATGTGTTTCTTTTAGATATTTTTATTCCTTTAGTTTATGTTTTTCTAGACTTAGTTGGGGCCTGTCCCAGCATTTTAAGTTAGTTAGAAGTTATTTACAGTCTTTTTAATTCATCTTAGAATTGAGATAAATCTTTTTCTGTATTAAACTCATCAGTTTTTAGATGTCTTAACTAGTTTATGGGTATTCCCCATCTTTTTATTTTATTTATGATTATAGCTTATGCATCAGTCTATTATTCAGTTTATCTTTGGTATGTTCATGATCATGCAAACAAGGATTACCTTAGGATCACTTGTGGTCATGGGTCCTATATCCGTGTATCAGAGGTAGCTCGGGGTGTGACATAAACTGAGGACCTCTGTTTGAGAGAAAAAGGAATCCTATGCACCTTGACTGTCTCACTTATGTAAAGTTTTACTTATTCCTCTGCCGAGTCTGTAGTCTTGAAAGCCAAAAAGCATTCAGACTTAGTAACTTCGTCAACAATCACCCAAATTGAGTCATGCCCCTGTTCTCTTTCAACTAAGTATACCAGATATAAGATACATCCTTAAAATGGTAAGATGTCAACTCAACCCCATCATTCCCAATTATTAGCATTACTATAAAGACTTTCTTAACATTATCAATGTTGTTTTGGAGATCTTCACCAATCTACAATCCTAGGAACTAAGGTGGATTCATCCTAAAAAAATCCCAAACTCTAAATGCACCTGACGCATTAGCATTTTTTGTCAAGACTATAGCATTTCTCGGAACAAGAACCCGTTGATTGTTCTAGTTGGTCACACATTGAGCAAAAAATTTGATAGCATTCAGAAATTCAACATTTGAAACTTCTTTATTAGGGACTTGAGGAAATGCATTTTCATTCTTATTATTCGAATTCCTTGTGTAAGCTCTACGAGGAGACATGATATGAAACACACAATGAAGTATTAGAACAAAAAGTTTGATCATACCTCACGCATGATAAGCGTATCGAGGAAATGAAGTTTTTTCTAAAAACACTTTGCAGCGTCCCTCTCATTAAATTTGGTGCATTTTTAACCCATGAAAAGAACTCTACTTAGTATGGTTTTTCATACATCCTAGGACTCTTAAACCCAATGCTTTCATACCAAATTTTTCATGCCCCGAGACAACCTCTCGATGCAGACATGGGGCCTAAGATCACAATAACCCCAAGATATCCCTGCTAGCATATCATAAACCTACTTAAATAGTTTGAATTACAGAATTATTGTGTGGAAGCTAAATCATCATGTAAACTTAAATGATGGGGAATACCCATATACTATCTGAATACATGAAAATTAAGAGTTGAATACAATCTAGAAGTCAAACACTAGGACTTAAGATTAATCTTACTATACCTAAAATAAAGCCTCTACTGAGTAGAAATATTGGGACATGCCCCAACTAAGTCTAGCAAAACTGAATCTAAAGCTAATAGCAACAAATATTATCATGTCACTAGTCCTCAATGATCGAGGAGTCGCCACTGATTCTTCTTAATTTAATATCAGAAACCGATGTATGTGTGATCTAACTACCCAGACCATGAACCTAAATAACAATAACATGTAGATAAGAGTATGCTTCAGTATGTGAAAGATACTGAGCATGCAGAATAAAATAATGTTGAATAATGACATAACTCAACAAGTGGTAAAGAATATGAGTTGAACATAATAAGGATACTGAATATACTGCACATGACTAAACAGAATGCAATGACGAAGTTATAACATACAAAGGATGAAAATTGAACCAAGTTAATATACAAAACCGAATTTATTGACCTAACATATGTAATTGATGAATCAAAAGAACTATACAACTAGGGTTATGAGTTTATTTATAAATCTTGGAAAAAACAATTCTACACCATTATAATATGATTTGGATCATTTTAACAGCTAAAAGCCAATAATTTCTCACATTCAAGAAACCCCAGGTCTAAAAGATATTAAGAGAATCAAGATTCAGACTAAAATATAGAGACCTAATGTGTTAAAGGAACCCACTAGTTAAATACCACATACCTAGTGAAGGATTCCACAAGGATTTCTTTTTATTTCAGCCTGGAACTGACGCAGACTACCTGCATTCTTAGGAAGGGTTCGATCACCTCTTTCACTTCTTTATGCACTAGTTTTCAATGTTTTTGTGAATGATATGACTTAGGTAACTTGCAACTATATTTATATGCTAAAACTAACAAAAAGTATGTAGTTTAGGGGTTGAATGACGTAGTTTAGGTGTCAAACACATAAGGAAAAAAAAGACCCTTAATTAAATTTTATTGGGATCATCGAGAATCATCGATGGACTAACGGTCCGTGCTGTTCAATTGTTAATCATGAGGCGAGATTCAATTTCAGGGCTTGATCCATGGTCCATGGGTTCGATCGTGGGTAAACACTAAAAAGGATTTATACGAGTGAGTTTGGGGATGGTTGTAGATGCGAACCACGGACCACCACCAAGGGTCGTGGGTCACCCTATGGTATGTGGGTGGATGAGTTGCACCTTTAAATTCATTAAATATACAATAAGGTCTATTTTCGGATACTAGGTGTTATACAAACAGGAATGAAAGGAAAGAGATGAGGATACTAGAACTTTATGACTACTTCAACTACTCATCAACCTTAGGAAAAAATAAGTGAAAATCTTTCACTTGGGAGAAAACCTCTAGCTTCTGTTGTTGAAGTCCACCTTCTGACTGAATGATATACAATAACATTAATGTTTTCCCTTAACCTTTGCCACCAAATGTTTTGATCTATTCTTCACTATGACAACACTACCTTATGTTTATGTTAAACTATATCCTAAGTGAGTAAACTGATGAATATCTTTTGCTAATTCCTTCCCGTTTCCTCAACATGTGCTATATCACCCTCTAAAACATTTTTAAGGCCTTAAGCTAAGAGATAATTCGACCTACAAGTACTGATCTACTAACATTCATTCAAAGATTGTCTTGTTATATTTCTAGGCTAAACTAACCAAAACTATGCAGTTTAGGGGTTAAACGATGTAACTTCTATTGGGATCACCAACTGACCATCGATGGACTGACAGTCCGTGTTGTTCAAATGTCTCCCATGAGGGGAGACTCAATTTTGAGGGTTTGATCCACGGTCCATCACTTAACCTACAGTCTATGGGTTCGATCATGGTTTAACACTTAGAGGGACTTTTCAGGTTAGGTTTGGGGAGGGTAGCACATGTGAACCACGGACCACCACCATGGGTCGTGCGCTACCCTACGATTTGTGTGTGGCCACTATGGGTTGCTCCTGCAACTTCTTGAAATCTACAATGAGGTATGTTTTCAGATACTGGGTGTTACAGAACCAAGAACGAAAGGAAAAAGATGAGGATACTTGGCCCTTATGACTGCTTCAACTACTAATCCACCTTAGTAACAAATGAGCGAAAATCATTCCCTTGGGAGGAAACCTATACTGTATGTTGTTGAAATGCACCTTCTAACTCAATGATATACGATAACTTTGATATTTTCCGTTAACCTTTTCCACCAATGAAGGTTTTGATCTATTCTTCACTATCACACCCGCCACCTTATGTTTATGTAAAACTAACTCCTAAGCGAGAAAGCTGATGAAAATATCTATCTAATTCCTTCCCTTTTTCCTCAACATGTGCTACATTACCCTCTAGAAAACCTTTATGTCCTTAAGCTAAGAGATAATTCGACCTACAGGCACGATCTACTACCATCCATTCAAAGACTTGCTCGTTGGAAATTGAAACCAAACAATAAGAGTTCTACAATCGTCTAAGGTATAACAGGAATGTAAAATCAATGCCTAGAAGTATATAGAAATCTACAGTTTCTAACTCTACAAAATCTGTTACGGTGACTTTCTAAGAGATTGTGAAAGGTAAATTTCTGTATCATTCGTAAAAATTATCTCATGTTCTAGAAACCCTAAGTCTAAACATGATACAAAGTATCAAGAAATTATTGAATTAAAGATACCCAGTGGGTGAAAGTAACCCACTAGTGAAATAACCTACACCTCATGACAAAATCTACAAAGGAAACCTTCAAGTTCGGAGCTGACACTTTGATGAATACTTCTTCTTAATCTTAGGATTTTTTGTTCACTCTTACTCTTCTTTTTTCTCCATGTTTTGTTTATTTTAGTTTAACGAGGGTTCTGGGTAAATTTGACTATGTTTTTAGAGTTAAATTAAGTAAAACAACATAGTGTAGGCATAAAATGCCGACATTTAAGTGACCACCGTATGAGAAAAACACCTAAAGGACCCTAAAATAAAACCTATAGAAGGCTACCCACAGAGGGACATACTGTTCGTAGGTCGACCTACCAACCGTAAGTGGTGTCGTCAGTAAAGTGGGTCTTAAAGAAAAACACTAAAACGAGCATAAGTTTTTACTTGGAGAGGAGATTTTTACAAACTCGATGGCACTAGAAAGATGATTCAATTAACTATAGTTTTGTAGGTCATGGTCTGCTAATTTCTTTTTTTTTTGCTAAGGGTTATGACAATTTTAAGATTACCCAACAACAATTTCCCTCTAACTAGTTGATGACCCTCACCTACAGTTTGTACATCTAACCCTGATTTGTACTGGCCTACCATGTTTGAGATCAAAGACAATAAATATTTGGTCCTCAATGATGGACCCCAGCTACGGACTGTTTGTCTGACCACGGACCATCAGTAGATTTTGTGGTTCTTTCACTAGGTTCGGGAAAGGTGTAATTGATTCTATTTTCACAAATTTCAGGTGTTACATTAGCATTTTAAATAAGCTAAAAATAGAGAAACTAAACATTTTATCTTCATGAGAAAACAAAAATGCCCATCAAAATTAGTTGAAATTTTTATTATTATTGATAAAAAATATTACATATCCCTCGTATCATACAATTATATGAAAGAGAACCCTGAGCTTGCCTACATGGCGTCACTACAAGCAAAAATTTCCTTTTCAATTTATTTATTTCAAAAACTAGACTTCCTCTTTCATGAAAAAAATGTGACTTTTATGAATATTTCTGACTTTAAAGAAGAGTTACGACTTTTATCAAAAGTTGTGACTTTTATTAAAAGTTGTGACTTTTATGAAAAGTTGCGACTTTAATTAAAAATTGCGACTTTATGAAAATTTATGAATTTATTTGAAGGTTGTGAACTTTTCGAAAGATTGAAACTTTTCCTAATAGTTGTAACCTTTCTGATAAGGCAGAATAATAGCTAGATTTTCTCTCATTTTAAAACAACAAAAATTCTAATCTTCTTCTTTTTCTACTTCCTTAAAATTTATGATTCGTGAACTTTGCTTCTTTGGAGTGACTTACTAACACAAATGGTTTTTATGTCAATAAGTTCATGAATAAAATTTTTTCATATTGAGCGAATGTAGTTCTTTAAACCTATAGTATTTGAGGTGAATAATTCTCTTAAGGGAATATTGTGCATTCAATGGATTTGATATTTTCGTTTCTATTCCATTCTATTTTTACATATCCTGGTATGTATTTTACACTAATTCGTGTATGCTTATGATATTAATTATTGTTTTTGAGTACATGTTTTAAACTATATTGTTTTTATTTCTACAAAATCATTGTCAAAGATTATATTGAACATAGACACATATATTACAGATACTCATTTTGTAGAAAAATATTATTATACTCAGTTTCAAGAATTCATGTTTTCATATTTGATATTACATTTAATGATTTATAAGTACTATATATAAGATTACATATTATCTTTTTTAGATAGATATGAAATTTTTCACTTATTAATTGAAGAAAATCGTTATGTATGTTCAAAAGTTATAATTGCTTTCATGTTCAACTGTAATTTCTTTTTCTATGTTAAAAAATATTTGAATTTTCTCCTATGACATATATGAGAATTCAATAATCTATGCAACTTATTGGTTTCTTTTTATTACGAAATTCCTTTGTATGTATATTCCTATTTACTAGTTTATTTACCTTTGAATATTGATTTAAGAACCAATGATTTGTTATTTATTCAATAATTCATTCATTAAAGGTTCTTGAGCTATGTGATAATGAAAAATAATCAAATTCATATTCAAATGTTGCTTATATTTTAAAGCACCTAATTTAAAATTATTTTTAATTTATGAATATTAAAAAAAGAATATTTGCAAGTTCAATGCAATTATTATATATGGGAGCGCGAAGCGCGGAAGAATTACCTAGTTAAATAATAAATTATACTTATGAATTTAACACTTTTGATTTATGATAATTGGTTTTCTAACTGCGTTCATGCTATTATTATTATATGCTCCTTTGAGCCTCTAGTACTATTTAACTCATCCATTGGCAATATCTTCATATACATTGCCTTATTTGTGATAGTATTTTTAATGTTATACCCCATTTTAACTCGAGCTCAAACAATATACATTATATTAGTGGATTAGGACACCTTTTTTTCCTAAAGTGATGCTAAGTTAACTTTAAATGGTTGTATAACCTTATCTAATTATAGGTAAAAGTTATAATTATCCTGAAGGTGAAACACATACTTTTAAATCCTTTAAAATTATTAGGTTTCCAAACATAGGTTAATTAGATTCAAAAAGAGTAAATTTAAAAGGAATATGTCATAAATATTTGAGATGTGTATCTTTAAAATAAAATCCTCATATTTTGCGACAAATCAGAAAGCAATAAAACCAAAGTTGATGAAAGAATTCTTTATCCAAGTAGTTGAAAACTCATCCATCTTTAGTAAAAGCTCACTTCCCCATTTTTTTAATGGTTTAAAACTTTTGACAAAACTATTTCATTAGACATTATATAACAAAAAACTTTTCGGTGAAGGGATTCAGTCATTTTTTTTGGTAAAAACCGTAATGGATCTAAGAAATGTGTATTAATTTATTTCTTAACAAGAAAATGGGTCCGCACTCCATGAGGTTAGAATATTTTTCTTTAAAATTTATTAGAATAATACTTTTCTTGTATTTTGATGTTATAGATTTTTATACAAATCTGTTTTTAAGAGTATTAAATCAAAGGAAAAGGCAAAAATAAAAATTATAATAGTATTTTCGTTATTATAACACCATATAGTACTTTGAAAATAGTAAGTATTTTTTTAAAAATATATATCTATAACTAATGTGTGTATCAAGATCAAAAGTTCCATAATCATATGATATACAAGTAGGCAATATGTAGTCATTATGTGTTGAAATTAAAATATGATATTCCAGAATAAATATTTGATATGTAATATAATTAAGAGAGTGTTTTGGAATTGAAGTTGCGCACAAATAAAACATTAAGGATCCTTAAAATGTATGAAAGAGAAGTACGGGGTAATGGGGGAAAAGTTTAAAAAATTTTACTTTGGTGTGAGAGAATAGTCATCATTGTGTATCATATAAATATAATTAATTGCTAGTTTTATTTCTATCATTTGACATTCTATTGTTTCACTCCTACTAATATTAACATTATTATGACAAAAAAAATCAGATAAATCTTTAGGCTTGATATCTTGGAGAAGTAAAGATTTCTTTGGAGAATATTGTAAATAAATGTATTATGTAAAAAGTTATTTGTGAAGCTGCACAATTGGATTTACATATAGTTTCTACTAGTAAATACTTTTAACAATAACTTTACAAAAACGTAAACAACAAAGTTTAAAACATGAAGTAAAAAACAACAATTAATATTATAACCATAAGTTAATGACTGCATAAAAAACATATCAGGATCTTTAATAGTAGAATAAAAGAAAAAAAGAAAAAATTGAGCCTAACGAATGCAGAGTGTATACTTTGTTAGTGAGTCACTCAACTATATCAAAATACACAAATATTTAATTGTGCAGAAGAAGAAGTTCTGGAGCAAATATTTAACTATGTAGAAGAAGAATTTCAGAATTTTCGTTATTTTAAAATGAGAGGAAAACACTCTATTTATAGCCAACAAAATGTAGTGTGAACAAATGCTAATTGTGTCTTACTGAAAAGGTCACAACTATTTAAAAAGTCATAAATCTTTGAAAAAGTCAAAAGTTTTCCGGAATGGTCACAACCTTTCATAAATGGTACAACCTTTTACAAATATCACAACTCTTCATAAAAGTCAAAACTTTTCCTAAAAGTCACAAATTTTCAGTAAAAGTCACAATTCTTGAATGAAAGTCACAACTTTTATTGAAAATTCATCCAGTTATAGCTTACCATTTGTTATATTAAAAGAGAAGGCATAATAACAAGTCATAACACTATCTGTCCATGTTTATATAATTTCATTTTACCATGGTTACATAGTGTATTTTATTAGAGAGTCAAATGAATCAATTTTCTTCTTTGAAATTTTTTTTAGTATAACACTATCAATTACTTTCAAAATATTAAATATTTTAAAAATATGTATGTGTAACTAATGTTTTTATCAATAACAAAGGTTGCATAATCATATGATATAACAATAAGTAATATGTAGTCATTATGTGTTTTTAAATGTAAAATGCAATCTTCCAAAATCAAAATTGATATGTAATAATAGTATTGAAGTCGTCTACAAACAACACATTAAGGGTTCTTGAAAAGAATGAAAGAGAAGTAAAGGAAAATGGAAAAAATGTTTAAAACTACTTTAGTGTGAGAGAATAGTAATTATTGTGTATCATATAATTATACTTACTTTCTAGTTTTAATTTAATCATTTGACTTTCTATTGTCTTACTCTTTTTAATATTGACATTATTACTCCAATAAAATAAATGATATAAACTTTTAGTCTTGATCTCATGAATAAGAAAAGATTTCATTACCGGATGTTATAAAGAAACGTATTCAGTAAAATCTTATTTGTGAATCTGAATAGTTAGATTTTCATATATTTTATGCTAACAAATATACTCATAACAATAAATTTACAGAAACATAAACAACAAAGTTTAAAATATGTAGTAAAAGAAACAATTAATATCATAAGCATAAATTAATGATTGTAAAAAAACATACCAGGATCAGTAACGGTAGAATGAAACAAAAAAAAAATCGAGCCCACTAAATGCAGAGTGTCTCCTTGTTAGTGGCCCACTCAAAAGGAGCAAAGTACACAAATATTTATCGTGCAGAAAAAGAAGAAGAAGAAGAAGAAGAAGAAAATCTTAATCAAATTTTTAACTTAAATGTGCAGAAGAACGATAAGAAGTTCAGAATTTTCGTTATTTTAAAATGAGAGGAAAACCTGCTACTAATAGACAACAAAGGATAGTGTGAACAAATTATAACTATGTCTTACTTGAAAGGTCATAACTCTTTGGAAAAGTCACAACTTTTCTAAAAGATCACCACCTTTTATGAAAGTCGTAACTCTTCATAAAAGTCACAATTTTTCATAAAAGCTACAACTTTTAAACAAAAGTCACTAGTTTTCATGAATGGGGAAAACTAAATTTGGAAATAAATAAATTAACAGAGAATGCTTGTTTGTGGTAGCGCTACGTAGGCGGTCCTAGGATTCTCTTTTATATATGATTGTAAAAAAAAGTAAAAATTCCAGGACAATGGACATTCTAATATGTTAAAGACTAAAGTAGCTAGTCTTACAAAGTAGAAATGCCAAAGAGCAAATATTCATATAATATTAAGTCAAAATATCAACACAAACACAAAAATTATAAAGTAATGACTAAAATAGGAAATAAAGGAGTAGTTTTCAAGATTTCTGTGCTACTTTTCCATGTCCATATTGCATGATCATTTGAGAAGCAGGAGACACAAAGTAGAAGAGAAGATTCCCGCTTTCAAATCGAGAAATGATGATGAGTCTTGGAATGAGACTTTCAGCACAGAAGAAGTCTTTTATGAAGACTCCAAATATTTCAGAAAATATGCATGTAAAGAAAGAGAGAGAAAGGAAATTAGTAAGACAATTAATCTTTAAATGACAGTGAATAAATCCAATATAGAGCTAAGTAAACTAGTAAAACGAATATGCGATTCAAAACAAGAAAATGTACAAATGCCTACCAAGATATTCCTCCTACAATTGAAAACATAAAACAAAACTTAAAACAACCAAGTCATTAGTCATGTTTTTTAAATAAAAAATAACACTCTACATTTTTTATCCAAGATCCTTCCATATTTAACACTATATTAACTAAACAATTTGAAAGGAAACATATACATACAACTCTACTGACTAATAGATTTGGGAAAAATCTTAAAGTCTATGTTTTGTGTGCATAGAGATAAGATAGGAATCTACATAACATGATCATGAGTTTTCTAACACTAATTTGTTTATATAAAAAATGTAACCAACAAAACTAAGCAAGAACAATGCTAATGTCTTTTAGAAATACTTTTACATATAAGTTCATGAGATATAAAATTTAATAATATAAAGATTTAATAAAAAAATAAAACAATTTCTCAAGTAAATAACTAGGTAAAATATGGAAGGAATATGACTTCAGATCTAAACAGAGCTCAAAGGAGAACCAAGTATAATTCGTAGTCACATATGATTATCGATTAGTAATTAAGATAATTGGAAGTAGCTATTTCATAAGATAAGAACAACAATTTGTTATTGTGACAAAGAAATAGAGAATGGGAGAGGCCAAATTTCACCTTATATTTATAGTGAAGAACTAGGGTTTTTCTTATTGCAGTTTTGGCCGTTAAAATTTAAAAATTTGTATTTATGATATTTTATATATGATATTTTAAATGTTCCACAAGATTATATGTAAGGTTTATCTTGATTATGGGAAAGGTATAATTAAAACTTCTTATGCTAGTGCATTTTGTATGTATTTAAATGAGACCAAGTAAAGATAGTTGTTTTAGACCGACTGACAAAAATATTATCTAAATTGTTAAGTATATTTATATTCTCAATCCTAATATAACTATTATGATATTGTATGCATAAAATTATTGTTTAATATATTAAAAGGTGAGATTCTAAGATGACCCAATATGTCTGGTAAATTGCGTGATAGTAATATAAATTGGTTAAATAATAAGTTAGTTAATGAAATTCATGTCTCGATATAGAAATTGATTCATATGACTTTTTGAGAAACTTATAAATTCTCATTGTGTGAAATCAATCAAGTAGATTTATGAATCCAACACATGAAATAAGTTAAGTAGTTCTCTAAAGAAAATTAATCATTAAGTTAAATTCTTTAGTAATTTGATTTATTAATTAATATTTGAAATCTTAACATGGGGAGTTACATAAGTGTTTAATGGGAAATTTCTAAATATAAATATAGGAGTGAAATTATGAATCTCTAGCGGAATGATTTCTAGTTTATTATGGTTAGAATAATTCAAATTAATTATTTTTAATTATTTCCATAACTAAGTAACTTACCCGCGCTTCCGTAGAAATAAAAAATAATTGCACTGAACTAGCAAATAATTTTTTACTAATATCATACAACTAATGAATAAGTTATTCAAGAAATAATCATTTATTTGTTCTTTAATCAACATTAAAAGGAAAATAAGTAAGAAAATAAGAATATACCTACAAAGACATTTCAGAATAAAAAAAACATTTGAGTTGCATAAATTATATTCAATTTTTTTAATATATCCAAAAAAGAAATTACTCTCGAACATGAAAGCAATTATAACTTTTGAACTTGCTTACATTTCTTCTGTTAGCAATGAATATGCATAGTATATGTCTATATGTTCAATATAACCAGAGATAATAACTGTGCACAAACATAAATAATAGAGTTTAAAACATGTACTCAAAAATAACAAGTAATATCATAAACATAAATCGGTTATGTTGGAAAAATATACCAGGATATGTCAAAATAGAATGAAATAGAAAGGAATAAACGAAATTCACTGAATGCACAATGTCCCCTTAAAAAAATATTCCCCTTCAATATCAGAGGGTTAAAGAATTACATTATCAACGATTTTATTCTGAAAGGTATTGATACAAAAATAATGGTTTCAGTAAGTCACTCAACAAGAGAAAAATACAAGAATATTTAATTTTACGGAAGTAAAAGAAGAAGATCAAATTTTTTTTTTAAATGAGAGGAAATCTATTTATCTATAGAAAAAAAATAGTGTGAGGAAATGTTTATTATGCTTTAACAGAAATGTTACAACTATTTGGAAAATTTCAAAGTCTTCTGAAAGATCACAACCTTTCATAGAAATCACCACTTTTCATAAAGTTGCAACTCTTCATTAAAGTCGCAACTTTCCCATAAAGTCATAAATTTTGATAAAAGTCACAAGTCTTCATAAATGTCACTACTTTTCATATAAGTCAAAGCTTTTTATAATGTTACAACTTTTCGTTAAAGTTACACTTTTCATAAAAGTCACATCTTTTCATGAGAGTGGAAGACTAATTTTGGAAATAAATAAATTTAAAAGAAAATTCGTACTTGTGATGGTGCAACATAGGCAGTCCTAGGGTTCTCTTTGATATAAATATATGATAGGAAACCTCATAATTGATTTTTACAAACATTAAGAAAGAAATACTTGTACTGTGCAGTGGTATTAGCTAGATTTCTGGCTGACTCTGCAGAAAATGGTAAATCCGTATAATGGAGCTCAACTATCATAGGAAAACCTTGATGCAAAGATAGATGGAGAGAATCAAATCTTATTTGGTTTGTTAGAGCCGAGGTGAAGTGTATTTCACGGGCTATGTTTTTATGACATTCGTGGAAAATTTGAGTGCTTCTTATGGAATGATCCAAACCACAACTTGTTACAACCTTTGACGAATTGAGGAAACTAACCAATAGATTCGACTTCGACAACGTCCATGCCAAAAAACTAGAGCTTTAAGTTGGAGTTGGGGATTTACAATAATTTCTATTTTTTTTGTTTTTCTATGTTCATTTTCTTGTCCTTACTGATTTTATAATTTGTTAAGTTGGGCCTTTTACGAGGCCTTATAATTATTTCTAGTCAATAAAGGTTTTTTTATGTCCAATTTTGTTTTTTTTAATAATCGTGGTCCATACAATGCCCATATTAATCTAGAACTCAGAATCATATGGCATCATACTCTTATTAGATCGTGGTAATATTTTGAAGGACACCATACCATAAAATACACTTGCTTATTGTCGATCCAGACTAGAAAGCTTATAATATGGCCATATGGACCAAAAACAAAGTTGTCCAAACTATTGCATACCATCCAACAGCTGCTCAGTGTATCATAAGTTGCAATGACTATGTACTTTATGAAAATTCATATAAGGGTGAGCGAACCTTGAGCTCTCCCTAGCCATATAACGCTACCACTCATTACTACCAGTCAAAATCTTCCCATAGATGAGAACATAATGATCAATAAACTTGAGATGGTCAATGAGTATACCCTTTCCTTCCTTCTAACAAAAGCTAGAACACTACCATCATTCTGAAAAAATACAATCATGCCAATAAAAAGGTGGACTACCATAAGCTAAGACTATGAAACTATTGGATCTCAATTAAATTTAACGCCATAAGACAGATTGATTTATTCAAAGTAAATGAAATTTGTAGACTATGTTGGAATTTAAACCAGGTTACTTATGGTTACCAGTTTGTATTGATATGCATTAGGGTAATCAACAACTAGGTATTTTTTTCTAACTCATTTGTAAGAGAATTCAGATAAGGAATCAATTGACTCTCCCTAGTAAAGGGATTGAAAACACAGTAACACATAATTTACTCAGGATCAAAGAGAATCAGACCATTACATGAGCCCAAAATCACTGATCCGAAAACGTAACATCGTCACTTATTGAGTGATAGGGTTAAATGAGATCTTTGAGAATTGTGTGAGTTATCTCCCATACGTACTCAATAGATGAGTTGTGTAAGAGTGACTTTATGGCGTTGGAAATATGTTTTGGAAAATTCAAGATGCAATATCCTACCATTGAAATTCTTGGATAAAAGTTTACAATGAACAACAAAAATTAAGGGCCAGCGGGAGATAATGTTCATAAATATATCATCCGGCATTGTTGCACTCAGTGATAGACCACCGTGTTCCTTACCCTGTTGCCTTTTCTCATGCCCTTAATTCTTTAGATTCTCTTTTTCGACTCTCTAAAAGAAGAGAACAAATGATTTTCCCTAAAACAAGTTTGTGTTAAATATGCTAAAACACTATTAGGGAAATCTTCAAAGTGGTTTGGTAGATTAAGATGAACAGTCAATGGACTAGATATGTGGACCTATAATAAATTATTCTCATTAAGAGATTAAACTAAAAATTATATATATTGTTCAAATTAATAATATCCCGCTTAAGATTATAAGCGTGTTTAATATATTTGTGAATGCTATTATTTAAAGACATTATTCTTCAAGTACATATAAACAAACTATTCGTTAATAACCCAATCAATGCGGAGCTCTAACACTCAACATCATGCCCAAACTCAAGACTAAGCCCAATTGGAGTATGTATCAAGAGTTAAAATGGACATTACTCTATTATCATGTCACACTCGGAGAGTACACCCTAGATGAGACTGGCGTCTTCTCCCTCTCAAACGACTAAGAAAAACCCTTAGCATTCGTCATAACATGTGATCGGTAAAAACTACAAAATAATTGAAACATTTACATTATACTTGAATTATACTTAGACTTCATACTTAACAAACATAAAGACATACGATATTCTAAAACTGTCTCACATATATAAAACCATCTAAAAAGTACAAATCTGGACTTAACGAATATATAGTCAATATGCCATATAGGCCTTAATAAAGAATAATCCAAAGAAAACATAATTGGAAATAGGATATGATCAAAACTAGTAAGTCTTCATAAGCTGGAATATGAATGATAGAATCCCTGAACATGAGGATCTACCAAGACTTGGAGAAAGAGTTCGAAGCTTCTTCAAATCGACCTCCATAAACTTAAGGACGTGTACTAAGTATGTGTATATGCACATAACACTTAAGGAAATGCATGAAAAAGAATCATTTATCATCTATTTGGAAAAGTATTCTAAGTCATGAGAATGTCTTCAATGCACATACCATAGAACATGTACAAGTTAAAAATTCCATCAACATAAAGCATGATCATAATAAAAGACATATTATCATAGAGTCATGATAACATTTCATATTCCATATATCATATAAATATAACATACAAAACACTTACCAATGATCCCATCCCCAACCTACAAGTGCAATGGTCATGTGAAGACCGATAAACCCACACAACCAAGTAGATAAGATAGGAAACCATAAGTAAAGCTTTGCTTCATATAACTTGTAACATAAGTAGTCATCACTTCATATAACAATATAACCCAATAACATATTCCTCATAATGAACAGCATCATATAAGAGTTACATCATGTATCATAAACATATATCTTTCATGTTATCATATTACATAAGAACAATATCCTAGAACTTCCGTTAGTGTAAACTTGTGCAATGTCTAGGTAGAGTCTCATACCCCTACCTATACTAAGTAGACTCTTCAAGTCACCCTAGTCAACATCCATTTACTTGTCTTTCATTTTACATGATGTAACATTCACCTTAACCGACATAGATCATGGGAGCTAAACATGGAATCCGGTGTCATAAAACGCCACAATGAAAGAAGGTGGTCTACCAGCCAAAGTAGAACCTAACATGACATAATTTTCTAGATGCATCCACTAGCTAGTATCCTATGGTAGCAACATAGTTAAAGAACTAGAAGATGTATTGGAAACCGATAGTTCCACATTACATAGCAGCCTCAATCTCATGAGAGTCATTGTGAACCTACCTTCCAACTAGGGAAGGGACACCCCTGATATCTAGTTCTTCGGTGCTTAGCTTAAGTCCCTTTCATGAATAACCTTTGAGTTTTCCATTATCATAAATTATCATAGGTCATAGCATATTAACTCTTTGTATAAACATGATCATGAGATCTTTATGACTAGATGAGAATTTCCTTTTATTATAACCCTTCGTATGTGAGATTTACATAACACAGTCATCTTGTGTACAGCATACAAGAGAATATCGTAACCTGCAGTTTTCCTGTTCTTATAATGTTCTAACAAGTAAAATGTTCATATCCCAATGTATACACATAGAAACATCATACATATTTTCACACCATATTATCATGATTTATAGGATAATATAAACATGGTAGAGTAATCACAACTTTATAAGACTTACCTCTTGCTTCGAAGAACCTTATTCAAGAACTTACGTTCAACTTACAATATTCATAATCATAACATAGTAAAATACTCAATATCATAATCACGAACAAATCTTAAAATAATATACAAGATCAATGCTTAATATAGGGTAAAGTAAAGGGTCATTTAAGAGTTCATTCTTGTTTTAGTTCCAATCCCTAGTTTTCATATTATCAAGTAGTAGAAACAATCATGCAAACCATCATTTAAATAAGAACATTTTTTAGACAAAATTCAAACATAACTAACCACATATTCATCATCAATTTGTGTGAAATAGACCATAGAAAACACTTGTTTTTCATCAAAAATCATAAATTTAGAGTTAGGAAGAAAATCCAATTTTGTAGAGTAAAAACACTAGATTTGAAGCACTTCAAACCTTATCTTTGAAATGACCTCTTGAGGAAAAGAATCCCTAGAGTGAAACAACCATACCTTATAGATAAGGAATCCACGAAAACTGGATGAAAAACTTGAAGTCTTCGTCTTCTTCCTTAAGCTTTTCTTTTTCTTCAAAGGAGTTTGGAAAAGAGACCGTCTTGAGAGATATGAGAGAATTTTCTCTTGAATCTGATTTTGATGTGTAAATGTGGTGTAAAACTGACCTAATATCCATATATAGTAGTCTTATGAATTACCTATAATACCCTCCACTTAAACGAGTCTATTTAAGATGTTAACTTACCAAAAATACAACTTCAACGATTCTGGCAAGTAGCTGCGCGTCGCGGGGCCAAATTCCGTCGTTTTAATTAAATTTTGAGTTGAGGAAGTGAGGTTCATTTCAGAATCGCTTCGCCAGGCTGCCTCTCAAATCTTGAGACAGTGACCTGCGTGTCAGGCTCGCGTCGCATGCCTTGCCTCTAATTCTGCCTGCTCGCAGGCTACCATGCAGCTTGCCACCCATGTTTGGTCTCTCCCAAAGGACTCATAGGGTGGTGATTGGGGTTTCGTTACCGTACGTTTGGAACTTTTTTACTACATTCACCTATCCAAAGTCACTTTACAAGTTTTGTAATTCATTTGGCACTGCAAAACCTTCACCAAACATAGGGACGTCAACTAGTTCGAATTAGCCAGTTTCCGGAAGTCGAGGTCCTTCTTAGTCGTTTTTTCTCTAACCTTTTCCAAATGTATTTATTATATTAGTATATATCTCGAAAGATCATTTTAAACATTATTTAATAGATTAATCTCTATTCTATTTAATGGCATTTCCGAAGTCTTAGATTATCCCCCCTTAGGAACATTCGGCCCCGAATGACACTAAAATATTTTGGAAGGTAGGAATAGAGTCAATATTAGCAGCCCAAACGTTCACAACATAGCATCATAATGAGTCACAACTTATAGGAGTACTTCAAAAATCCTTTCAACACATACAATAACATTACGCATTGAACTCAATTCATGGTACACAACCATGTAAGAGCTCAATATTTCATAAGACGTAGTGAGGATTTTACTTCTCAATCTTATCATAAGCTAAAAATCATCAAAGTATTGACATTCTATCATTCTTATAAAGACAAACAAAACAACAAAATCTCAAGAAGACATGCATACATATTTCACATAAGTGCAATAATAGAGTATGGAGGCATTTTTTAAAACTCTAGTTGGTACTATCTTTCACCAAAACATGCACCTATCTACCAAAAGTCAATTTTCATGATTATTCATTACTTCATATATTATAATGAATGTATAACCTTTAGGAGTGAATAGATGAGGGTAGCGGGACTTCATGTCGGCTTCAGCCTCCCATGTTGCACCCTCAACAAGGAGGTTTCTCCATAGAACTTTCATAGAGGCAACCTCCTTGTTCCTCAACTTTTTGACATGGCAATCGAGAATCATAACCAGAACCTCTTCATAGGAGAGGTTCTCATCTACCCCAAAACTTTCAATAGGAAGAATAGACACCAGGTCTCCTATGAATTTCTTGAGCATAGAAACATGAAACACAGGATGAACTGAAGTTACTTCACTAGGTAGTTTTAGTTCATAGGCAACCTTTCCTACGCTTTTTAAAATCTCATATGAACCAACATACCGGGGTATTATAATCCCCTTTCTATCGAAACTCATCAACCCTTTCATATGTGAAATCTTCATGTAGACATGATCACCTATTTTAATTTCAATATTTCTTCTTCAATTGTCTACATAAGACTTTTGCCGACTATAGGCTGTCTTCAATCTATCTCTTACGATTCGAAATTTTTATATAGCCTCATAGATAATATATGGACCAAGGAGTAAGGATTCACCAACCTCAACCCATCTAAACGGATACATACATCTTCTACCGTAAAGAGCTTCAAAAGGTGCCATGGAGATACCCGAATGAGAGCTATTCTTGTAAGAGAACTTGATCAAAGGTAAGTGATCATCCCAACTTCCCTTGAAATCAATGACACAGGCTCTTATCATGTCCTCAAGGGTATGAATGGTACATTCTGCTTGACCATCTTTCTGAGGATTAAAAGTCGTTTTTCACTTGAGTACCTAAAACTTTTTAAAAAGCCTTCCAAAAATGAGAAGTGAATTGGGAACCTCTATACGAAATGATGGACAAAGGGATCCCATGAAGACTCACAATATCATTTGTGTAGATCCTTGTATAGTCTTCAGCCATGTAAGTAGATTTAACAAGAACAAAATGGGCATATTTTGTCAACCTATCCACAATAACCCATATCGAATCATTTTGCCTTCGGGTTCGAAGCAACAGAACAACAAATTCCATATTGATGGCTTCCCACTTCCAAGTAAGAACATCCATGCTTTAGGTTAAACCACCCGGTTTAAGATGCTCAGCTTTAATTGTTGGCAACTTGGAAACTTAGCAACAAACTCATCTATGTCCCTCTTCAAACCATCCAAACAATAAATCTCTAAGATCATGATATATCATGGTGGCACCCGGATATAGAGAACAACGAGAACTAAGAGCTTCTTGTAGAATTTGATTTCTCAAATCCTCAACATCAAGTACACATAATCTCCCTTGGTACCTAAGAACACTATCCCCCCTGGGAGAATGACTCATTGAGCTTACTAAGTATCGATTCCTTAAACTCTATCAATAGTCAATCAAGATGCTTCTTAGATTTCACCTCCACCACTAATGATGAGTCGGAGTTATTATGTACCATATAACAACCATTTCGAGAATCTTCTAACCGCACACATAATAGAGCTAACCTATGAACGTCTTTCGCAAGTTCATTCTTCTCTTCTTCCACATGAGACACACTACCCATTGTCATACGACTCAAAGCATCCGCAACCACATTGGCCTTGCCATGGTGGTAAACAACACTCATGTCATAGTCTAAACAATTCTAACCATCTTCTCTGTCGGAGATTTAACTCCATTTGTGTTAACACATATTGAAGACTTTTATTGTCAGTAAATACATCAACATGCACACCATACAAATAATGTCTCCATATTTCTAAGGCAAAAACTACAGCAGCTAACTCAAGGTCATGAGTTGCATAATTCTTCTCTTGAACTTTGAGTTGCCTAGAAGCATAAGCTATCTCCTTACCATGCTGCATGAGGACACATCCCAAGCCCACTCGGGAAGAATTAGAATACACTACAAAGCCTTCATTGCCCTCTGGTAAGGTCAACACCCTAGTAGAGGTAAGCTTATCTTTATATTCTTGAAAACATTTTTCACAAGCTTCCAACCACTCAAAATTTACCTTCTTTTGAGTCAAAACTGTCAAAGGAGAACCAATAGACAAAAATCCATCAAAAAACCTTCTGTAATAGCTGGCTAGACCCAAGAAACTTCTTATGTCTGTGGGAGTCAAAGGTATAGGCAAATTTTTGACCGCATCCGTCTTCTTCGGATCAACCTCTACACCAGCACTTGAGATAATATGGACATGAAAAGCAACTGACCTAACCCAAAATTCATAGTTGCTAAATTTTGCATAAAGTTGGTGTTCTTTGAGGACTTGAAAGGCCGACCTCAAGTTACTCTCATGCTCATCTTCATTCTAGGAGTATATTAGAATATCATCAATGAACGCAATAAAAAACGAGTCGAGGTAATCTTGGAATACTCTATTCAATAGGTCCATGAACGTCGCCTGGACATTTGTTAACCCAAAAGACATAAATATGAATTAATAGTGTCCATATCTAGTTTGTAAATCCATTTTGGGAACGTCTTCACCTCTCACCCTAAGTTGATGATATCCTGACCTTAAGTCAATCTTGGAAAAGTAGCTAGAACCTTGGAGTTGATCAAATAGATCATCAATCCTAGGGAGAGGACACTTCTTCTTTATGGTGACCTTATTGAGTTGGTGATAATCAATGCACGTTTTAAGGGACCCATCCTTCTTCTTAACAAAAAAGACCGGATCACCTGATGAAAAATACTAGGTTGAATGAAACCCTTGCCTACTAAGTCCTTCACTTTGACCTTACACTCATTCAATTCACCGGAACCATCCTATATGGAGGAATTTAAATGGGATTCGTATGTGGTAATAAATCAATGCCAAAGTCAATTACCCGTTCGGGAAGATCTCCAGGAAGGTAATTAGCATAAACCTCTCCCTCAGTACATGGACTGACTCAATAGAAGGACTTTAACATTCTAGGTCCTTAACCCTTACCACATGGTATAAACAACCCTGACTATCATCTTACAAGCCTTCAAACAAGAAATAATTTGACCCCTTGGCATAGAATTCCCCCTTCTACTCTAGCATAGGTTCATTAGGGAATTGAAACTTCACTATCCTTGTTCTACAATCTATGGAAGCAAAACAATCATGGAGACAATTTATATACCGTGGTTTCACGGAATTTTCAATGTTGTTTCCTTAAGTTTAGTGTGAGTCCAAAAGCCTTTTTGTATTAATTTTTATGTAGGCTTCTCTTTATTTGCAGGAAATTTGTCCAAAGAAGAACGCGAATGTTTTTGAGCAAGAAATGCAGGAAAGTTACAACCTACGGAGCTTGTGATGGTGCATCGTGCCTCTGACGGTCCGTAGGTTGCATGGTAGTGAAGCTGCTGAAGTAAGATGGGGAAGTCTGACCAAGTGTGGGGTTACGAAGTGCATGACGGACCGTCGAATCCATGACGGTCCATCCTGCTAGTTCGTCGTGATGATCAGAGAAGTAGTCCCAGTACCCAAATTCCACGAGTTTAAGTGTTATGGAACGGAGACCCTCGACGGACCGTTGTGCCTGTGACGATCCGTCATACCTGCCGTCGAGGGTAACAAAGAGAGGAGTAGAAGAATTTGCAAAGTATGGGACGACGGAGTCCATGACGGCCCATCGTGACCACGACGACCCGTCACGAGGTCCATCTACCCAGCCGCGTTTTGACATATTTTCAGCAAATAGAGTCCTTCTTTTATTAGGTTTTTGTTTTTTATAAATAGTTGTAAAAACCTCATTTTTGGGGTTAGACTCTCAGGTAGTTAGACTTTTGGTGATTAGACACTTTTATGTTAGATTCTTTATGAGTAAATTATTTTTATTATTACCCTTTGGATTGTTACACTTTTCTCTGGAGCTGATTGTTAGCGATTTTTCGATTAATCACGTTAATTTTTGGATTTTATTATTTCTCATTGAAGTAATTTCATGAATTCTTATATTATATATACGGATATTGTGATTATGACTATGGGTAACTAAACTCCATAAATAGGGTTGTGGGAACCACAGGCGAATAATGAGGTAAAACCTAACAAAAATAACAATTCTAGAATAGTGTCTTGCATGTATTGATAATTCTTTCGCTTAAAAGTTTTTTTAACGGATGTACAACGTTAGAAATCGCCTTAATGCTACTTGCCAAACCAAGGGGGTAGATAATATGAAAAGAATTATCAACATAGATTTAGTGTATACTATCTAATAGGCTAGTATTGAGTGGTACGAGGTAATAACTTAGTCAAATATCGAAACCAATGCTTAATATGAGGTAAAGGTAAGGGTTAGTATATTAACACACGTAGCCGGACCAAGGTGCGGAGTGAAATTTTCTAGATGCCGGACCAAGGATTTAGAAATACATAACTTGTCACATTACATGCAAGATACTAGGAAAGAATTGTTATAGTTAGAATTATCAAATTAGGAACCTGTGGGGAACACGTAAACCCTAGTTACTTTTATTAATTGATTAAACTACAACATTTGAATCTGTTAGTTGTCTAGTTTAATTTAGCTAGTTATTTTCATTAATTTAGCAATAACCCCCCTTTTTATTGTCTTTGTTTTATAAAGAAATAATTGACTAAATAATAGTAATAATAGATTGAAGTTAAGTCTGAACTATTTTCCTTGTGGGAATGATCCTAACCTCATTAGTTGGGTTCTTTACTTTATACGACCGCTTACTTCTCAAATAAGAAGTATGTTTGAGCTTGTCAGCAATCCATACCCAAGATTATACGAAAATCAAACAAGTCGTGTTCTACCAAATCAACAAGAGTAACTGTATTTGGAAACATTATAGGCCACTTCCTATAGACTCTTTTTGCAACAGCGGAGTCACCCATTTGGGTACAAACCAAAAAGGGTTCAATCAAAACATCAGGAAGAGCATCAAAATTCCTAGATACCAAAGGTATAACAAAAGAAAGGGCACCACGTGGGTCAATCAAAGCATAAACATTAAACGAATTAACTTATAACATACCCGTCACAACATTGGGAGAGTTTTCTTGTTCACCCTTAGCTTTGAGTGCATAGGAACGATTTTAGAGCATCAATATTTGGACCGCTTGATTATGTTTGGCTATTCTCCTTAACCTGAATTCTCCCATTAGAACAATCATTCACCATATGGACGCCCTTGCCAAAACATAGAAACTATTAGTCCCAACAAGACATTCACCCATATGTTTCTTACCATACTTACCACAAGTTGGCCTGTTTCTTTTGGTGGATCAACCTTTCTCCCCCTTAGAGGTTTAGGATTAGAACCTCTATCATTGCAATTCTTGGAAAAATTAGAAGGAACCTGATTTAAAAACGTTTTCTTGAACTTAGGCTTGTCTTGCACATCAAGCCTAGTCTTAAAGGAATCACTTTCAAAAGACCTTGCCTTCTTAGCTTCCCTATTCTTCTTCCTTAGACGACTATCCTCAACCTGTTGAGAATGAACCGTCAACCTATAAAGATCCATATTGTCATGAAGCATGGCTGCATGACATTCTTCTTTAAGCTATTCAGGCATGCCCATTACAGAACAACTCATGTCATCTCTATTATTCGAAACCAAAGAGGAAGCTTATTGAGACAGCTTGATGAACTTCAAGGATTATTCCTTGTCACTCATACCTCCTTGACGAAGGTTGATAAAATCATATACCTTAGCTTACCTTTTCTCTCATTGAAAGAAACTGTCAAGAAATTCCTTATTGAAGATCTCCCAAGTCACGGGACCACCTCCTAAGTCCCTATTATCCTTCCACTAATTGTACCATGTCTGAGCCACATCATTAAGTTGATAAGCAGCAACTTCAACCTCCTCGGTACTATTCACCGCCATAGCAAACAAAATCTTGTAAAACTCATCAAGCAAATCTTGGGGGTCTTCATCAACCTTGGATCCAAAAAACATAGGAGGATTCATCCTCGTAAACTTCTTCAAACGGCTATCCGTAGTGCTAGAAAGTTGGTTCTCTCAAGGAAAACCCTCCCTATTAGCTTGTGTCGTAATGTCCTGAGCTTGGGTGGTGATGGCTTGGTCCATTTTAATCAGGTCTGCCCTAACCTCACCATCAATCATAGCCGATGGATTGACCGGAACTTATTCGTTTGCAGTAGCTTGCACTTGGAAAGCATTTTGATTGCCTTGGAGAGTAGCTCCCACATTCGCAATCTCATCTCCTATTCTCCTCGCGGCAGTCCTTCTTGTGTTCATCGCCTAAAACCACAAGAAATGGATTAGATGATAAAAGACACATAGTGTCAAACTATAAAGGCACGATATAGGAGTATCAAGAAAAGAGAAGTTTCCTAGTCATCACATAGCCTCTCATCCATAATTTTGGTGAGCTTCACAACCATGAACAAGATACTATGTGACGTGGTTTAGTGAAATATTTAACCTCATGCTCAGACATCAAGCTTGTCACACGAAGTGTACACCCGAGATGAGACCAGCGTCGTTAGGCACTCAGAGGACTCAGACAACCCCTTAGCGTTCGTTATAACACGTGATCAGTAAAAATTGTAGAAAAATTAAAACTTTTAAATTATAGTTGAAGTATACATAGAATTCATAGTTCATATTCATAAAGACATAGGATATTCTAAAACTCTATATCACATATATAAAACCATATAGAGAGTGCAAATTTTGACTTAGCCAATATATAGTCAATATTCCATGTAAACCTTAATACAAAAGAATCCAAAGAAAACATAATTGGAAATAGGATATTCTCAAAACTACTCAGTCTTCATAAGCAGGAATATGAAATATAGCACCTCCGAACATGAGGACCTACTCAAACTTGGAGAAAGAGTTCCAAGCTTCTTCAAATTGACCTCCTTAAACTTCAATGGCCGAAACCTCCAGTTGTAGTAATATAAAGTAATGGGGTTAGTACACAATATGTGCTAAGTATGGGTCTATGCACATAACACATAAGGACATGCATGAAAAAGGATCATTTATCATCTATTAGGAAAAGTATGCTAGGTCATGAATTATTATATTATATATGTGAATACTGTGATTATGACTATGAGTAACTAAACTCCATAACCAGGGTTGTGGGAACCTTAGGCGAATAATGAGGTAAAACCTAACCAGAATAACAATTCTAGAATAGTGTCTTTCATGTATTTATAATTCTTTTCCTTACATGTTTTTTTAACGGATGGACAACGTTAGAACTCGCATTAATGCTACTTGCCGAACCAAGAAGGTTTATAATATGAAAAGAATTATCAATGTAGATTTAGTGTATACTATCTAATAGGCTAGTATTGATTGCTACGAGGTAATAACTTAGTCAAATATCGAATATAATGCTTAATATGAGGTAAAGGTAAGGGTTAGTATAGAAACACACGTAGCCGAACCAAGGTGCGGAGTGAAATTTTCTAGATGCCGTACCAAGGATTTAGAAATACATAACTTATCACTTTAAATGCAAGATACTAGGAAAGAATTGTTATAGTTATCTTTTACATTAACTTAAACTTATTACTATAGTTTAGTCGATATTTTCTTAATTTTACTTTGTTTATTATTTTTTTATTCTTGCAGAACTATCTTCCTTGTATGCCAAATACACGGGGAAGAAGTCTCCACACTGGTGCAAGACGGCTGATCCATGGAACGAAAGACCATCGATCAAGTTATCAAAAGAAGTTTGCACACTGGTGCAAGACTGCCGATCCAATGGCGGTTTGGAAAATTCTACCCTCTGATTTTCAATTGAAGGGTTAGTTTAATTTATTAATTTTAGTTATATTAAGGGATTTTAACACATAAAAAAAGTCTCCCCACTTCAAAATCCAATAACTCGAACGACTCTCACTTCTCCTTCTCAACTCAAGACCCCATTGGACAAGAAGATCAAGCTTTCTCTAGGGCTTCTAGAACAACACTTTTTCATCACAATATCTAATGATTGCATTGATACACTTCACTCTTAGGACTCCTTTCCCCAAGAGGTTCTTCAAAATTAAATTTCAACGCTCTTCAAAAATCTAGATTTCCTTCATTTTGTGTGTCACCCTTCAAACTTCACTTATTTTGTCTTTATTTTATGAATAGTAATGTATTATGAATGTTAATGAGTTAATTGATGTATTCCCCTAGGATTTGACTTAATGTCCTAAAATAACCATGAATGTCCCTCTTTTCCTAACCCTAACTTTTGAATTATGTTGATTAATGATTAGAGGTGTTGTCATTGAATATGTTCTTCCGTAATTTACTATTTTATGATGGTGATGATCAAATTGTTGAATGGGTTTCTTTAAGGCCATTGTTAAGGCCTTCCAGGTCATGAACATTTTATTTTAATAATGTTGGTCTATCCTTGATAATGTTGCTCAACTGAAGTACGAATGATGAAGTTATGAATGTACAATTATGCTATGAATATGATTGGTGTGAGAAGATTATATGTGTATTATTTTGAGGGATTGGAGGAGATTCCCTAGTGCATCCTATTACTATGTTGTCATGAAAGGACTTTCTCTTCCTATAAACTAGAATCTATTTACATGATATAGGAAAGGGTTGAACTACTAAGACTTATGTTATGAATTAATGTTAAGGATTACTTAAAGAAACTTCAAAAGGGGAATTTAGCTTTCCACCAAGTGAACACGACAATGAGAAGTGTCCCTTCTTAAAAAGGAAGGTAGGATCACCAAATTTTCCCATGGGGTGGAATCTACAATGTGAATTAGCATAAAGAGGGTTGCTAGTAGCAATCTCCTAGTTCCTTAACCATGTTCCCCATAAGATGCTTAGCTATTGCATCCAGCTAGATGGTATTGTAATAAATATTTCATACCTTGGCAAGTAGAATTCCCTCCTTTGGTGTGAGGGGTTGATTGCGGATTCCATATTTAGCTCACATGTTCTAATGTTGGTTATGACAATTTTTCCCTTAAGTAAAATTAATGAATAAAAGTAAGAGGATGAAACCTTACTAGGATTACTTATGAGGTGTTACATAGTGTTTGTAAGGGTATGAGAATTGACCTATAAGTTGCACAAGTGTACAATGAAGGGAATTCTAAGGTAGATTCTTTATGTACACATGAAATATATGAGGTTGGTCTTATATGATGTTTGTTACACTTAATGTGCATGATGTTGGTCTAGATTGTTTGTGATGATGGTAAATACAATTGATATAATGATTTATGAGTTAAAAGACTATGCATACGTACTCTTGCTAGTTTCCTTGGTTAATGTTGGGTTATGAAGCTTCACATATACACTTCTCGAGTAGACATGGTTTTAGGATATGGGTAAGATAGTATAATGTGTAGATGAAATGAACTCTAAATATGTGACATTGACTATGGATATTCTATCTTGAACATGAAACATTAATATGTCTTAAACGTTTTTGTGATTTGACTTGTATATGTTCTTGGAATATGGATGATGGCTTTTAAAGATAACTTGTCTTGCTTATAGAAAAATGTGCCTTTGTGCCTAGTTTCAAATTGTTTACTTGCCTATTTTTGATACTTAGTTCATGTGGTTAGTACTAACGCATCTCTTCTATTTGTGCAAAAATGTAGGTTCGGGCCATGAAGGTGCATCAACGTCATTCTCGAAGAAGCTTGGTTTTTTCTTAAGTTGGTGAGTCCTAAAGTCTGAGTATGAATCCTATGAATCTAGATTTTGTCATTTTACTATATTTAAAGGCATTGTACTATTTCTCCTATTTAAAGGACCATTTTCTATTCTCCTATAAGACGTATTGTAATAATCCAAGGGCAAAGTCTTAATTCTATTACTCTTAGATCTAGACGCTAATGTGAGACAATTGTAGATTTTATTTTGATATATGTGAAGTAAAGTTGAACTACAAAGAAAATTTTTAAATTTTCCACTATAAATTTTCCAACACTGCAATAATGCATGCTATGGGAATATCTAAGGCCTCTTCGAGGACGAAGATGCAAGTAACAACTAGAAGGTACTCTCTGGTCGTGAAAAAAAAATTGTATATGAGCATTAGTTGAATAAATCAATGGAATGCTGTCACACAAAACCACGTCTATGCAGAGTCTTATTAATAATTCAGAAGCACGCCACACTAATGAATTAGAGGCTATGTGATGCTTTGGAAATTCTCACTTCATTGATATTGTTAAGTCGTGTATCAAGAGTCCTAAATCTACATATCCTTTTCTTCTAATTTTGTTGTCGTTGATAAAGTTTAGGAATACTAGAAGGGTAGCCGTAGGAATGGTTGAAGATGAAATTTCTAATGTGGAAGTTCCTTCCAAAGACAACCAGGCTCCTGTTAAAGAACAATTTCTGCTAGGTGGTCGAACTCCGGTCAATCCTCCGGTCATGACGGATGGGGAGATAAGGGTGACAATATTCATAAATTTTACTCAAGCCATGACTATTTATCTCAAGTCATAACTACTCAAGCTCAAGCTATGACGGCTCAAGCAAACTTGAAGGTTGCACTCCGTGTGAACCAATAATCTAGTACCGTGGCTTCACGGTTCGGGACTTCACTAGGATGAACCCTCCCATATTTTTTGTGTCTAATGTAAATGGATATCCCCAAGACTTTCAAGACGAGGTTTATAAGATCATGTATGCTATGGGGGTGAGTTCCAATGAGAAGGACGATCTAGCCGCCTATCAACTCATGAATGTGTTCAAAACTTGTTAACTAAATAAAAGAAAATAGGGCTTTAAGTTCGTGACCCATAAGCATGGATGTCTTTAGGAGGAATTTCTTGGTAGTTTCTGCCCAAGGGATAAAAAAGAGGCAATAGTTGAAGAGTTCATCAACCTTAATCAAGGAGGTGTAAGTGTTCAAGACTACTCCTTGAGAATCACTAAGTTGTCTAAATATGACTCTTCTTTGGTGACTAACAGAAGAAATGAAATGAGTTGTTCTTTACGGGTGTGTCGATTGATTTAATGGAAGAGTGTCGTGCGGTAATTTTTCACAATAACATGGATTTATCTACTATAATGGTGCATGCTTAACAATTTGAGGAGAGTGGGCTTTATAGGAAGGGTAGGGAGGTCAAGAGGGAAATGCCCTATGATGGAGGTACATCTAATGGTATGTTTGAAATTAAAGACTAACCTAAGTTAAAGAAAAGATTCTCCAACCATGCTCTTCCAAATTTGCTCGTAAGTATAGGGTATCAAACCGTTGGTCCCAAGGGGGAAAATGGTGGTTTATCAAGTGAGAACTTACAATGTACCAAATGTGGCAAGAAATATGTACGTAAATGTTAAAAATGGATAAAATTTTTGGTTTTTGAAATAGTGGTCATATGGTTGAGTATTTTCCTATGGACAAGAATAAAGGAAGGGACAATAATCAAGCACAAGCAAGTTGTCTTAATTATGAAAATCCTAAGAAGAACTACTTGTATGCTCTCACATCTAGGGGTGATCAAGAGATTCTCCTGATGTTGTTACTCGTATGTTGCAAGTATTTTCAATTAATGTTTATGCATTGCTACATCCTGGTTCCACTTTATCTTTTGTAACTTTTTTAGTGGCTATGAACTTTTACATGCAACCCGATGTCAATTTTACCCTTTTTTAGTTTATACCCGGTGGGTGACTCCGTTACTTCCCAATAGAGTTATATTGGCTTATTTGGTAGAACATGATATGTTTGACATTGATGTTATATTGGGGGTGGATTAGCTACATGAAAAATTGCTTCAATTGATTGTTGAACAAGTGTTGTTAAATTATAATTTTTTAATGAACCTGTGGTAGATTAATGAGGGATACTAAATTCCTAGAGGTCAAATTATTTCATGTCTAAATGCTTGTAAGATGATTTATAAGGGATGAATCTACCACATTGTGAGGTTCAAGGATCTAGGATCAGAGGACCCTCTTTTATAGTCAGTCCCCGTAGTGAAGGACTCTCCTGAAGTCTTCCTTGATGATTTATCCAAAATTTCTCTCCTACGGGAAAAAGATTTGGACATAGATTTGATGTCGGATACTAAACCCATATCAATTTCTCCTTACAGGATGGCCCCAGCCGAGTTGGAAGAATTAAAGGCTCAACTCAAGGACTTGCTAGACTAGGGTTTTATAAAACCAAGAATATCTTTGTGCGCCACTCTAGTATTATTTATGAAATACAAAGATGTTTCTCTTAGAACCACTATTGACTACTGACAATTGAACAAGATCAATATAAAGAATAACTATACTATCACTAAAATTGATGATTTTTTTATCAACTCGAAGATGCAAGTTACTTTTCATAAATTGAATTGAGATTGGGTTAAAATCAACATAGAGTGAGAGGTATTGAATTTTGGAAAATAGTTTACGACAACATATGGTCATTATGAATTCCTAGTCATGTCATTTCCTATAGTAATGCCCTACGACTTTCATGGACCTTATGTATAGGGTGTTCCATAGTTATCTTAATTTATTTGAAATTGTTTTTATTGACCATATCAAACCCATGTCTTTTAATTAGAGGTCATAGTTCTTGCCTTGAAGATTTGTAGACACTATCTATATGGAGTGCATATAGATGTGTTGAGCGATCAAAAGAGTCTCCAATTTGTGTTCACTCAAAAAGAGTTTAATCTCTGACAAGGAACGTAGTTAGACCTTTTGAAAGGTTATAATATAAGCGTCCTTTACCACCCTGAAAAAGCCAATGTGGTTGCAGATGCATTGAGTCGTATGCCTATAGGTAATGTAGCCAATGTTAAAATGATTGTAAGAAACAGTTAGCGAAGATATGCAAAGATTGTCCTGTTTGGGTTTTGGCTCGAATATCCAAAAGGGGGTTTCATGGTTAATCATAACTATGAATCGTCTTCAAGAGTTAAGGTGAAATATAAGAAACACCTTGATTTTCTATTGATGTATCTGAAGGAATCGGTTCTTAGTAAATCCAATAAATTATTCTCCCAAGGGTGGATGTGGTACTTAGGTACCAAGGTAGATTGTGTGTGGAAGATGTTGATGACCTAAGAAGACAGATTTTGGAAGAGGCTCATGGTTCGCGATTTTCCATTCATCCTGGTTCCACAAAAATGTATTTAGATCTACAAGATATCTATTGTTTGATTGTTTGATGAATGATATAGATGAATTTTTGGCCGAATGTCAAAACTATCAACAAGTAAAGGCCAAAATTCAAACACAAAGAGGGTAAACTGAAGATATATCTATCCCTACTTTGAAAAAGGAAGATTTCAATATGTATTTAATTGTTGGTTTTCCTCATAAGTGAAGGTAATAAGATTCTATTTGGGTTATTTTTTTAGGTTGACCAAATCAACCCATTTTATTCCCGTTAAGACTACTTATTCAACGGAGGTATATGCTAAGATGTATCTCATGGATATTTTAACAATGCATGGAGTTCTTTTGTCTATCATTTCAGATAGATGTACTAAATTTACTTCTCACTTTTTGAAAGCATTCAAAATTGGACTTGGTATAAAGGTGAAATTTAGTATTGCATTTTATTTACAAATGTATGGTTTGGCAGAACGAACCATCAAAACATTTGAGAATATGTTGAAGGCATATGTTATTGAAATCAAGGCTAATTGGAACGACCATCTACCATTGATTGAATTTGCCTACAAGAATAGTTATCATTCTATTATTGACATGGTACACTTTGAGGCCTTTTATGGTAGGAGATATAGATTTGCGATTTGGTGGTTGAGGTAGTTCAATTTTCTCTAATAGGTCTCGAAGCAATCTATAAGGTAGTGCAGATAGTCACACTAAGGGATAGATTGATGACGACCTAAGTACGAAAAAATTCTTATGCCGACAATAAAAAGAGGGACCTTAAGTTTATGATAGATGACTTAGTCTTTTAGAAGATATCGTCTATGAAAAAGGCTTGGTTGGTAAAACGGAAACTTAGTCCATGTTATGTGAGGCCATATGAGGTTGTAAAATGCGTCATAAGTGTTGCCTTATTGTTGAAATTACCTATTGAGTTGGGTCTGGTGCATCCAGTGTTCCATGTGTAATTGCTCAAAAAGTGCATAAGCCATCTGGTGTCTATCCTTCCTCCAGAAGGTTTAGAAGTTGATGCTAACCTTTCCAATGAAGAGGTCCATGTTGAGATTTTAGAACGTCAAGGGAAGAAGTTGAGGAATAAGAAAGTATCTCCCGTAAAGGTTCTTTGGAAGAATCATCTTGTGGAAAATTCTACTTGGGAGGTTGAGGCGGATATAATCTCCCGATATCCAATCTCCCGATATCCTCATCTTTTTCCTTCCTATTCTAGTAAATTTTAGGAATAGTAACTTCTCCAAGTTTTTGTTTATGTAGATTCATAAGTGTGTTTGAGCCTCAATTATTTCCCTTTATTATGCATAATCTTGTGAGAATCCATGTTTTTCATATGTTTCTTGGATTATATGTTCTTCTTACTTCATCACACTTGATTATATGGTTGTTATAGTTGAGCTCTGTGATACTTCTTGTGATATTTTCATGTGTGAAGTGATGAAATGATTTATTGATCTTTGTTGAATATTTTGAGATATATGAGAAGGAGAATGACATTTCTCTTGCATAATGTGAAATTATTAAATGTGTGGATAATTGGTTGTGGTCATTTTTTCTAACCAATAATGATGCATTGTTGTGTTTGATAATGGAGTGAATGTTTCCTCCTTTGTTATTGATTATCCTTATGTATCATGTGTTGGTTGGGATTCTAATCTTGAGCAATAGTTTCCAAAAGATGTTTAAAGTGTAATTTGAGGTCGAATGTTCCTAAGGGGGGAAATTATTGTACTTCAAAAATACAAAGACCTAAGATAGAGCCTCACCTAGTGAATAATGATTAAAATGGTATTTCTAGGCCAGAAAACTGTTATTAACTTTGTTCTGAAGTACTAAACCCTAAACGTCAAGAAACGACTATGATTTTCGGAGTCTAGTTAAAGATATCTAGTGTGATTTTATGTCATGGATTGGATTTGAAGAGTCATATAAAGTTCAAACATTGTAAAATGCTTACCGTACATATTACAACTTGTTTGGGTCAAAACGTCTAGGTACGACTTCCAAAAGGATCACCCTAAGGGTCCTCGAGGAGGACTCAAACATTTGACCCAAAAGATGTCACAAACAAAAAGCATTTGACGTGTCTAAACAACATCTTGTTAGTGGAGGTCGTGAGTTAAAATTTAGAAGTATAGAGCAATGGTTCCATTTGAGCACTGTCTGATCAAAAAGTTGTCAAATGAAGATTGCACACTAGTGCAACGGCCAAGCCAAGGGTTGTTTGGTAAATTTAACCCTTGGCCATGTAAATGAAGGGTCGTTTTAATTTAGTTATTTAGGTACATGAAGGTATTTTAACTTATAAAACAAATCTTCCAATTTCTACATCCCAATGTCCAAAAGATTCTCACTTCTCTCTAGAATTCCCTCCCTGAACTCAAGACTCCATTATTAGAAGAAGATGAAGCTTTCCATAGGGATGCAAGAACAAGGCTTTTTCTTCACAATTCCCTAAGTATTTATAAGGTATGGAGACTCTTCACTCTTGAAACTCCTTTCCCCAAGAGGTTCTTCAAAATTGAATTTCAGTGGTCTTCAAAAATCTAGATTTCACTCAATTCCTTGAGGCACACTTCAAACTCGATTAATTTTTTCTTGATTTGATTAATAGTGATGTATTTTAATGTTTATGAGTGAATTAATTTATTACCCTAGACTTTGGCCTAATCTCCTAAAAGACCCATGAATGTCCCTCTTTGTCTAACCCTAACTCTTGAATTATATCTATTAATGCTAGAGGTGATGTTGTTACACCCTCGAAATTAACTAGGTTGAACTAGATCTTTGCATGTTTTTAACGAGTTAATAGTGTATTACAATAGTGTATTTTATCATTAGTGATTAGTTTGTAATGTTGGGGAGTGTTTGGAAGTCAATCGTCCTAGACGTCCGGGAACTAGTCTAGTTGAACTGTTGTAACGTACTTTTTGTAGTGATATTTTGGGGAATGGTTTGAGGGTAAAATTGAGAATCGATTTTTCCTACGCGCACTGAAATTTTAAGGGTAAAAACTTATGAGAACGACGCCCTGGGACCATCCTAAGGGTCCAAAGGAGAACCTAAACATGGTCCATCGAAGCTACCAAGAAGACTAAATTTCAAAGCTGTTGCGCGATGCATAGTCAGAACTTTGTGGCTAATTTCTCCGTGTGATGCGGGGCCAACATAAACCTCAATGTACAAAAATATTTTCCTGAACCAAAATTTGAAAATGATGTCGCGATGAGCATCCAAGTCTCAGATTTGGCCGCGTCAATTCTACGTAAATTTTGAATTGGAAAATGTCATTTCGAACATTATTTGACCCATCAACTCAAACTCTAAAGATCAATTAAAAAATCTCTCCAAAACTCTTTCTCCAAAAACCTCAATTTATGAAGCTTCGAGCTCCAAGGAAGAGGACAAAGTTCTTCACATTTAATTCATCAAAAATCATGTGGGACCCTTCTAATTGAGATAAGGTATTTATCCTTGAAATTTCATTCATTGAAGGAGCCATTTCAAAGAGATCTCAAAAAGGTTTTCAACTTAAAACTTCTTTATTCCTTGACTCTAAGTATGGTCTTTGCATGAAAATTTTTTAATGATTAAAATGATTTTGTTCTTTGTTTTAAATGATTTTAATAATTTAAAAAACCCAAATCATGCTCCTCCTTTTATGAACTTTTAGCTTACGAAATGGGTTTAATGAGAATGATTAGATAATTTATGATTTAATGTTTCTTGGTGGTTTCGTTGAGGATTAGGTACTGCTCTAAGGGTTATTTTATGATGAATTATCAGATAAATTGTGTATATGTGGTGAAAGCTTGGATGAATGGTAAGTTGGCTATGTTGTTTAACCCTTATTGTGAAATGCCCTTGAGTGGTATGGTCCACCTTTTATGGATGTGTTTACTTGAAGTATATGAAGTTGTATGTGTATTGTGAGAATGGCCTTGAAGGCATGATATGTGAAGTGAAATGATATTTGTCATATGTATATGTATGGTATGTGTTAGAAGGTTTAAATGCATATCTGGCAGAGTTTATGTCTAAATAAATTATGGATTTGATATGTGATGTATTAGAATGTGTGAATTGTGATAAACATGGATTTGAGCATGCCTAGAAGTTAATAATATGAATAATGGTTATTATGTGATAGGTGTGCTCACATGTACTTTCATACACACTTGAATGCATGAACGAAAGTCAATGAATGAAAATGGGGGATTGTAGGGTGGGACACTTTTCATGAGTAGAGATGAAGTGTCTAGACCATCCTTACTATTTCTAAGTATAAAAATGAGGATTTTCGGGTGAACACTCTTCGTGAGTTGAGATAAAGTGTTTAGTAGCAACTTCACTATTCCCGATAAGATTTCCAAATATAGATTGGACGTTGGATACCCTTTGTGAGTTGAAATGGATTGTTCAATAGTTATCTATTAACCTATAGTCAATGAATGTTTAAATCTGTTGGGGAGTTATACTTCTCATTGAGAGGATTTGAAGAAGGGGTGGGTACATTTCGTAAGTTTCAATGTTCTATCCAATGTACCACTTGAGATGGGTGTTGCTCATTAGTAGACAATGAGTTACTTCGTAGCACTCTCCTCATCTTTTAACTATGTGCCCACGTAGGTGTAGCTATTAGAGAATCCAAGTAAAGGCTAAAGAATATTACCCTACCTTTGGCAAGTAGGGATCCCTCATCAGGTAAGAGTTTGTACCAGGATTCCATGTCAAGCTCTCATGGTCTATGTCTTTTAAAGTTAGCCCCCTCCAATGTATGTAAATGAACTAAGTCTTCTTAATGGTTTACTACTTAAGGTAGGTGGTGGAATGAGACCCTGCCTACCCATTGCACAAGTAGACATTTGGAGGGAGTCTTGCTGAGTCCTTATATGAAATGTATGAATGGGTCATGATATGATGCAAATAAAAGTAATGTCATTATATGTTTAATGTTATGGAAGCATGTTCATGTTATGACTTGTATGATAAAATCTTAGTATGTGATGAATGTGATGCTCCTATTCTAAGGCTATTCATAACGAGCACTAAGTAGAAGTGGTAGTATGGGATGGTACTTTCATATTACACCAAGTGTAAATTGGGGGTTTCCATGGAGGATGGTTCTTATGTGAAATTCCCAAGAATATGTAGATTTCCATAGTGTCTTTGATATTGAATGGTGAAATATGTGAATTAAATGAAGTATAATTATCCCTAGTCTTCGTAAGAATCTCTTTAGTAGGTATTGAGGAGATTGTATGAGCAATTTCCTTATGTGTTACTTTGGGGAGCCTTAGGATAACATAGGATAGGAGTAGTTCATGTGTGATATTTTGGTTTACTATACTATCTTCCTATGTTTATAAAAATTAGAGTTTTACCTTATGTGCTAAATGAGGATACTATAGGATGATCCAACTAAATTGTCCATTTTTGCATGATTTTGCATATGCCATACTTAGTACATTGTTTATACTAACCCCATACTTTTCTATATGCAATAAGTATAGGTTGGAGGCAAGTTGAAGGTTAGAAGGCAAGCTTGGGAATTGACTCTCTTAAGACTGAGTCAGGCCTCATATATTCGAGGGCGTAGTTATGTTTCTTTTGATTCTTCTTTTAGACTATTATTAGAGTATTTATGTATTACTTTCAATGTAAAGGGCCGTGTCCCTAGGATATTTTTGTAATGTCTTTAAGTTTGCTTATGACGATGAGACTATCCTTTATTATTTATAAAAGATGTTTTCCTTATTATTATATATCGTTAAAAATTTTAATTCCTCACTAAATTTCATGTCTGATGTATTGAATTATAGCTAATACGATAGTACATGACCTTCGAAAGGCCAAATATGCCTTGTCTCGACCTAAGGGTTGCCATAAATTATAGGTTGTACTTGCGTGTCATAAGAGATGTAATTGAATATGTTGTTGCATACTTTATTGTTGTATGATGATGATGATTGAATTGTTGCGTAAATACCACCAATTTTGGGGTGTATTCTCGAATGGGTTTCTTGGAGGCCATTTGTAAGACCTTCAAGGTCATGAACACTTTATTGTAATAATGTTCCTCCATCCTTGGTAATGTTACTCAATTGAAGTAGGAATGATGAAGTAATGAATGTATGATTATGTTATGAACATGATGGATGTGAGATGATGATAGATGTATTATTATGAGGGATTGGAAGTGATTCCAATGTGAATCTTTTAACAATGTTATGATGAAAAATTCTCATATGATATTGGGTTGTGATGAAACGACTTTGTAATTTTAAAACCTGGAAGCTATGAATACGATATATGAGGAGTTATAATCCTAAGATCTATGTTATGAATTTATGCTAAGGAAGAATTAAAGATACTTACAAAAGGTATGTTAGATTAGCACCTAGTAAACTTGACAATGAGAGGTTTCCCTTTCATAAAACAAATATAGGTTTACCGAATTTCTCATGAAGTCGAAACTACAATTTGAATTAGCGTAAAAAGGGTTTCTAGTAACAATCTCGTCGTTCTTTAACAATGTGCTCCCATAGGAACCTTAGCTAGTTGATATACATAGATGGTATTATCATGTACATGTCATTATATGGAAAGTAGGATGCCCTCATTTCAATGTGATAGGTTGACACCGGATTCCATGATTTTATCATATAGTCTAATAATCGTCGTGGCGAAGTTTCCTAAAAGGAAAATGAATGAATGAAAATACGAATATTAACACTAACTCGCATTACTTAAGAGTTCTTACTTAGTGTTGGTAAGGGTATGTGACTTTACCTATGCATTGCAAAAGTTGACCTTTAGGGGAGTTTTAGGGTTGGTTCTTTATGCACACATGAAATATATGAGTTGGTCTTATATGATATTTGTCTTATATGATGTTTGTTTCACTTGATGTATATTATGTTGTTATAAATTGTTATGTATGATGTTGACTACACTTTTTGTATTGATGTATGAGTTAAAAGACAATGCCTATAGACTCTTTGCTAGTTTTCTTCGTTTATATGAGGTTATGGGGATTTACATATACTTGAACTACTAGACTTGGTTTGGAATATGGCTAAGGTAGTATGATGTGTTTAAGAAATGAACTTTAACTCTGACAGGTTGACTATGGTTTTGCAATGATGTTACTCTTGAACATGAACCATGAATATGCCTTAATGTTGTTGTGATATGGACATGTATATGTTCTTGGAATGTGCATGAAGGTATTTAAACTTAACTTGGCATGCTTATAAACAAAATTTCCCTTTGTGCATGTTTTCAAATGATTTACTAGCATATGTATCCATACTAAATGTGGTTTGTACTAACCCATATCTCTTCTATTTAAAAAAAACACAAAAGTTCGAGCCATTAAGGGCTTCAAGGACATTTGCAAAGAAGCTTGGATTTTTCCCAAGTTTGTGAGTTCTCATGTCCAAGGACAAAGCCTATGAGTCTATCGTTTTTCATTTTACTATGTTTAAAGACATTGTTCTATTTCTTCTATTTCAAGGACTATGTTGTATTCTCTTATAAGACGTAATGTAATGATGTAAGGTCTAAATCCCATTTCTCTTACTGTTTTGTTTAGATGGTCATGTGAGACAATTATAGGTTCGATTTTGATATATGTGAAGTGAAGTCAAATTCCAAAGAAAAGTTTGAAATTTTCCGCTTTTTGTTTTACCTATGATGCATTGATGTATGCTAAGGGCTTGTCTAAGGCATCTTAGAGGACAAAGATGCCAGTTACGACTAGGGGGTACTCTTTGGTCATGACGATCGGTCAATACTTATTCCCGCACTAACGATAAACTAAGGTTACTTCAACAAGTATCGTACAACTGTTCACACATCAATTTTACTTGCATTGACCATGATCATTATCACGTTTCCTAACCTTTTCCCTATGGTTTTAACTTGGTATTTGCATGACATAAAGTTCTTCTTAGAGTGATTTTATAACTTTATTCATTGGTATCATACTTTGTACATTTTTGTACTATCACATACTTTTACCTGCATTCTTTCATTACCGTAGGGCCTCCTCTATTAATTCACACTTTTGTGGCTAGAGATCACCTAATAGTGCTGAAGATTTGCGAGTCCTCATGTTATGAGGACCAAGATTTATTGCTTCTTATCTTTTGATGAGGACCAAGATTTATTCCTTCTTATCTTTACTTTTTCTAGTATTGTATGTGATGTATGGATTACGTAATAATCACTCTTTATTTTCTAATTGATTTGAGACTATGTGAGAATCTGCTACATTTTATCAACTCTTATGTTTTGAAAATTATCTTTTAAACTCTCTTTATTTTGTATTATTTTGTATGAGGTATCCTAAGTGAATTGTGTAGGGACTCTCAATGTCCTATACACAATGTTAAATCTAGGGTATACTTTGGGTCGTGACATCGAAGATATGACAATCTTTCATGTCAGTTAGGACATTTAATAGGATGAAAAGGTTATTCACACAGCGGTAGTTTAAACACACAAAAATTCAAACATAAAAGACTTGAAAACCAACAAAATGACATGAAAACCAACATAATAGTACTAGTATTTTTGACTTCTTTTTTCTTCCAATATAGCACTGAAAAAACTAGTCATAGGTACTACACATATGTACAATAGATCTTAAAGAAATAGTTGCAGAGCAGCAATTCAATTATGCATTATGAGCTGTTATGCATCAATAATATAACAGGATGAAGATCTTAGCCACGAGGTCTTTTAAACTTGGATTAATTTTCCAATACCAATAGTTTTTAATAGGAAAACAAATTCATTTGCTACCAAAAAGGGTGGTGTTTTCGCCGTCATGGCTCTATCATCAGTATGACGTCCCCCGACTTCAATGTGGAGGAGAACACAAAGAACTCTAAATATTTCCTGAATTATAAGATGTAACACCTTGGTATTATAATGAGTTAATTTAGAAAGATTCAAATGGAGAGTTTGTCAAGTAATGATTAAGTTTTGAGTGTTGGGTTAATATCAAATTTCCATAACGTTCAACAATAGATTAGGTAGGCGGTAAAAAAACGTTGTTGAATCTCATCCCAACGCCACCAAGTTTGCTATGTTTTTGGAGATATGCTTGTTTGAAGTATGCCTGTACAATTAAGGAAAGTTTGTTTAAATTGTGCGGTTTATTTTGATCGTTTCCTTACCCTATCAGACTAAAAAGTTTTTAGTGTTATTTATGGGGTATAAACTGATTTGGTTGAGTTTTCACAATCCTAAATACACTCAGGGTTTTAATAGAACTTCAAAAAGAGGAAATGAGGAAAAAAAAAGAACTATCAAGATTTTTTGTAAATCGAGGATTTTTTGCAAAATCGAGGTATGTACATTTTAAAAGTGATGTGTTTGCTCACCCACATGTCAATCATCAATTCTTTTTACTTGTTTCATTTGAAAGAGAGAGTATATTTGAGTTCTATATTAGTTTATTGATGTTTGTGAGTTATGATATATTCTTTTAACTATGAGGGTTCGTTGAGTTCTTGCGACGAGACTCTAATGTTTGAATAATCTTCTAACGTGCTTTAGAGAAGATTTAGTTTTAATTATTTTGGGTCTATATATACAAAAGAATTTGAGGGATCGTTCGATGCTAAATGAGTTAGATGAAAAATTGAAGCAAGAAAACTTGTCAGAAATCATGGCAGGGAGTTTGGCGCCAGACCTTTCAGTGCGCTCCAAACAATCATCTATAGTTGAAGGGTAACCGTTGCGCGCCACTCAGTGTGTCGAGGTCAACTACCACCCCTGCTTCTAGTTGTTTGGAGAGTGTTATTTCCTTTAAAGCTTATGTTCACTCCATTCTGATTTTAACTACTCTAAACTACATATGAACTTCGAGAAATCATTCATTACATGACTCATAACCCTTGAAGTCGTGTTTCAAATTCAAGGTAGAGTTAAACGTAATGTCTAGAGAGTTCTTCTAAATCATTTTTGAGAAGTATTTTAAAATCTTTTAAAACTTATTTAAGGACTTGAGTACTTCAATTTGAGGATAAGAAGGGTTGATTTTTATTTTTTAAAATGAATATATGAGAACTAAATATTCTCAACAGTAAATGTTTTTACATTTTAAATTAGGGGAAAACACCAATTTCCAAAGTAGTACATTAAGACTTTGACTACAATGTCTTTTAAGAGAAATATTTGAGTAATAATGTCCACTCCTTATAAGGTTCTGGAAAAAAAACTTCCAACAGACACTCCACTCAGGGAAGCAGAGCTCAGACTCCAAGACCTACGAGAAGAGATGTTTAAGGATGAGAAAATGTTTACAAAAAAATTAGCTAAGATATACTTTAGAAGTAGCATTGAGTGCTGATATAGGGGCTAGTTCAGATAACTCAAGGTCATTATAAACTTTATAGACAACGTGGATAGATGAGTCCTCATAAACCTTATTGATTATTAATATTATCTTAGTTGATCAACTTAATTGATGAGTTTTATACCCTAATAAGTTATATTATAGTTCTATGAGTGTGGGTCAAACGTTGTATCATCACATTTTTTTATGACCCTAAATAAAATATGGTTAACTAGAACCTCTAATGTGTTTTAGTATTAAATAACTCATGTATAAGATATGTACAGCTGGTATAAGTTTGTTTGAAGAGGTTTTAGGTGAAACTTAAAAGGATTACAAAGACGTCCGTAGTTAGCCTTTGTGTGTGCTATTGTGCCTTAGTATGTTTCATAAAGTTTAGTGTGTTTTTTGGAGTCTAAAACTATAGGGGGTACCCTAGTATGTTGATGCACATTTTAGGGTTTAAAATCCCGCGTATGACTCCCCAAGGATAACCCTAGGGGTTCTTGAGGAGGACCCAAAAGCTGGCAAAAACACTACTTAGAGAGTGTCAAATAAGGAATGGCAATCGCGCGGCTAGTAGTCAAATGCAGGCCCTGTTGATTGGGGGCGTAGCTCTAAACATAGTAGTGGGAGATTATCCCTCCAATAATTGAGCCTTTAATCCAAATGATGGACCACAGGTTTCTCCGTATTCAAAAATACGCCCCTTAGATGGTATCCGTTGATTGGCGCCTGCAACTTTTTGTAGCAATCTTGGCCAAGGAAATGACACAATGGAAAATTCACCTAGGGTCCTAAATAAGTCATGAACGGTTATATTAGGTGTTTTTAGGTATTATAAGATTATTTAAGTAATAAAATATCCATTTAGACTCTTGACGAAAAAAGAAAAACATTTCCCTCTCAAAACTCTCTCAAGATAACCATTGAAGAAAAAGAGAAAAAGGAGGCAGCTTCTAGGACGAATTTTACCAATGTTTAAAGCTTTAATTAAAGTTAAGTGAAGCTTATTTATGCATGGATTATTCCATGCATGGAGTCCACCTAGTTTCCCTCAATTATGAATCCTAAATACCACAATCTAGTTAGTGTTGTGATTGCATTATCTGAAAGGCTTGTTTGTGATCACAATCAAGTGTGCAGAATTCAATTATGTTTCTATGATTATTATACTATTTGATTTTTTTTCATGAGGCTTCCTTGATGAGTTTAGAATTTGACGATGAAGGTGATCATGGTGGTTTAGGTCATTAGAGGCAAGATTTAGGGTTCTAGATTGATCTTCTTAATTCAATTGTCTTGAATACTAATTGATCATAGTAGGATCATTGATATATGAATTGAAATAGTGCTTATTGATTATTATTGATCATGAATTGTTATGTTTTAAGTGGAACTTAAAGATAACTTATTGCTAGAGTGACCTAGTAATGAAGATTGAGAGAAGAAGCCTACTACTTGATAGTTCTATAATCTACAAATGAAAAAAGTTAGAATGAAGTCAATAATTATGAATAATATATTGTTGTGTTGGCTGTTGATTTAGGAATTTAATGAATGAAAGTGATAGATTTAATTGAGCATCGGCATATTGTCAAGGACATCCCTCCATGGGAGAAAAGTGTTGAGCAAGGCTTAACAAGTAAACCTTGGAGTATATGCATGACTGAAGTTGATATGCCAATGATAAGGAGTGTCACACAAGGGTCATGTATCCAAGTAGAAAGGAGAGTCACACCTAGTTATTGTGACGAATATCAATTTTTAAGGGGGAATTCTACGTAGTAGATTGTGGGTTTCCACAAGATTAGGTCTCATGAGGCTGTAGTAGCTCACGTAGTGGAGTCAAGGTTTCCTAGTAGATATCTCCATATCCTATGGACTAAGACATGTTTGAGAAGTATCTCTTAGTGTTCAAAGCATAATGAACTTACAAATACAAAATGAAATAACTCGTACTGCTCATTATGTGTTAACGAACATAGACATACCCATTGTGGTATCTCGAGTGTTCATGATGTGGGATAACATAGACATACCTAATGTGGTATCTCATAGTGTTCATGATTGTAGATGGATCAAGACATACCATAAAAAGTATCTCATAAGATCAAATGTGAATAAAGAACTTAGACATACACAAAGAAGTACCTTCTAGGGTTCAAACTAATAATGAACTTTGACGTTCTTAAGGTAGAGTACCTCACACTGTTCTAAAGTTAAAGAGGGGAATTAGGTTCCGAAGTAAGAAGAAATAGAAAGAGGACGTAAAGGTTATACATAACATGAATAATATTATGGTGTGTCGTGAGTGATTTGGACAAACTATAACTTAGGGTCACTAAAGAAGCATCTTGAGATAAGATTTTACTAGAGTTGCCTTTCCTAGTTATACATGACTAGACATGAGCGATTCTTAATCAAGAGAGTTATATTGATGATCAGACTAACTAGGGTGAACCTCTTGATGATGACTTCAAGACATGCTTAGTGTGTGAGGTAGAATAAGATGCCTCATATGGATTGCACAAGTGTGGTTTGAGGTGATCAAGAGAGTATCGTACTCTTATGTATGAAGAACTAAGGTCTTAGATATGAAGGTTGACTATGATCAAGAACAAAAAATAAAGGCACTTACATAGGTAGTAGAATGGGATACTACCACGGCCTTGCACAAGTATACTTGGAGGTGGCTTGTGAGGTAGTTAACTCTAGTAAGAAAGACAAGGAGTAGAAGAATGAACTTAAATATGCTATATGATGATTTCCCACTACACAATTTTAGGTCTACAACCACACAGATTCTGGACTACGCTGGTAAAGAGTTGTCTAAAATAGTTTTGGGAACACTATTAAAGCGTAGCAAAATTTATTAAATTTTAGGTACAATAATATTTGCAAAACATCAAAAGTGTACTCTTTAATGGTATAATCTACACTTTCAAAATATTTGCAAAACTTTAAAAGCGTACTCTTTAATGGTATAATCTACACTTTATAAGTGTTGTTATAATATGATACATTTGGTAAGCACCTATTTACATATATGGTGACACTATTAAAAAGTCCTATTATTATACTTGAAAAAGAACACCTTATAATTGTTGGCTTAAAATTTTTCACCAAATTATTATATTCCCTCCAATGTTTATTTCTCCCTCCCATTTTTATTGGCCAAAAAAAAAATACATTAATAAACTTTTTTAGCATTCGTCTTTATCTTCACTTTCCTCTTTCACTAAAGAACAAAAGAGCGGATGAAGAGATGATGTACCTGCTGGTGAAGAGAATAGAATAACGGATTCTCTTCTACGATAAATATTTGTGAGAAAAACACGTTGAAGAGTTGAAGTCATCGAAGAACTGAGTTGAAGAGTTGAAAATTTGAAGTTATCAGAAAATTGATAGTTCAAATCGTCTTCTCCGACAATGATTTCTTTAATAGTTAGTATGATTCTCTTTTTCAATGCATATTTCTTCAAGCGTAAGTACTAAAACTATATTCTTTTTAGATGAAGTGGTTGTTTCTTAATTTTGTGGTTAGAAGGAATTGAATACTTTGTGATTGTTGGAAAAATGATGAATTGAAGCTAATTGGTCTCTCTTTCACGCTTTTCGCTCCAATTTCTCACTGAAGAACAGGATTTAAAACTAGTTCTATTTGAATAGGGTTTATTAGGTAAGAAATTCAATTTTGAAAGTCTAGTATTTAAGCTTCATTAGTTCATTTTCTGGGGTGTAGATTGTATTTTATTCTTCCTATATAAACCTCTTTTTCAATGTTGGTGGTTGGAAAAAAATTGGGATTTATTTGAGCAAAAACATTTAGAGTGGTTGAACAAAATAGTTAAAATATATATAGAAACTCATTCAAAGCAATGAGAGTTAAGTGTCTATAAGAGTATCACTTTTTCTAATTCGTTTTCCGAAGCTTTGTTTGAGTCTTACATTCTGCCTGGAATTCTAATATATCATTAGTATTTGAGTTTTCCGGTGAATATTGTGTCCCTGCTTTTCTATTTTCAGTTCATTACCCGAAGAAAGGTAATGTCGTTTTCCTCATAGTACTCCTTTCGCCTCGTCTTCTATTTTAAGCTAGAGTGATATTGTGACTGTTTGAAAGGTGTTCTGATGAGATTGTTCCTTTTTATTTGATTTATCTTTGAGTTGATGTTGATGGAATATAAGATATGTGTTTCTTATTAGTTACTTTTGCAGGTTTAATGTAATATCACTTTAAGGATTTGAGAATTTGTATTCATTGTTGTTATTCACGTACTTGTTATTCAAGTTTTTTTTGTTATTTATCTTCCTGATCTTGATCCTGCAATGTCCCTTAACCTATGTTACTTGCTAGCATTTGATGTCTTATTCGTCATTTTATCGGTTTAAGTTGCGGGAATAAACAAAGAAATCAATATTCGGGGTTCATGTGCTATACTTTACTGTCGTTTTGATTAAATAGATCGTGTTTGATATTGATTGTTTTGATCGTTTGATTGGGTTTTTTTAGAGTCTATTTCGATGGTTAATCCTTATTTTCCTTCTCAGGGTCGCATATACCTCGTCGTCCAGTTTCCCCTTGCAAGTTCATTTTCTATTTTTCATCTTTTGTCTCTTAAAAGTTTTGCATTTTTGAAGTTCGTATGCCATGTCGTTGCTCGGTAGTAAGTTTGTCATTCATTCTCTTCATATTTTTTAACTCTTCCAGCCTAGGATTTATTGAAAAACTAACAAATTTAGGGTTGTTCTTTAGCTTTTCCCAAATAGTCATTCTCAGATCAATTAAAGGACCTTCTTATTTAACAATCTCCTCCTAAAAACTTATTAACATCATTAAAGACCCTTACTCTTATAACTAGTGTTGGGTCTACTAGAACTAGCATACATGCTTAGAAATCCTTCACAAATCAAAGTTAAAACTTTACCAAAAACACCACAAAACCAGTAGATTGAAAAACGAAGCCTTCTTCCCTTCAAAGAAAAAAAAAAGAGAACACTGAGCAGCTATGATAGAAGGTACATCCCATAAATATACTTCAAGTTTGAAGTACTGTCGTGAAAAAGTTGTCACATCCCGGAAGTACCCCCTAGACATAATAGACGTCGTCTTCCTCGGAGAGGACTAAGAATAGCATCATAACATTCATCATTACATTCATAACATAAAAATGCAGAAAATTAAAAAAATTTCATCTATGCTACTTCATGAGGTTTACATAGACCTCTCGCTTACACGTACTATATTCAATACAAGTCTACATAGACCCTTCGTATAAGAAGATTACATAGTCTTATACTTTTATGGTACGTATAAATATAAGATACATAACATAGTCATAAAAGGGTTTATCATATTAAACCATCTAAACGGAGTTAAATCAACATGGGCATAATCCCTTACACAATGTGAAGATGCCACTTACGGCTTACAACAATATATTGAAACAACATGAATGAAATGATTGTCTTTATACTATGACTAAGAACTACAGTTAAATTAATAACAAGGCATCATTCTCGGACTTGAGGAAATACCCACACATGTAAAATGATTCCATGCCTTATTCAAAAGTCATCACGAGCCTTTCAACGACCGGAACCAAAAATATTTGGGACGAAGGGGAAAAATGGGGTTAGCATATCACTTATACTAAGTATGGGCACATATGTACACACAAATTAGAAATCATGCTAAAAAGGGAAAATTCATTAAATCATGCAAATTTAATTTGAAAACACATTATGCACATTGAAGAACGAATACGAATCATTAAGCACATATTTCTTTAATCAAGACCCTGTACATCAGAAGACCAACAATACAAAGTCTAGTCAAGTGAACATGCATATCAAAATAATTGTGCACATAATCAAGTCAGCTCTATCATCAAGTTATATTATCAACAAGTATGTATAAGAGTTCATAGCATCATAACCAAATCAATACCATTACTCATGAACCCTCATTAAGTCGACTAATGCAATGACTATGTAAGGCCCCATAACCTCGCTCAACAAGGTAAACCCAACAAGAACAATAAATTATACCCATTTACATACTATATCATTAACAGTAAACATCATCATACATAAGAAATAGAGACCAAACACATGTTCATAAGTTAAACCAATGTCACATAGTGTCATTAATATGTAATATCAACTTATACATACAACTTACATTTATAATAACATAATAACATCCTTATAATACATATCTCAAGGCTAACTAGTTCAATGTATAGGTAGAGTCCCATACCCCTACCATGACTAAGCCGAACCCCTTCGGTCAACCTAGTTCAATTTCACTTTATTACTTCATTTTACTTTTGGGAACATCTTCCCTTAACCGACATAGACCACATGATCTTATGTGGAATACGGTGTCATGGAACCTTACACCGAAAGAAGGCGGACTACTTGCCAAGGTAGTACCAAAGCATGAGTATAAAATCTCTGTGGAGTCACTAGATAGTATTCCTATGGGGGAAACATAGTTCAAGAACAAGGAGATGTAGTTGGGACCCCATGTATGCTACATTCAATATAGTCTCTAATCTGATGAGTACATTAGTGATCCTACCTTCGCTATGTGGGAAGGGATACTCCTTATTTCTAGTTCACTCAGTGCTATGCAAGAGTCGCTTTTTAAATGTCTTTAAGAATTTATTAATCATCGTAGCTTAGTTTAGGTCATATGGTCTATCCCTTATATTGTCATCATCATAGCTCTATTGGAATTGCATGAGTATCGTCCTTTCATTACAATTCGCACATGTGAGGCTAACACTTTTGCATAATCACATTATGGCAAGACACAAGACTTACCCCAATCTCCTTCACAAGACATTATCATATTCTTAGCATCCACCAACAAATTTCATTCAATAATAGGTGTCGTAACATCATACAATGGTAATTAATACAACAACTAAATCAGTTGCATCATCACTATATTAATTAACTTCAATTAATAAACTATGTTTAGGGGAAAAGGGTTCATCATTATTTATTCATGAAACAGATCCAATCCTAACAATACATTGCCCTAAGAAGTCCATGAACAAATTAGGGTAGATAAAACAAGTCTATCAATCAATGGATCCATCCTTCATTTCCAATCAATTTATAAGAAAGATCCATGATTTGTAGAAATTGGGGAAAGGGACATTATCCACATGAATTTCCCATAATTATCCTCAATTACTCAACAATCTACACTTAATTAACCAAATTCAATCACAATTAATCATAATCAAACATCAATTTCAATTTTCTAAGAAAACCCATTACAATAGGAAACTCCTTGGAATTGGATGATTTAGAAATCAACTTTTAAAAGACCTCTTGGGGAAAGGAATCACAGGAGTGAAGAACACATACCTTAATGAACATTAATCCACGAAATTGAAGTTAATTCTATAGAAATTGACATTCTTCTTCATGTAATGGAGGATTGAATAGAGAGAGAAAGTAGAGAGAGATGTGAGCTTCTTGGTTTTGGTTTGGGTATGTGCTTTAAGTTAGCGAAAAATGAGTTAAAACTGATCCTTACGCAATATATACTAATCTCCTAAATTACTCAAAATACCTCTCACTTAAATGGGTCTTTTTGTAAAGTCAAAATGCTTAAAATACGAGTTCAACGACTCTGGGAAGTGGCTGTGCGTTGCGGGGTTAATTTAACATTTTATTTTTCAAATTCGGTTTTAGGAAGTGGAGCTCGTGAAGTGCACGCATCGTGAGGAAACTTTTTCCACTCCACGTGTCAGCTGAGCGTCGTGCTGTGACCTACAATATAGGCTGCCGCATGCTGCCTTGGCAGCTTGCTCGCTATGGTTTAGGTCCTCCTCAAGGTTCCTTCGAGCAGTCCTTGGGGAGTTGTTACTGGAATCTTGGACCCTTTGTACTACATTAAATCTATTTAATGTCTTTTTTCAAGATTCGGACTTCATAAGACTCTCCCAAACCTTAACACAACATAGGGACGTCAACTAGTTTGATTTAGCTAGTTTCCAGATGTCATGGACGTCCCTTGACGTTTTGATTCTAAACAATGTTAAATTTCTTAGACTCTCATGTTAAGCACTATATTAGTCTTTAGACTTTCGGAGTATTACATTATTCCCTCCTTAGGAACATTCATCCCCGAATGACACAAAAATTCTTTGAAAGAAAGGAATAGACTCAAGACTAGCAGTCCAACCAACAACAACATATCAAAATATAAGTTACAACTCAAATCAACATAACCAAATGACCGTTTACACAATGCAATTCCTAGAATCATTTTGAACTCATAAGAGTTTAACATTCACTATCTACGTATTCACATGTGCCAAAGATTTCTTCAATACATATCAACATGCTCAATACAACGCATGAAGGAAAAACATACTAAAGTATGCAGTTGGCAGTCTCAGTCAACCTTGTTCCGGGCCTTCTCTTCTACTCTATCTGATTATTGGATTGGTAGGTACAGTCTTTCTTCTACAATATAAGTTAAAATCAAGTAAAATAGCATTTCTTTTTTTTCGAAATCTTTTTCACTTCAATAGGCATAGTTCACTGTAATTCGCTGTAACATAATACATAGTTCAATATTTTTCCCAAAATCAAGGCAACTTAAAATAAACTCATTATTTTAACTATAAATAGGAACAACTAACCTTAGATATCAAATAAATGAGGGTAACGGGACTTCATGTCGGCCTCGACCTCCCATGTTTCACCCTCAACTAGGTGGTTCTTCCATAACACCTTTACGGCAGCCACCTCCTTGTTCCTTAACCTCTCCACTTGTCTATCAAGTATTTAAACTAGAACCTCCTCTTAGGAGAGGTTCTCATGAACATCTACACCCTCAATAGGAAGAATCTTCTCGGGATAACCGCACTTCTTCAGCATGGAGACATGGAACACTGGATAAACCTAAGCCAATTTACAAAATAACTCAAACTCATATGAAACCTTACCAAACCTTTGAAAAATATCATAGGGACCCACATAACGATGACTTAACTTCCATTTATTGCCAAATCTCACCACTCCTTTCATTGGTGAAATTTTTAGATACACCATATCAGCTTGATCAAATTTTAAATCTCTTCTCCTGTATACGAAAGAAGACTTTTACTGGCTATAGGTTGTTTTCAAGAGATTTTTTATCATATGAACTTTCTCATAAGTCCTGTAAATCAAATCAAGACCCAAAAGTGAAGACGCGCCCACTTCAAACCATGCAATGAGAGACCTACATCTTCTACCATACAAGGCCTCAAATCGAGCCATAGATATAGATGAATGGTAACTATTGTTGTAAGCAAAGTAAACCAAAGGAAAGTTTTATCCAAAACTCCCTTAAAGTCAATCATACAAGCTCTAAGTATATCCTCAAGGGTTTGAATAGTACATTCCGGTTAACCATCCGTTTGGGGATGAAAAATGGTACATAGCTTCACCTTTGTACCCAACCATTTTTAGAATTACCTCCAAAACCTAGATATGAGTTGTGTACCCCTATCCGATTTGATCGATAAAGAAATATCATGGCAACACACAATCTCATCTGTGAAGATCCTTGCATAATCCTCTACTTAGTAAGTTAACTTGACGAGCATAAAATGCTTAGATTTGGTCAACAAATCAACAACCACCCATATGGAGTGATGTTGTTTTTGTGTCGGAGGAAACCATACCAAGAAATCCATCTTAATTTCTTCCCACTTGAAAGTAGGAAGTTTGATTTCATGATGTAAGCACCCCACTTTTGGTGCTCGGCTTTCACTTGTTTAAAATTGGGACATTTTGCAACAAATTCCGCTATGTCCCCTTTCAAGACATCCCATTAAAATACTTTTCTAAGGTCATGATACATCTTACTAGATCCTGAATTAATCGAATAACGGGAACCATGAGCTTCTTCAATGATTTGGTTTCTCAAAGTAATCAACATTGGTCACACACAACCTTCTTTGATACCTTAAGATCCCCCCCCCCCCCAAGGAGAATGACTCATTAAGCTTACAAAGAACCGATTCTTTCAAGTCCTTAAATAAGTGATAAAGGTATTTCTTAGACTTCACCTCAAACAACCAAATATGATTCGGATTATGATGGACCATAATACAACCACTTGGAGAATCTTCCAATCTAACACCCAAATAAGCCAACCCATGAACATCTTTTATTAGGTCTTTCATAGCTTCTTCTACATGAGACACACTACTCATGGTCATTTGACTATGAGCATCCACAAGCACATTGGCCATGATGAGGTGGTAGAGAACACTCATGTCGTAATATTTCAACAATTCCAACCACCTTCTTTGCCGAAGATTTAACTTTTTTTGAGTAATCATATAGTGAAGACTCTTGTGGTTGCTATACACATCAACATGGAAACCATACAAATAATGTCTCCGAATTTTCAAGGAAAATACCACCGCTGCAAACTTAAGATCAAGAGTTGGATAACTCTTATCATGCATTGTAAGTTGTCTAGAAGAATAAGCTACTACTTTCCCATGTTGCATAAGCACACACTCCAAGCCTACTCGGGATGCATCACAATATGCAACGAAGCCCTTGGTACCCTAAGGTAGAGTCAACAGTGATGCAAAGGTAAGCCTCTCTTTCAAGATTTAAAAGTTTCTTTCTCATGCCTCCGTCCACTCAAATTTTACTCTCTTTTGGGTCAAACTAGTCAAGGGAGATGCAATGGATGCAAAAAAAATCCACAATCCTTCTATAGTATCCCCGCTAGACCAGAGAAACTCCTAATGTCAGTTAGGGTCAATGGCCTAGGAAAATTTTTTCACCTCCTCGGTTTTCCATGGTTGAGCATCAATTCCTATACTACAGATGATATAACAATGAAATGTCACCGACCTCAACCAAAATACACATGTGCTATACTTGGCGAATAGTTGGTGTTCCTTATGCACTTGCAACACCACTCTAAAATGGTCCATGTGTTCACCCTTATTTTTTCAATACACCAACATGTCTTCAATGAAGACAATGAAAAATCAATCTAGGGAATCTCAAAACACCCTATTCATGAGATCCATAAATGTCGCCGGGGCATTAGTGAGAGCAAAGTACATTACTAAGAACTCATAGTGACCATATCTTATTCGAAATGACTTTTTTTTATATCCTCATCTCTCACCCTAAGGGACCCATCCTTCTTCTTTTCAAACAATACCACAGCACCCCTTGGAGAAATACTAGGCATAATGAAGTTTTTGTCTAGTAAGTCCTTGAGTTGAGCCTTCAACTCTTTCAATTCGGCCGGAGCCATCGGATAAGGAGGAATTAAAATGGGATTAGTATCCGGTAGAAAGTTAATACCAAAATTGATCTCCCTCTCCGTAGGGATTTTGGGAAAATCATTAGGAAAGAGCTATGGAAATTCCCTTACTATGGGGACTAACTCAAAGGGAGGATTTTTGGAGTCTAACTCATCGACTCTTACAATATTTTATAAACACCCTTTTGGGACCATTTTACAAGCCTTAATACAATAGATAATACGACCTCTAGGAATAGAATTTTCCCAGTTCCACTCTAAGATGGGTTCATTTGGAAAATTAAACTTGACAATTCTTGTTCTACATTCTATAGAAACAAAACAATCATGCAACGAATACATCCCCAAAATGACATCAAAATCGACCATATCAAGTTCTAATAATTGAACATGACTAATTCTATTAGGCAACATGGTATGACAATTTTTATATACCCTCTTTGCAACCACCAACTCACCTATCAGGGTACTTACCACTAAAGGTTCATTTAGAATATCGGGCAAAATATCAAACTTTCTAGATATCAAGGGATTAACAAACGAAAATGTAGATCCCTGTTCAAGAAAATCATAAATCAATAGACAAGACTTGTAACATACCAGTTACCACATTGGCACAACTCTCTTGTTCACCCCTAGAGCGAAGTGCATAAAATTGATTCTTCTTTGGAGCATCAACATTAGAACAACTAGTTTGATCTTGACCACTTCCTTTCTCTTGACCCTTTAAATTAGGTCTATCCCTAACTTGTGGCCACTCTTGCCACACCCAAAGCAATTGTCCATCCTAGAAAGGCAATCACTAGAATGCTTCTTGCGACACTTTCCAAAAATTGGCTTCTTGCATTGTGAGATAGTACCTTTTCCCTTTTAATGTTTAGGACTAGATACCCTATTATCACAAGCCTTGGTAAATTTGGAAGGAAATTGATTGCACAACCTCTTTTTGAACCTTCGTTTGACTTTGATATGAAGCCTACCCTCTGAAGAACCACTATCATATGATATTGCCCTATTAGAATCTCTACTATTCTTCTTTACCCTTGCCTACTCCATATGTTGAGCATCAACCATGAGATGAGAAAAATTTATATTATCATGTATCATAGCCGAATAATATTGTCTTTGATGTTATCGGACACTCCCATCGCAAAGCGGCTCATCTCATCCCTCGCGTTTGAAACCAAAGACGGAGAATATTTAGACAACTTGGTAAATTGCAAAGAGTAGTCAAGCACACTCATACCTCCTTGAAGAAGGTTTCTGAATTCCTCCACCTTAGCTTACCTCTTTTCCCTTAGAAAGAACCTATCAAGAAAATCCTTCTTGAAAATCTTCCATGTCATCGAACCACCCCTCAAAGTCCTATTGTCTCCCCATTTAATTTTCCAAGTTTAGGCCACGTCCTTGAGTTCGTAGGTGGATAACTCGGCCTTTTAAAAAGTAATGAACCCCATAACATAGAGGATATTTTATACTTCATCAATAAACTCTTGGGGGTCTTCCTCCACTTTGGACCCATAAAAAGTAGAGGGATTCATCTATGTGAAATCCCTCAAGTTGTACGTCGTGGTGCTAACATGCTGGATTCCTTAGGGTACCACCTGCTGGTTAGCTTGGGCCGTCGCGAATTGAGTTTGAGTAGTGACGGAATATGCTTGAGTAATAATGGCTTGTGACATTTGGAGAAATGATGCCCTTATGTCGTCATCCGACATGGCTGGACGATTGGATAGAGCTTTATCATTATTAGCAACTTCATTAAGAGCAGGATCTTGATTGCCACGGAAAGGAACTCCCACTTTAGCAATTTCTTCATTAAATCATCATTCGGTTTCCGTTCGAATATTCATACCTCTAATAACAATGCAATGTTTAGGTGAAAGCACCCATAAAGTAGACTCTAGAGGCACAACATTGGATTTCAAAGAAAACGAGAATTTCTTAAGCAACAAATAGCTTCCAACTAATAAGTGTGGTGCGCTTCACAATTATGAATAAGAACCTACATACACGTGGTTTAATGAGACATTAATCCTAAAGATATTCAGCCTCGTGCTATGATTTAAATTTTGTCACATCCGGGAAGTACCCCATAGACGTAACGGGCGTCGTTGTAGTCGGAGAGGACTAAGACTGGCCTCTTAGCATTCATCATTACATTCATAGGTTGAAAATGCGGAAAGTTTAAAACATTTCATCTATACTACTTCTTGAGGTTTACTTAGACCTCTCGCTTACACATAATACATTGATATCGAGTATACATAGACCCTTCGTATAAGAATATTGCAAAATCTTCTACACTATGGCACGTATATGTATAAGATACATAACATAGTCTTAAAAGGGATGTCTCATATTAAAGATTCAAAATGGAGTCAAATCAACATGGGAATAATCCTTTAGACAATGTAGATATGGCACTGAGGGCTTACAACAATATCTTGAAACAACAAGAATGAAATAATTGTCTTTAAACTATAACGAAGAACCATAGCTAGGGTAACAACAAGGCATCATCCTCGGACTACAGGACATACCCACACTTCGAGAATGATTCAAATCCTTCCTTCAAAATTATTCACTAACCCTTTAATGACTAGAGACTAAAATATTTGGGACAAAAGGGAGAAATGGTGTTAGCACATCACTTGTACTTAGTATTGGCACATACGAATACACAACATAGAAATCATGCTAAAAAGGGACATTTAATTGAGAAATGCAAATTTTCTTTGAAAACAAATATTGCACATTAATTAACAATTCCAATTGATAAGAACATATTCCTTAAGTCAAGACCATGTACATCATAAGACCAACAATACCAAGTCTAGTCATATTACACCCTCAGAATAAAATAGGTCAAACTAGAGATTTTAATGTGTTTCATGAGTTAATAATGTACTAAAATATTTTATTTTATAATTATAAATCAGTTGGCAAAGTTTGGTAGTGTTTGGAAGTCAAACGTCCAAGAACATTCATAACGTTCGGAATATGTAGCTTGGAATGTGCTAGTTAGTCCTTAATTTTGATCCATGCTTTTAGGTAGTGTTTGGTGTCCAAAACCAGTGGGTATGACCCTCCTATCTATAGGTATGTACCAAGTGTCAAAATGTTCAAGTACAACTCCTCGAGACAACCCAAAGGATTCCCAAGAAGGACACAAACGTTTGACAAAGGAGCTGCCCAATGCAGCATGCAGGGACAGAAATTGAAGCTTGCCTCAAGTTGCACGCCTGAAACTTAAGTTGCATGTGCGTTGCGCGAGTTGCATGAGTTCCATTGCCTTAAATTTCTAAAAATCAAGAACCCGCAGGCCCCTGCTTGAGGCGTAGCTAAGTCCCACTTTTGGCTGTCATTTTTAAGTAAAATTAGAACTTTGAAAAGGGTCCCAAAAGTGTATGGGTCTTTTGGGAACTTTGGGAATAATTTATGGACTGAATTAGGTCATTTTAAACCTCATTTCACTCACAAATTCAAACCCTAAAGATCAAATTAAATTTATCCAAACCTCTTCCTCCAAAATCCTCCATTGAAGAAGCTTCAAGCTCCAAGGAAGAGGACAAACTTCTTCACGTTTTCTTCATCAAAAATCTCGTGGATTCCTTATAATTGAGGTATGGCAGTTCATACTTTACTCTTCTTCCATTCAAGGAGACCATTTCAAGGCATTACAAAAAGGGTTTTGAAACTCCAAATTCTTCCACTTTGAACTTGTCACGACCCAAAACGAGACGCGAGTGGCACCCACACTTATCTTACTAGGTGAGCAAACAAACAATCTAAACCCCAACGTTTACCAGTATATAAATTTTGAATAGTAAATAAAATGCGGAAGATCCAAAACTCATTAACGAAATCAATTAAATAAACTTCTAAAGTTTAATACTTATTATCCCCAAAATCTGGAAGTCATCACATCAAGAACATCTATCCTCAAATTACTAAGTCTAAGAGTATTTAAGAAACTAAAATAAGTAGAAAGATGGTCCATGTCCGAACTTCAAAGACATCAAGACGTGAAGAAGAGAATCCAGCCCGAGCTAGGAATAATAGCTCACCCTGAAATCTGATGTGCTGAAGACTGGCTAGAGTTGAGGACGAGTCGAAGTCAATGGTGCACTTGCTGCACTCCACAAAACAACAAGAAGAAAATAAAAGTAGGGGTCAGTACAAGGAACACGTACTGAGTAGGTATCATCGGCCAACTCAAAATAGAAACCAGTATATATTAAACAATAATATAAAACCAACTACAATACTTAACAGTTGGCAAACAACAAGCACATGAACCATAGACACAACAACACCATAACGGTTACACCCTCAATCACAACATTAAGCACACCTATGAGGACTCATGCCTCTACACCATACTCGTTTGAGAACTAGGTTCTTTGAGTTCGAGTATATTAAGTTAATTCGAGATTTCTTGCCTTTAATGTTAGTGTGTCGGAACGTGACACTCTGATCCCCTAATACTGTGTCGGAACGTGACACTCCGATCCAATAATCCGTGTCGGAACATGACACTCCGATCCAAAATTACCCTTAATCATCATTTATTACCACCACTTTTTCATTATTTACTAATATCTCATCAAGCCTCCTTTATTCAAGGCATTACTTCGGTAGAGATGGTTCAAGATTAGAATTTCAACATTCTCATAACTTTATAGTTAACCACAAACCACACAATCAAAAACATGCAACCACACAATCAAGTACATAGGAGACTTTACAATATCATTCAATACATATCAATCGCTATTTAGAGTTTATCTATTAGGTAGAATTAAACCATAACCTACCTCCATCGAAGAAACGTGATCAAGCAAGCTACTTCCCCAATGCCTTTGCTGTCCTCTTCGTTCTCCCTCTCTCGCTCGTTCGTTCCCCTCTATTCCTTTTATTTTTCTTCTACCCTAATTATCATATAATTCATTATGATAAAAGTAACTCACTATTTATTTCAAGGTTATCTCCTTTAACCCCCAAGTAAATAAATTATTAAACTCACCCCACTAATTTCATAAAGTTTGTCATGAATAGTCCAAAACTCCCCTTTAAAACTTTTAGCGAAAGTCTGACCAAGTCGGGGTTACGCAACTTGTGACGGTCCGTCGTATCTACGACGGTCCGTGCTGCAGTTCCGTCGTGAAGTTCAGAGAGTCGATTCCGGTACCCAGATTCCTAGAGTTGAAGTGTTTTGGAACGAAGGCCCTCGACGGTCCGTCGTGCCTATGACGGTTCGTCCTACTTGTCGTCGAAGGTAAATAAGGAGAGCAGTAGAAGAAATTATACAAGTATGGGACGACGGAGTCCATCACGGTCCGTCGTGGCCATGACGGTCCGTCGCGTGGTCCGTCGACCCAGTCAGTTTTTTTTTATCAAAAATAATTCTACTGTTCGAACCGGCTAAACAGGTTGTTACAATAGATACCAATTTACCCATCGTTCGTCCTCGAACGATCACAGGAAGAAAATTAAGGGCGAGAAGGAGTACATGAATCTGTAAAAAGGTGTGGATATCTTTCTTGCATATCAACCTCATTCTCCCAAGTGGACTCTTCAACTGGCCGGTTCTTCCACTGAACCTTGATAGATGCAATCTCCTTTGATCTCAACTTGCGGACCTCTCTATCTAAAATGGCAACAGGCTCATCCTCATAAGACAAATTCTCATCAAGAAGAACTGAATTCCAATGAATAATGTAGTTTCCATCCCCATGGTATTTTTTCAGCATAGACACATGAAATACCGGGTGCACTCCTGAGAGTCCTGGAGGCAATGCCAATTCATAAGCCACCTCCCCCACGCACTTCAGAACATCAAATGGACCAATGTACCTCGGACTAAGCTTACCTCGCTTACCAAACCGCATCACCCCTTTCATGGGTGAAACCTTCAGCAAGACTTGTTCACCCTCCATAAAATCGAAGTCCCTAACCTTTCGATCTACATATTCTTTCTGCTTGCTCTGAGCTGCTAGAAGCTTCTTCAGAATGAATTTTACTTTATCTAACGACTCCCTCAAAAGATCGGTACCCCAGGGTCTCACCTCAANACATCGAGAATTCGGCTCAGCTTCTCATCAGTAAACTGTTTTCCCTTAATCTTGTCAAGAAAAGAGGATCTTGCCTCCACACAGGCCAAAAGTCTTCCTTTCTCTAGTACTTCCAGCCTCATAAGATCATTAGCCAAAGTCTGAACCTCTCTAGCCAATGGGCGTCAAGAAATCTGTAAATAGGCCAAACTACCCATGCTCCCTGCTTTTCTACTTAAAGCATCTGCCACAACATTAGCTTTTCGTGGGTTATACAATATAGTAATATCATAGTCCTTCAATAGTTCCATCCCCCTCCTCTGCCTCAAATTCAAATCTTTCTGAGTAAAGACGTACTGTAAACTACGATGATCTGTATAAACTTCACACTTGACCCCATATAGATAATGTCTCCATTCCTTTAATCCAAAACCTACCGCAGCCAACTCCAAACCATGGGTCGGATAGTTACGTTCATGCACTTTTAATTGTCTCGAAGCATAAGCAATTACACTTCTTTCCTGCATTAGCACTACACCCAAACCAGAATAAGATGCATCACAATAGACGATGAAATTCTTACCTTCCACTGGCAAGGTAAGAATTGGTGCAGTAGTCAACAAAGTCTTGAGTTTCTGAAAACTTTCTTCACATTCATCCGACCATACAAAGGGAACATTCTGCTTAGTCAAATTTGTTAGCTGCAAAGCAATAGATGAAAATCCCTTGACAAATCGACGGTAGTAGCTAGCTAAACCAACAAAGCTCCTTACCTCTGTAACATTAGTAGGTCTTACCTAACTCTTCACATCTTCAATCTCAGAAAGATCCACCATCACTCCATCCTTAGAAACCACGTGCCCCAAGAAGGACACTGAATCTAGCCAAAACTCACACTTGGAGAATTTGGCATAAAGCCTTTTCTCCCTCAACAACTCCAATACAATTCTCAAATGCTCCTCATGTTCTTTCCTGCTCTTTGAGTATATCAGTATATCATCAATGAACACAATAACAAAGAGATCCAGATATGGCTTAAAAATCCCGTTCATCAGACTCATGAAAGCAGCAGGGGCATTCGTAAGCCCAAAAGACATTACTAAGAATTCGTAATGCCCATACCTGGTTCGAAAAGCAGTCTTTGGCACATCTGCTGCCCGTATTTTCAATTGATGATAACCGGATCTCAGATCAATTTTAGAGAAGACACAAGCACCTTGTAACTGATCGAACAAATCATCAATTCGAGGAATAGGGTACTTGTTCTTAATAGTTACCTTATTCAGCTGCCTGTAGTCTATGCACATCCGAAGGCTTCCATCCTTCTTTTTCACAAATAAAACAGGAGCACCCCAAGGGGATGCACTTGGTCTAATAAAACCTTTACCTAACAACTCCTGAAGTTGGGCCTTTAACTCCCTTAACTCAGCTGGAGCCATTCTATAAGGGGGGATGGAAATGGGGCGAGTACCCGGCTCCAGATCAATACAAAAATCAATATCCCTATCCGGTGGCATACCAGGAAGGTCTGCAGGAAACACATCCAGAAACTCACAGACTATCGAAACAGACTCAATCGAAGGTACTTTGGAAGTATCATCCCTGAGATGTGCCAAGAAGGCTAAACAACCTTTACTAACCATCCTCTTAGCGCGAAGAAAAGAGATAATACGGACTGGGGTGGAAATGTAGTCACCCTCCCACACTAGCGGATCTGTCCCAGGCTTGGCCAATGTCACAGTTTTAGCATTACAATCTAAGATTGCAAAATTTGGGGAAAACCAAGTCATACCAAGAATTACATCAAAATCAACCATTTCTAGGATAATCAAATCTACGTAGGTGTTGCTCTCTACAAAAGTCACAAGGCAAGACCTATACACCTTCTCAACTATCACAGACTCACCCNCTGTTCATCAGATTCATTAAAGCAGCAGGGGCATTCGTAAGCCCAAAAGACATTACTAAGAATTCGTAATTCCCATACCTGGTTCGAAAAGCAGTCTTTGGTACATTGCTGCCCGTATTTTCAATTGATGATAACCGGATGTCACATCAATTTTAGAGAAGACACAAGCATCTTGTAACTGATTGAACAAATCATCAATTCGAGGAATAGGATACTTGTTCTTAATAGTTACCTTATTCAGCTGCCTGTAGTCTATGCACATCCGAAGGCTTCCATCCTTCTTTTT
>NC_028640.1:14978770-15013296 GCF_001406875.1 Solanum pennellii
TCCCCACATCCATAACAATTCTTGGAGTCAAGCATAGGTCTTTGTGAAGGTGACGAAGTCTGGGGATAACCTCCAAACTCAGAAAAAGGCTGACTGGGCTGCGATGTACCCCCAGCTAAAGCCTGCAGGGAAGACTGAATAGGGCGGTTTTGGTAACCTCCTGATCTCTGCCCTCTGGAGTAAGAACCGCTAAACTCACCTCCCTTACGGAACTTCTTAGATGTCGACGCCATGGTGAAGTCGTCTGGCTTCACCCCCTCCACTTCTATCACAAAATCAACCACTTCCTGAAAGGATTTTGCTGCAGCAGCTACCTGTAAGGCTGGGATCCGCAAATCTGACCTCAATCCCTTCACAAAACGGCGAATCCGCTCTTGTGGACTGAAACAAAGCTGAGTGGCATACCTAGATAGTGCACGAAATTTAGCCTCATAAGCAGCAACAGACATCCTTCCTTGCTCTAGGCTCAGGAACTCATCTCTCCTCCTATCCCTCATGGTCCGGGGTATATACTTCTCCATAAATAAGCTAGAGAATGATGCCCAAGTCATAGGTGGTGCCTGTGCTGGTTGACACTCAACATACGACCGCCACCACATTTTGGCATCCCCCTGAAACTGATAGGTCACAAACTCCACACCGAATCGTTCTACTATGTCCATCTTATGTAGCAGCTCATGACAATCAACCAAAAAATCATAGGCATCTTCAGATTCAGCACCCTTGAACACTGGAGGTTTCAACTTTAAGAATTTAGTGAAAAGTTCATGCTGATCACTTGTCATTAAGGACCCTGTAGTTAATCGAGGAAACGCGCCTACTTCCAATGAGGCATCCATGCAGGGAGCCACAGCAGCTGCATTTTGTACTCCCTGACCCTGAGGTGCTGGTGCAGAAAACACTGAAGGTGTCTGGCCCTTATCAGATAACCCGCTAAGATAGGTAAGAATGTGGTTAATCATCTCTGGGGTAGGCTGGGGTGGTAATTCCTCATGTTGAACCTGCTCATTCCCCCCTTCTCTCCCCTCTCACTACCTCATCATTCGGTGGAGGAGTCACTGCCCTATTACTAGCTGGACCAGGTGTTTGTCCTCTACCTTTAGAGGGCGTCCTCCTGCAACCTCTACCACGGCCTCTTGCCACTGCTCCTCCTCGAGCTACGGTCCCAATGGTTGGTTCATACGCACCCTGTCCTGTCGGTGCTGGTGTTGACATAGTTGTTGCTCTAGTTCTAACCATCTGCGAGATAGAGTGAGGATGTCAGATACCAATTTTTATCACCTAGATACCAATTGGACCCAAGTAATAACACGAAAGAAAGAAAAAATGGAGTTTTCCTAAACTCTTATAGCCTCTCAAAGAAAAGTAAGGGCGTCCCCCTACCGTTCCTCAAGACTCTACTAGACTCGTTCTTGTGTGATGAGACCAACGAACCCAACGCTCTTATACCAAGTTTTTCACGAGCCAAAACGAGCCGCGAGTGGCACCCACACTTATCTTACTAGGTGAGCGAACCAACAATCTAAACCCCAACGTTTACCAGTATATAATTTTGAATAGTAAATAAAATGCGGAAGATCCAAAACTCATTAACGAAATCAATTAAATAAACTTCTAAAGTATAATACTGATCATCCCCAAAATCTGGAAGTCATCACATCAAGAACATCTATCCTCAAGTTACTAAATCTAAGAGTATTTAAGAAGCTAAAATAAGTAAAAGATAGTCCATGTCCGAACTTCAAAGACATCAAGACGTGAAGGAGAGAATCCAGCTCGAGCTAGGAATGATAGCTCACCCTGAAATCTGATGTGCTGGATACTGGGTAGAGTTGAGGGCGAGTCGAAGTCGATGGTGCACTTGCTGCACTCCACAAAACAACAAGAAGATAAATACAAGTAAGGGTCAGTACAAGGAACGCGTACTGAGTAGGTATCATCGGCCAACTCAAAATAGAAAACAATATATACTGAATAATAATATAAAATCAACCACAATACTTAACAGGTGACAAGCAACAAGTACAAGAACCATTGACAACAACAACAAACACACCTATGAGGACTCAAGCCTGCACACCATACTCATTTGGGGAAAGGGTTCTTCGAATTCGAGTATATTAAGTTAATTCAAGATTTCTTGCCTTTAATGTTAGTGTGTCGGAACGTGACACTCCAATCCCCTAATACTGTGTCGGAACGTGACACTCCGATCCAATAATCCGTGTCGGAACGTGACACTCCGATCCAAAATTACACTTAATCATCATTTATTACCACCACTTTTTCATTATTTAGTAATATCTCATCAAGACTCCTTTATTCAAGGCATTACTTCGGTAGATATGATTCAAGATTAGAATTTCAACATTCTTATAACTTTATAGTCAACCACAAACCACACAATCAAAAACACGCAACCAAACAATCAAGTACATAGGAGACTTTACAATATCATTCAATACATATCAATCGCTATTTAGAGTTTATCTATTAGATAGAATTAAACCATAACCTACCTCCACAGAAGAATCGTGATCAAGCAAGCTACTTCCCCAATGCCTCTGCTGTCCTCTTCGTTCTCCCTCTCTCGCTCGTTCGTTCCCCTCTGTTCTTTTTATTTTTCTTCTACCCTAATTATCATAAAATTCATTATGATAAAAGTAACTCACTATTTATTTCAAGGTTATCTCCTTTAACCCCCAAGTAAATAAATTATTAAACTTACCCCACTAATATCATAAAGTTTGTCATGAATAGTCCAAAACACCCCTTTAAAACTTTTAGCGAAAGTCTGACCAAGTCGGGGTTACGCAACTTGTGACGGTCCGTCGAATCTACGATGGTCCGTGCTGCAGTTCCGTCGTGAAGTTCAGAGAGTCGATTCCGGTACCCTGCTTCCCAGAGTTGAAGTGTTTTGGAACGAAGGCCCTCGACGGTCCGTCGTGCCTATAACGGTTCGTCCTACTTGTCGTTGAGGGTAAATAAGGAGAGCAGCAAAATAAATTATACAAGTATGGGACGACGGATTCCATCACGGTCCGTCGTGGCCATGACGGTCCGTCGCGTGGTCCGTCGACCTAGTCAGTTTTTTTTTATCAAAAATAATTCTACTGTTCGAACCGGCTAATCAGGTTGTTACAGAACTCTAATCATGGATGTTGAATGAAAATGTTTTAGTGATAGAAGTATGACATTTTTCGATGTTATTTGATTATTTAACGTTAAAAACTCAATGAACCTATGCTCAATTCAATTTCTCAACTTATGGCTTATGATGTGGGTTAAAGGTGCTTGGTTTGATAATGTTAGAGCTATGGTTTCCTCTACATGGTGATGTGATTAAATAATACCTTAATATGATTACTTATGATGTATTAGGTGAAATATTGAGGAAAGGTGGTAAAGGATTCGATGAGGTGTAATTTGCTCTATCTTGGTGAAGTTATATTGAAGTAACTCTTGAGTGGTATGGTCAACCTTTGGTGACGGTGTTTATTTGGAAGTATATGAAGTTATATTTGTGTTGTGAGAATGGACTTTAGGGAATTATATGTGAAGTGAAGTGGTGATTTGATATGCATATGTATGACATGTGTTAGATGGTTGAAATGAAGTATGTACTTTTTATGTTAAGTATGATAATATGTAAATTGTGATAAATGTGGGTATGAACATGTCTAGAAATTAATGTTATAAATGATGGATATTATGTGAAAGGTGTGTTCACATATGCTCAGACACACACTTGAATACATGAATGAAGTCAATGAATGAAAATAGGGGGTTTTAGGATAGACACTCTTCGTAAGTAGATATGAAGTGTCTAGACCATCCCTAGTATTCCTATGTATTAAAAGTCGGATTTTGGGGTGAACACTCTTCATGAGTTGAGATTAAGTGTTAAGTAGCCACCTCACTATTCCCGATGAGCTTTCCAATGATAGGATGGAGGTTGGATGTCCTTCGTGATTTGAGATGGGTTGTTCAATAGTTATCTCTTAACCTATGGTCGATGAATGTTTAAGACTCCACCAGAGAACCATGTTTAGCACTGAGAGGATTTGAAGAAGATGTGGGTACACTTCATGAGTAGAAAGGCTCTATCCAATTTAACTCTTGAGATGGATGCTCCTTGTTAGTAGAGAATGAGTTAATGAAAACCAATCTCCTTATCCCATTACTATGCGCTCGTGTAGTTTTAGCTATTGGAGAATCCATGTAAAGGCTAAAGAATATGACCCTACTTTAGGCAAGTAGGGATTTGTCACCTGATAAGCTTAGTATCAAGATTCCATGTCTAGCTCTCATACTCTTTATAGGTTAAAGCTATCCCCTACAAATGTATGCAAATGAACTAATTCTTCTTAAGGGAGCATTACTTCTTGTAGGTCGTAGAATGGGATGTTACCTATCCACTCCACAGTTGACATTTGGAGGGAGTCTTTGTATGTCCTTATATGAAATTTATGAATGGGTAATTACATGATGTAAATGAAAGTATTGTGACTTATGTCTAATGTTAAGTAATAACAATGCTATTATGTTTTGCATGATGAAACCTATTTATGTGATGTATGTGAAGTTCCTAGTCTAAGGTAATTCATGAGGAACACTAAGTGGAAGTAGTAGTATGGGATGCTACTTTGACATTGCACTAAGTTTTACTTGGGAGTTCTCTTGGAGGATGGTTCTTATGTGAATTTCCTAAGAATATATATGTAAAGACTTGTATAAATGAAATGAAGTATGCTTATCTTTACTAGTCTTAAGGATCTCTTAGGTAGGTATTGAGGTCTATGCATGGGTTATCTCGTTATGTCTTACTTAGGGGAGCCTTAGCATAACTTATGATAGGAGTAGGTCATGTATAATTTTGGGTTTACTGTAAGAATGCTCTTATGTTAAGAAAATTGAAATTTTACCTCATGTGCTAAATAATAATACTTTATTAGGTTTTATAATTTAATTCATGAAGATTTTTATAAAAAATAGCATAACTTGTATGTTTGTACTAAATTTGTTATTTTTTTTGCTTGATTTTTGCAGAATGTCATGATTAGTACAGTGTTTGTACTAATCGTAATCTATACTCTATAAGTATATGTTGGAGGCAAGTTGAAGGTAGAAGGAAAGATTGGGAATCGACTCTCTCAAGACTAAGTAGGTCCTCATATATTTGAGGGCACAATCTATGTTTCTTCAGAATCTTCTTTTATGACTTGTAAGGACTTATTATGTATTTATTTCAATGTAAAGGGCCATGTACCTATGATATGTTCGATGTATCTTTAAATTGGCTTGTGACGATGAGACTTGCTCCTTAGTATTTTATAAAATAAGTTTCTCGTTGTTTTTGTTGTGAAACGTTTTAAATTTCGAACCACTCTTCATATCTTATGTAATGAATAATAGCTAAGAGGCTTGTGCAAGACCTCAGCGAGGTCTAGTACGACGTGTTCCAAATCAAGAGTACTATTTTCTTCTACGGTGTACTTTCTGGTGGTAACAAACTTGGTATAAGAGCATAAGGTTTTGGACATTAATTTAGTGTCCAAAATCTCAAAAGCCACATCTAGTACAGTTTTGTTAATTTGTTGAGTCACGAAACATGTATGAGCAGGAGACTTTAAGGAAATAGAAGTTTAACTTTCTTCATTACTCTAGTGTTGCTATAGACTTGAGATTTTTATGTTCCTCTTCTCTTGTGTTTAGAGGACATGAATATTAATTCAATAAAAATTGACCTCTTTTTCCAAGGAACATCATTTGATCTCTCTCTTCTTACCAAACACATTTTCAAAATCGTGTAAGCTATTAAGCACATAAGTTCCCTTTAAAGAAGGTGGAGGAGGCATGAGTTCTATAATTCTATTGAAAGATCTTTTGTTAGATCTGGATGGATGATCCATGGGTAGAAAGACACGCTGATCCATATGAAACATTTTCCTACTATGTTTAAGATAGCATGAATTAATGCCATAGTTACAACAAGGAAAAGCAAACTTTCCTTTTGTACTTCAATGAGGTAACATAGCATATGCAACAAAGTAACTAATTGTACACATAAGAGCTATCCGTATTATAAAAGTTTATTTTCTCGAAGCATCATAAGTTTAAACTTTAGAATCCCAGACTATTCAGATTTCATGCACATCGAAGGCGGAGATTTTACATCATCAACATAACTAGCCATGTACTATGTGATATGCTGATAGTTATAAATGTGTTGAATCCATCACTTGACAAATAAAGTCTCACAATGTGACAATCTAGTTCGAAATCTTGATGCAGCCTATCAAACTCTTTCCACACTAGACCATAAGCGAGATGCCTTAACTTCCCATCATTAGAACGATCCTCTTCATGCCACCTCAAACAATCTTCAATATTTGAGAACATAAATAGCCTTTTGAGTCTAGGAATTGAAAGTGTCTCAAAGTCTTTGCAGAAACCCCGCAGGTTCATGGAGGGTTTTTCATCCATTGCTTCCCCACTGACATATTTGACTAAGAAGAAGGCCAAGTTCGAATGCGCGGAGACTTGTGAGAAGAGTTTGAAGGAACTCAAAGATAGACTCATATCAGCCCAGGTGCTTATGTTATCTGAATGTGGTTTGAATTACACTATTTATTGTGACGCATCGAGGGTTTGTTTTGGTTGTGTTCTTATGCACACTAGTAAGCGGGTAGCCTATGCATCCACGTAGCTCAAGTTTATTTGATTTGTCTAAGTTCCTTCTTCCACCGTTTGTGTCAAAAAGTAATCACATTAGAGGAACTAGATTGCTTAGAAATAGAGATCATTGAAACAATAAATCAATTGGAGTAAGATTTTCCTCCTTCATTTTTTTATATCATGATTCATTTGCCTATTAATTTTTGCAAATGAAGTGTGATTAGTAGGTTAAGATAAAAATCGATTGATGTATTTCACTAAAAGATAAATGTGTACAATAAAATAATATGTTTCCTGTAGGCGTCTTCGAGAAGGTTGCATAGACTCAAGCTCATGTCGTCACTAATCATGTGGTTGCCCAAGCAAACATAGGATATGGACCTCAACCCAATGCAAGTACTCCCGCTTTTAGATTCTGGGATAATATGAGGATGAACCCTACTACTTTGCATGGCACTAAGGTTGATAAAGATCCACAAGGATTCATAGATGAGGTGTTCAAGGTGGTGGATGCTATGGGTATTACACCTATATAGAAAGGAAGGAGCATATTTTGACTATTTAGTGACTTTCAAAGAGTATTCAAGAACACTCATACCTCCTTGGCGAAAGTTAATGAACTCCACCACCTTGGCTTCACTCTTTTACCTAGTAAAGAACCTATCAAGAAATTCCTTCTTGAACACTTCTCATGTCACCAGTCAACCCCTTAACAACCGATTGTCCCTCACTCGGACATACTAAGTTAGGGCCACATATTTTAATTGGCAAGTGGTAAACTCGGCATTGTCACTAGTAGACAACCCCATAGCGTAAATAATCTTGTCGAGTTCATCAATGAAATCATAGGGTCTTCTTCCAACCTTGACCCATAGAAAGTAGGAGGACGTATACTAGTAAAATCCCTTAGACGAAAGGCCATGGTAGCAACTAGTTGGTTTGCCCTGGGTACAACCTCCCGATTAGCTGGGGACATCATGGCTAGGGCTTGAGTAGTTGTGGCTTGTGCTTGGGTAGTAATATGTTGGGCCATTTTGAAAATACTGGCCCTTATGTTCTTATCCATCAAAGTAAAAGGATGACCAGAGCTTGGTCATCAATAGCTTCTTGTTCAACAGATTAACCACGAGCAGGAACTGCCGCATTGACAATCTATTTTTCAAGTCTTCGTTCCGCTTTCCTTCTAGTATTCATTACCTAACGTAAGAGCATTAAATGCAAAAGCACATAGAGCTTACACTATAAAGGCATTATATTAGACTTCCAAGAAAGTGAGTGTTTCCTATGAATCTCATAGATTCTTATTCATAAGTATGACACGCCTCACAATAATTAATAAAAACCTATGTATACATGGTTGAAAGAGACATCGACTCAAAAATATTTAAACTCATGCTCTGATACCAAGTTTGTCACATCCGTAAATAGCCCCTTGACGTAACCGGCATCGTCATATTATTTGATGACTAAGACTAGCCTCTTAGCTTACATCATTGCATTCATAGGTCAAATTTAGAAAATTTAAAACTTTTTACTATTACTACATTGAGGTTTACATAGACCTCTACATACACGTAATATATATATATATATATATATATATATATATATATAAAGCTTGTAAAATAGTGAAAAAAACATAGTTCGTTAAAGAAAATGCAATAACAAACTCAACTTTACTCATATAATAAAGCAATGTAGTTTCTCTGCGAGATTTTCTAACCGATAACCATCACATGAGCTTAAGTGGTGATACAACGTCTTGCCCACGCTACTAGAATTGTCGTGTACTTTGTCGTCATATAGAATGCCTTAACTAAGTTGATCACTAGTCTATGCTGAAAGCACACTTAAGAATTCATCTAAAAAGTATTATCCTTTACTATCCATGTTGATACATGGTTTAGGGAGACTTGAGTTAATATGAACATGTATCCCCATATCGGTGCTCAATACTAGTCCAAAATATACTTAGCTCATACATTTTTAAAACAAACTTCTTTCTTTGATTTGAGATAATTACTCAAAACTTAGCTTAAAAACTCTTCTGGAATTGATGTTCCCTTCTTGCTCAAATGTGAAAATATTTTTAAACTCATCGGAAATATATAATCCCCATATANTATATATATATATATATATATATATATATATACACACACACACACACACACACACACACATCAAAGTAAGAACACCTTAAATTGGATATACAATGTTTCATGATAATGGAAAATGAAGAATCGTAGAAGTCTTTAACTAAAAACAACTCCATTAGCTAGATAGTGGCATCGCCCTCGAAAATTGAGGACTTACCCTACTTTGAAGATTAAGAGATCCAAGTCATCTTCAATGTCGTCTCAAAAATTCCCTTCAACAGCTGAAACCTAAAATGTTGGGGAAAAGGAAGAAATTGGGTTAGTACACTACTTGTACTATGTATGAGACCATATGCACACATCCTTTGAAATAATGCTAAGAAAAGGGACATTTCAATAAGTTTGCATTTTTCATTAAAAAACCTTTATGAATATTTAACAACACCATTACAAATAAAAAATGCATATTCACTAAATCATAAGCATTTACATGACAAGAATAATAACATCATAACTAATCAAGTGAACATACATATAATGTAATTAGACGTATAGTGAAAGCAACTCTACCATCAAGTCATAACCTCAACAAACATGTATAAAAGTTCATTATTAATAACAAAAGAATGACGATTACCCCCAACCCCTATCAATCCAAAAAGTGCAATGACCAAGACACACCCCATAACCTTACTCAATAAAATAACTAAATAACAATCATGACCAACCTTATACTTCGCATAGTATAGCATTTAAGAGTACATATCATCATACTTTAACAATGTAGACCAAATGCATGTTCATAGGAGTAATGGATATTACATATTATCATTAACATGTAAGATCATAAGATACATATAATTTACATTTATAAGCATATAAATACATAAGAATATCCTTCTAAGCATTCCTTAAGGCTAACTAGTGCAAGTTATAGGTAGAGTCCCTTACCCCTACCTAGAATAAGCTAAAGCCCTCGCATCATCTTAGTTAGAGTTCAATCCTTTAGTTCATTTTACCTTTTTGGAAACATCTTGATATAACTTACATAGACCACATGAGCTAACGTGGAATCATGCGTCATGAAACCCTAAACCAAAAGAAGGCGGACAACTCGCCAAGGTAGTACCAAAACATGGACATAGCAACTATGTGGATCCACTAGCTAGTATTCCTATGGGAGCAACTTTATTCAATAACTAGGAGATATATTGTGGATCCCCTTTATGCTACATGAATTGTAATGTCCATCTCAATAGTATGTTAGTGATCCTACCTTCCATATGTGGGAAGGGACACTCCCCACTCTAGTTCACTCGTTGCTAAGCTAGAGTTCCTTTTTTAAAATGTTTTTAATGTCTTTGTTAATCATCATAACTTATCTTTGGTCATAGGGTATAACCTTGTATAAATATCAACGTCATAGCTCAATAAAAATTTCATGAGTAAATCTTTTCATGACAATTCATATAGTTGTGGTTAGCAAATTTACTAATCACTTCATAACAAGGCACATTGGTAAATGAATCACCATCTTTAAAACATTTACATTTTAGACAACACCTTAAAAACATAGTCAAGACATTTAAATTAAACATCATATCAACCGTATAAATCCTATTAGAAGGCATACTCTATTACAACATCATGACTTGATCACAATTTAACCATAATTGAAGTAAAGAATAGGGGTCACAAGACTTACCAAGTCTCCTTCATAATTAATCATCAAGGTCTTACAATCAACCCTTAATTCAAAAAAATTAGGGTATAACATTCCCATAATTCAATTACCAATATGATAACAAGGCTAGAAGAATAACTACATCACAATACAATACTAGATCATTGCTTAAGATAAGATACATAGGTCAATTCAGAACATACTTTATAACCTAGATAAAATTTTCAAGAACTTACTTGAAGAGACCATAAATAACCCTAATTCTTTAATTATTAGTATAACAACATCATCTAGTAGAAATTCAACCAATAACAAAGTCATTTTAACCAATACAATACAATTATATAAAGATCATCACCTACGGTTAAGGGGTAAAAATCATCCTCTAAAAACAAGGCCAATTCATAAAGATATAACATAATTGAGTTAAAAGACATGTTAATATATCCATAATATACAAAAGAAATTATAAACAAGTCAATTCATAAGATGAATTTCGACATTGGAAAAGACCCACTTCAAAACCCAACTTTTTGAATCAACTTGGTGGAACTATTTGAGGAATGATGTATCAAAGGTGAATTACATCCCATACCTTGTTAATTGATGTATATTGATGTTGAAAATTTACTTTTTTCAGACTTTAAACCCTTCTGTAGCTTGGTATTCAATGGTGTTCTTCACTAGAGAAAGAAAGAAGAGAGTTTGGGTTTGTGAGTTATTAGAGTTTAATTAGTCTTAATTAGGATAGGACTTTATATATGGGGTTAACTCAATTTATTATGATTTCCCTAAAACATAATTAACTTCCTTACTAAGTAAACTAATTAAAAAGAACAAGTCAAAAGGTGCACCAAAACACATTCCCCATTGACGAGACCACGATCGACGATTGTTGGTTCATCCATGATCGTTGGTACATCGATGGATCGTTGGTCCATCGATCGCCAGTGAATCCTTCCTTTCTGCACATCCGTGATTTGGGTCAGAGCTTTGCCAAAATTTCTTCCCAAAAATTTTTTAAGTCTTCATCGAAGGGTGGCATCGATGCCCTGTTGATTCACCAATGACCCGTCTATGGCATTTATTAGTGATAGTTTCTCTTGATATCTCTTGCCAACTTTTGCAACGGTCCTCCTCGAAGGACCTTGGTTGGTCGGTGGGGAGTCGTGCAAGGATTTTTCGACTATAAATCAACTTATACTTATGTTAGACACTCTTCCACCAATCTTCATCATTTTCCAACTCTTAAAAGGTAGTGAAATAGGATAACACATGCTAGAACCCCATTAAACTAGTTTCCAGACGTCCTGGACGTTCTTTGACGTTTTGGTTTCTAGGATTTATAAAAGATTTATATTCATTAAATATAGACCTTAGAACAGTGTCTAAACCATATGAAACCTATGTTAGTCTTTATAACATTTGTTGGATTTTCGTAGTGTTACAGTTTGGGTCCTCCTCAAGGACACATAGGTGGTCGTTGGTGAGTCGTACCCAGACGTTTCAACCCTAAAAATGTTCATAAAGGTTTAGAAACCTCTCCTATAAATTTGTATAGCAAAGAACACACAATAATGCAAAGGAACACTAGAACATACTAGCACACACCAAGACTAACTTATTGATGTCTTCCTCATTCTTGGACGTTTCACTTGCAAACTCTATGAACTGATAATACAGATATTCATCATTTTATTAACTAATATCAAACAATATAGGCTCTAGTTTAGCCTAATTCATTTTGAGGGTTCTAACTATCTCCCCCACTTGGACAACATTCGTCCTCGAATGACAGTTTTAACACTTTAAAATAGTACAACACTTTCTAGAGATAAGGACTCAAGACTAAACACTCATAACCATACCACATCATATAAAACACACATACATAGGAGGAACATGAATTCCACATAAACAAGATATTGAAAATAGAACAAGAACGTAGGAACATATACTATACTTATAATACAATAAGAATTCACATTTATCATTTCATATAGGATGAACTTCCTTATTCACATATTAGCATATTCCTATACATCATTTCTATACAATAAATACCCACATCTCAAGAAATAACCGTTATGCAACATTTTCAAGTACCTTACTGTAAAGCATATTTAGAAGTTCACTTATGCAACCTTTAAGCAATTTATTATGAAGGCATGAAAATATGAGAAACAAAATAATATAAAATGATTTTACCATATATACATAACCTCATGATAAAATACGTACAATGTAAGGAGATCAATGAAATTCATTTTCACTTACACTCCTTAACACATGGAATATGGTACTATAAAGTTCTAACTCCCTAGCTTGAATAGGATAGAAGAGGAGACCCGATTCATCAACCCAACTATTCATCATACTCCTCCATATAGAAGGAACCCATCACAACAAAAGGAGAACACTATAAATTACCGTTACCTTCATCCCAATTTGCATTCATTTTTGGTGTACCACCATCCGGGCCATTATGAGGAGATTTCTTGGCCTCTGTTCCTCTAGCAGCAATAGTAGGACAATCTGTCACCTCATGACCATCCTTATCACAATGAAAGCACCCATTAGTTCAATCTAGCCACTTCCCAAAATAGTGCTTCCCACAATTTGAGCAAGTAGGTTTATCAATTTGAGAATCATCACGTCTCTCATAGTTTGTCTTAGGAGCATTAAGAACATCTTAATTGGAGCCCTCTTCTTAAACCTAGGTTGACCTTTCTCATCGGTTTTTCCCCTCTTAGCATGTTTACCTCTCCTTCCAAGCTTATACTATTCAATAAATTGAGCATAGAACACAAGACTAGATAAAGTAATGTCAACATGGAGCATTGTGTACGACATGATTCCTTCACAAGATGGTGAATACCCGTAAAGAACCCACTCATCTTATCTGTAGGGTTAGACACCAAGGATGGAGCATAATTAGACAATTGGATAAATTTCAGAAATACTCCCAACACTCATGTTACCTTGACTAGGTTTTATGAAGTCCTTAACATTAACCTCCCTATTCTCACAAGGAAAGTATTTTTCTAAGAATGTTTGCTTAAACTCTTCTCATTTTATAGAACCCGTTTCAACATGTCTATTTTCCTTTCATTAAGTGTACCACATTGAAGCAACCTCCTTCAATTTGTATGAAGACAACTCCACCTGTTATCTAGAATTCACCCTCATAAATGCGCTATTTTATAAACCTAATCCAAGAGGCTTGGGGATCCTCTCCTACCTTTGATCCAAGAAAGGTAGGGGGATTCATTCTCACAGAGTCACTCAACCTTGATGTTTTGGTACTCACAAGAGCATTCATCGTACGCCCTATCTCTCTATTTGCTTGAACGATGAAGGCTCAGGCTAGCGTAAAATGACTCCCTCTAACGTCCACATTACTAATGTCCGAGAGAACCACCAGAACCTCATTCCCTTGATTAGATATAGGGACTTGTTATCCTTGAGGAACTTGTACACCTTGAAGAACTTTTCCACTGTGAGGAGAAATGCTCTCATTCACCAATTCCTCATCAACTCTCCTTGCAAGCATCCATATTATATTCATATAATACAAATACAAGAGTAATCATTAGGAAAATAAACTTATAACATCAAAAATATTGTTCGACATAAGAGTAACGCAGAAAAAAAAATTTCTATCGTCCTATAGACTTTCGCTCATTGATGTGACGCGACTCACAATGATGAACAAGTCTTTAGTAGACGTGGGTTTTATGATTCTTTGAATCCAAAAATAGACTTCATAACCTTATGCTCTGATACAAACTTTGTAACGACTGGGGAGAACCCCTTAGAGGTTACATGGCGTATTGGACAACTCGGAGTTCTTATACAAGCCCTTAGACATCATTCATCCCAAATCTACGAAAAGTAGTTCAGAATAACAACTTGTCACAACAATAGTTCAAATATTTATATAATATAAGAAAGAACCAAGCTTCATCAGAGAAATCTTAGACACATATAAGATCTTAAGAACTCAACCATTTACACAAATTTGAAAACATAGTTGTAGTCTATTATAATGTTTTTAGGAAATGAAACAAAACCATATGTATGTCCTTGAATCATATGAGTACATACCAAATCTTCTTGAAAGAATTCTATTCCTAGCTTTCTTATAAGAAAGTTGTGACGTGTAACCTACACTCGTATAAATAGAACAACTTATGGAATTAGAACATTGAATGCACTAAGTAAGATGAACATGCAAGAAAACAATGTTGAAACAAATATTTACTTTATAACATGCTTTTTGTCCTCTTTAAATATAATCCTTATAAAGACGGATTAACAACCATTTTCAAGTCAATGTACACAAATAAGGCATACTCAAGAAATCAACAAGTTATAACCATAATAATTAGAATACACATAGGAAATTAGACTCCTAATAAAAGGTTATACTAAAACTCACTTAAGTAAGAAAAGAAGAGACCACCCATACATCCTCTTCAACGACATCTATGTAATCCTTAAGATTACCCAAAGTAAGGTTATTTATTATATTACAATAATACATACTTCCATGTTCATCAATTAACCCCTTTTCATTATTTAGACTCTAAACCTAAATTATTATAATACTTACCTCAGTAAGACATTAAAAGACCGTACATACACCCTATTCAATCATATCTAATTAATCCTCAAATATACCATAGGTAAGAAGCTTTTTATAATTCATGCTTTAAGAAGTCACCAATATTTATTACTCAATTTAAGAGAAAATCAACAATTAGATGACTTCACATTATGGACTTGGAGGAGACCTAGGAAACTCACCTAGCATCCTCAAAGTCTACTCGTGCAATGTGTGGATATCGTCCCATTCAACTATCCAAACGTTGTAGAACCTATACAATAACTAGAGTGTACATCCAATATAATGAGATTATGCATTAAAAAACATAGACCATTCTAGCTTTGTATGGAATCAAGTGTCATAAAGACCTACATCGTGGAAGGTGTTCTACTTCCCAAAGGTTCAACTAAGACTCATCCAATGTTGGCACAAGGTAAAGGGATATCAATGTCATCATTGTATTTTAGTCTCATTCTCAAGTATATATACTCCACAAGCATATCCTCTCGTTGGTTTTCCTTAATTCTTATAGAGTAATTCATTCCGTAGGTGTATTTGAGAAAGTATCATTACTAGTTCTACCAACTCATATTACTTTTTCATGGATAGCTCATTCTTAATTGTTTTCATATTCAAGGTTCCATATAAGTCTTTTATAGAAGGGTACCTCCTTTAGGTCTACCTGTCCTAGACACCATTCATTCATTCATTCATCAAAATCCATGAAAAGGATGCAAAAGCCTTCCAAGTAAAGAGATAACATTCACATAACTTTCATGTATCAAGTAGAGGGACCTAATTCTACCAATCAAGACACATCATCATCATAGCATCATATAGAGGGATCATACTCTCACCTCACAAATGCACATATACCAAATCATCCTTCACATTGTTCATCTATAAAAGATATAACATGATAACACTCCATTTCACACAATAATACCGCTAAGCCCATGTTCATAACATATATAACACCTAAACACCACTACAATAAGTGGACCATACCAATCAAGGCAATTCAATATCAATTATATACTAACTAGAGGAATTGGGTCAACTCACTACCTTCCAATCATCATCATCACCATTCCTTAGTCTTTTCAACCAATTCACTTTAAAAGCTCTTACCAATATCAATGTACACAATACATAACCAACAATCAATCCATATGAATTTTCAAACAACATTCAATATAGATATTATTATTATCAGGAAGGTTATAAAAAATAATATTATGATCTATCCATAATTCAATAGACCAATACAATATACACATGAATTCACTAAGATGAAGCCATTATTAAGAAGAGCAAGTATTCCCTATTGATCACTACCTGTGAGAAAAATGTCTTCGCGATAGACTTCATGTTCTTCATAGGCAGGCGGGGTAGAAATCTTCTCTCACTCTCAAAAAGAGATTCACCCACATTTGAGACAAAACTAAGAATTCAAGGAATACGTGGGTTCGTGGATGTTTTGATCTAACAACACCCAATTAACATAAAGTATTTCATAAAACATTGATGTAAGTTGTGTCATGCAAGAACCAATGCTTTGAATAGAAAAATAGAATCTTTATGTTTTTGAACATCTTTGAAAAGAATTTAAATTTTGATCCTTAAATGAGTGAAGAATGAAGGATAAAATCACCATAGCTTAATTGAAGAATTCTTGAAACTGATGGAGAAACAATAAAGATCTTTGAGTCCTAGCTTACATGGAGTCTAAAGAGAATTTCTTGTGCTCTTGGGGTTTTGATTTTTATAATCAAGTCTAAGTCTAGCTATTATAGTATTAACTATCTTATATACCATAAAATACCTTAATGACCGTTCATGAATTAATTAGGATCCTAGGTGGATTTCCCAAATCACCCCTGCCTTGGCCGAGACACCTTCAGAAAGTTACAAGTATGAATCGATAGATGCAACTCAAGGAGCATCAACAAACCAACACACAATACTTCTTGTCCTTGGTGGGGCTACGCCCCAATCAATGAGGCGTTAATGGTGCTCGGGGATTAGACTATTTTTATCAGCTTCTTGCAAAGGTTTGGTTCCTCGAAGGTGGTTCTTGCAAAGTTTTACCCAGATTTTTCAACCCTAAACATTTTTATGTAGGTTTAATAAACCTCACCTAAACATTTAGATACAAAACAACACACAAAAAATACAAAGGCACACTAGAACACACTAACATCCGGAAGTCTCGGTTGTTATTGGATGTTTGACTTCTAAACTCTATGAACTAACTTCTAATGCATATAATAATTATTTTAAGACAATATTAAATCATATAACACATGATAGGCTCTATTTTAACCTAATTAATTTTTAGGGTTGTAACAAGTGGAGATCCTAGATGAACCAGAGATGCCTCTTGCTAAAAACTTGATGAGGTTAGAGTGACGCAGACAAGTGATTCTGAAATTGAGGCTTGGATTTATTAAGATATGGTGGAGGAGGATAGGAAGCTACAAATAAAGTCCAGGGTGAGATTTTTGAGGAGACGTTGGACATTGAGTCCAATGTAAAGAGTCTAGCACCAGCCAATGAGGCCCTGACAGATTAAGAGAAGTATAGACATATTTTTTCTTTACACCCCCCTCTCTCTCTCTCTCTCTCTCTTGCTTTATTTTAATATTGTGATATTTTTATCTCATTTTCATTTGAGGAAAAATACATTTTATTTTCTGAGGGGTGAGGCTCAGCTTTTTTGTGCTATTTGTGACATGTTTATGTTTATATATTTGGGGTGTTCTCTATAATATTGTTTTTTAATTGTTTTTTTTTGTGGATGTGTGAGATTGTGCCTCCTTCTGTTTAAATTGCAAATATTTTGACCCATTTGAAATTTTTTCTTCTTTTTTCTACCTCTTCTATGTACTTGAATGTGGTTGTTTGTCGGAAAATTTGAGTCACAGTTTCACCAATTCCTATTTTTTTGATAGTGTTTGCAATTGACCAAACATGAATGTGCGGCTACAATGACGCCAAATGAATTTTCATAGAAAATATGTGAGATATTTAAATCTTGTTTTGATTATCCAATTATCAAATCGAGCTTTAGCGATGAACATTTCTCACTTGCAAAAGTGTGGAGTCTTGTTTGACTTTAGTGTCAATGCCTTGTGTTATTAGCTTACCCTTAACCATGCATGATGGAACATAGAATTTACATTGTTTTTCTAGAAGACTAAGTGATGTGAACTCATGATATGATGTTAGGCACTGTTGAAAGATTCTAAACCAATTTTACATATACCTCTTTTGTTGCTTACCTTGTGAGTGTGCGAAGCTCTTTTGAATACCCCTTGATCCTTACCTTTTTCGGGATGAAACTTGATGAAAATATAACCCCTACGTTTGGGATTGCGGTGAAAAGACAAGGTAAGTCAAAGAGTACAAGACTAGTCTCCCTTTACACATGTTGTTAAGAAAAATTGAAGCACTCCATACAAAAAAAGAGTAAAAATAAGAAAAAAAATATAATAACAAAGAATGAAATAAAAAGTAATGGAATACAATAAAAATACAAAAGAAATGGGGTCTTGTCAACAATACAGGGAAAGTAAATAAAAGGATGACTTATGAGTACTATAGAAATACAATGAACCAAGTAAACAGGGATGTTTTATGAGCACCACATCTCATAAATATAAATCTCACCGAGCCACAATGACCATCTCTGTATACTCAACGTTGTTACAAGACTTAAAAAGACCTTTTTGATCTTGACTGAGCTGAATCACAATTTTATTTGAAAATATGCGCAAACCTGTGTTAAATCATGCTTTGTGTTCATCTTTGTGTGTCTGAGCGTTAAAATTGATTCCAGAACCATAAATTGTGTATCATTGTGTGTCAATATAGAATCATTCTTTATGTTAGGGAAAGTGATCACTTCGGTTGAGCTTGAACCTGTATTTGAAACAATTCATCGTGAGCCTGAAAATCGTAGATAATGGTATGTCACAACTTGAGACTTTGAGTGCACATTTGATCCTTGCATGAGTATGTTGAGTCTTGTTGTGTGCAATCATGATAGAATCTTGTGAAGCACTTTTTCAGACATCCTATTTGAACTGCTAAACTTGAGTCTTACTTGAGGTCAAGCAAAAATTTAATGTAGGGGTGTTGATGATCCACAATAATGACTCATTTAAGGTTATAGTTTGATAGGTTTAGTATCCTCAAGTGCATATTTTCTCTCTAGTATTAAATAAAACATTGAGTTGAGGTATTTAGACATAATACAAAGGCATGGAAATAATCAAGCAAAAAAGGAAGGAAGGCATCTTAAAGAACAAATAGTTGAAGACCTGAGGGTCACCATACCCATTTAGCCTGCCGCCAACAGGTCTCATCCTATCCTTTTCTTCTACTGAGCTGAGCACTAAAAGAAAAGGATCAAATAAATGAGGAAAGGTTCAATCGACACGTAGTCAGGTAGTTTGTGAAGCAGTACTATGTCACGCAATGATCCAAAACACAAATATGTTCTAGGTTAACGCAAGATGTCTATGAATATACCAAATGGAGGATATCAGAGTTGATCGACGATCCTGATTAATTGAACCGAGTGATCTTTTGCAGCACAACTTGTTTAAAACTATAAATACATATTAATGTTTATTGATTAGAATCGATTTTATTGGTTTTAAACAATAATTTTTAAACTTAGCTTCTACTTTTAGGTTTCATGATATCTTGGGAAACGTTTCTCTTCAACCATTGAGATTAAGATTTTCATTTAAAAAAATTCACGGTGGGTGTTGTAAATTTTTCATCTTAAATTGATTTATGTGAAAATAAATCATACTTAGTTGATGTTACTTCGATTTGGTATTATTTTCTTCCTATTCTTTGTGTCTAACTAAAATCTCAATACCAGGGTTGTGATTTTGTGAATATGAGGTAAATCTATTATTGGTATATTCGTTGTTTAAATGTTATTTAACTTAGAAAAGCTATGTTTAAAGTAAATGAGGTTTGTCTTGCAAATACTATTTCTCCTTGAAGCTTGTTTCTTGCTCGAGAGAGATTTTCTAAAACTATGATTATTAAGTTGAAAGGCCGGGGTTATTTGATTGTCATGGGTTCCGCTAGAGAGATTGAATCCTAGTATCTTTCCTACACTTTCACCTCAAGAGAGTTATTGGGATAAGGGGGAGGTTGGGTTAAAGGGAGCAATTTTGTGTTCGGTGGAAAGTAAATTGATTCGATTAAATTGCTGAGAGAGAATTTAACCCCACTAAAGTCTAGCGTACTAACATATATTCAACGATGAACTATCAATCTTAACAACCCTTCAATTTCCATTATAGGATATTATGGTTATATTCCAACAATAATGTTTCTCCATTCGTCTCTCTTATTGTGTGTACGGTTTTTGATTTTTTTATTCGATATCAAAGCCCCAATTTTGAATTTGTATTTGTGTAACCCCATCTATTTTTTTGTTATTTTTAGTATATAATTTATTTTTATCTATGACTGGCATAACATAATTTGTGCTTTTCTAGAATATTCTCAATACCATTCCCTATGGGAACGATCCCTACCCTTGGTTGTTTTATAAACTGATTGAGGAAGGTCCATACATAGTATTAGATGAAGTATCTTTTATGACATATCTTATTAGACATCCAAGAGGATTTTAGATATAGTCTATGAGTTGGAGTTACTTCTAAATTTAGGAGTAGTCTGTAACACCCCATATACTAGAAGTACCAAATAGCATAAGTTAGGAGTAAATGGTGCGACCGACCTGACGCACCCACAAACCATTAAATGACCCACAGTTAGTGTTGGTTATCTATTGATTGTTACTAGTGACCCTCTCCAAGAATCCTAGTAAAAGAGGGTTAAGTATGGACATAAAAACAATTGGTCCGACTGTGGTATGTGGTCTTGGGTCGTACCCCAAATCTAATACATCAATACTGAGCAAAATTTGAGTAGACCTAGATCCATAGATTGTCCATCGGTCTAGTCTGTTGGTGACCCCTGATCGAAGATAAGAACGATTTTTTGGTCTTTCCTTATGCATTAGACCCTAAACAACGTCGTTTAAACCCTAACCTACACAGTTTTTTAATTAATTTTAGCTTAGGAAAATGACTAGAACTTACCTAATTCATGTAATAAATACAAATATAGAAGAATTCGAAGTGAAGATGTTAAAGAAGACACGAAACCTAGTTCAAGATTTAAAAAGATTCCATCAGTCCAACCCCAAAATCTAAATTTCTGCGAGGCATTTCATAACCAGATATATGCAATTCCGCTAATGGGTTCCTTTCACTCTATTAGGTCCCTATAATTCAGTTACATTCTTTATTCCTTAATTTTTGCTAGGCTTAGGATTTCTTGAATGTTAGAAATGTTTGGTTTTGGCTGTTAGTATGATCATAATAATGTTATCATGTCGTTACTTAGTTTATAGCATAAAATTTAAGAACCTTAGTTATTTACTTATTTTACTTCATGAATCGTACATTCTATGTCATATTATTAAGTTACACATGCTCTAGTTATAAATATTTCATTATCACTACATTAATATTGCATTTTTAATTTACAGTTCCTGTATTTGAGCTTTATGGTATTATGTTTTTTTGGTCCTAGAGTCTTATTTACGTAATTGATTGGGATTAACTTCATACCGAGTTGGACTAGGACCAATCACTCTTATAATCCTAGAACTATGTGCCAAGTTTGTTGTAAGTCCCCTCTTTGGCATTATTTCTATGACCACAGTAGTCATGACTTTATACCTAAGGTATGGAATATTGGGCCCTCTCAAAGGGCTTATACGTCAAACTCCACATTTATCTTATATAGGTTTATGTCGGTAAGTAGTATCTCCGATTGTTCTGTTCAACTCTATTGCGTCGACCATATTATCAGTACTGTTCAGGGTTCAGTATTATGAAGTTATAAAGTTTTTCATTGCATGTACTTTACTTTATATTTTGTATATATTCAGTAACCTTATCATCTTGACATATTATCATAACCTTTTTGCGTTATTCAGTTACGCTTTTATTCATCTTTACTAAATCATGCATGCCTTATGTTTTTCAAGTAGTGATGGATACTTTCCACTACATATTTATGTGATATAGTTCTAGGACATCTTCATTAAAATAACGTTTATATCGGTTCCTCATTATTGATTTGAGAAGAATAATTGGTAAGTCCTCATTCTTCGGGGATAAGTGATATATTATCTTTAATTCTTTTTTATATTTTTAGTTTATGTTTTTCTATATTAGTTGTGGCATTTCCTAACATTTGTAGTTTTATAGAGACTTTTTAGCATTGGGTTTTACTTTTAAATTGTTGTTAAATTGTAACATCCCCCAAAAACAAGGTTAAACTAGTGCACAACATGTATTCATGAGCTTTTAAGGTCTTAAAATTAGTTAATTCTAGTGTTAAGAGACAGTGTGTTAATTTTTTAAGTGTATGGAAGTGAAACATGCAAGATGTTTTAAAAAAAAGCCTTCAGACATGCTTGTGTGTTCTAACGTTCCTTGGCATGTTTTTAATATTCGTATATGTTAACATTGATGGGAGTGTTTCCCAACACCTAGACAATCCTATTTACGTTTAAAACGTCTCGGAATAACTCCACAAGAACCACCCTAAGGTCCCTTAAGAAGGACCAAATTTGTGGCTCAAAACTGTTAAAAGCAGTTCGAACCAACGATTGCCTAAATGACATAAAATAGTCTAGTAGACGCTCCGTCAATGGGGGGCATCGCTCCACACTTAGGTGTAGGAACTGTGCCCCATAAATTCAAGGTCTTTGACACAATAGACAGACCTATAGAATGGAGCTATCGTTCAATCGACGGTACGTCAATAAAGGCATCGTTTTGTCCCTACATTTTTTGTAGATTTTCAGCCAAGGTAATGGTATAAAGGTTAATTCACCTAGCTTATAAATAAAAGATTGGGAAGTTACTTAAGCTGTTTTGGGTATTTTAAGTTACTTTATAAGTCAAGAACCTATAGTGGAGTTCATTATTAAAAAATCAAATCCCAACCCCCCCAAAAATACTCAAGAACTCCATTGACGCTACGAGCAATGTTTTAGCTAGGATCTTCATTTATCCATTATAAATCTTCATAATTGTCGTGTCTTATTATCAATAAAGGTATGGTTTTTATCCTTGAATCCTCATTCTTCGACGAGCCAAGTTCCAAAGGCTTTTCCAATACTTTCAAAACTTAGATTTTCGAAAATTGAATTCTAGCAGTGGGCAATTCATGAAATTGTAATTCTTGCTAGAATCTGGGTGATTTGATTGTGGCCTTACTGTATTAAATTATTGTGTATATTGCTTTGGCCTATTGAGTTATATAAAAGATAATGTTAGAATTGTATATAGGCTGACTTAGTTTGATGATTGTCATATTGTAAATTTTTGGATCATTCTATTGTTTGATTATTGGTTTGAATTTATGTGTATGCCTATTGGTAAGACAATTTGTGAATTAAATTTGTTGGAAAGGCTAATGATTTGAAGTGTTGATGATGGAATGCTTGTAAGTTGACCTAATATATTCTATATTGTGTAGTAAAGGTATTTAGTTGTGTTGGTTTTTATGGTCTTGTTATGGTGGTGGTGTTTCTGTGTTATAATTGCGAAGAAGATGGCCTTGTTTGCATTACTTTACGAAATGTGATATTATTATGATATAACTTGTATAGGTGATCAATGTGAAGGCTTATATGGTATATATGTATAAATGAAGTGAAAGAATGTTTTCTCCTAATTGATTATATGTGATCATGATATACTATGGTGATGTCCTTATGTGTGTATACTTGATGTTAAAGTATTCATCTTAATTGACTATATGCTTGTTATGATAGAATATGTTGATGTTCTTATCGAAATGAATATGGTGAGTGGTAGTAGACATAGTTGACACTATGTGCTACTTGAATGTTATTGTACATGAGTTGAGATGAAGATCTTTTTGTCTTGTTTCGGCTGACCTATGTTTGTCTACATGATACATGAAGAATGTGAATATGAACTCTTGACTTAGTTGTGTTAAGCACCTTCGTCATGTATGTCAATATATGATAAAAACATGACCTTGAACATGGTTAAGAGGGTCATTAACTTGGAACCTTCAAACTAGAAAGTATTTTATGATATCATTGAAGTTGAAAGCTGTAATAGTATCCTTCTTCTGTGATTGATGGACTTAGGGGAATGTTGATTGGAACAAGAAGAAATCATCTCAAAGTAAGTCATTGTTCTATCATATTAACCATTGAGTGGCAGCCCTAGAGGTCCCATTTTTGGTAGAGGTATCATGTTTTGGTAAGACAAGAAGTGTTGCCTTTTAATATTGCTTGTCTGATTGAACTACTCTATGAGAACTAAGGCTAGCACCGCGTGAGTATACTTGGGGATTGACTCTACATACGTTATGAATATAGTACAAATAAATCCCTGATATTCCTAAACCATGTGCCTACATCGGATATGTCCTAGTTCTACCGTTAGCAAGTAGAACACCCTCCATTGGAGTAGAGTAGACTCCAGATTCCATGCCTAGATAGTATGGTCTATGTCAGTTAATGTCTATTCTTATCCTATGGGACATATTCTAGTGTTGGAGATTTTTTACCACGTTTAGGTAGTGGAATGTGACACTATATAGACTTGGCACGATTAGTCTATGAAGATTATAGGATCTAGGTTCCCTATGTCATTTCCATGACTATTATGTGATGTACTCTGAATGTTCAATTGAATATTAACTTACTTAATTAGTGATTATGACTTAACTTTATGCAGGTTTCACTAAAGGATACAAATGTAGGGTAGCTTTGAGGGTTTTTTAAGTAGACTTTAAGAGGGTCTATGGTCGGTCTCTTCATGTTTTACTCAAGTTATTCTTAGAATGACATTAGGTGGTGAGTTAAATGTTAAAAAGGAAATAATGGTATCTTTGATAGTATTAAGGATAATTTAGGTGAGGTTGAAGAGGGTGTATGGGCGGTCTATTCTTGTCATACTTAAGTAAGTCTTTGGATAATATTTGGTAGGAGTTTTATATGCATATTTGGTTTGAAGAGATGTTAATACTATACTTACTTGTAATGTGTCTTATATATGTGTGTTTTTACTTGAAGGTGGCTTCTTATACTTATATTATGAGGTTTTCTCCAAAAAGAGCATGAATTCTAATGTACTAATGCCATATATTGTCTTATCTCTAAAGGTGTAGGTTGCAATTGAGAGGAGTTAGTTGAAGTGAATCTTGGATATTAGCATTCTTTCAAGCAAGTTAGTGTATGTCCTCAATTCTTTTGTGGACATATTGATGTTTAGCTTTTCTATTCAAAGTCATTGGAGTAGTCTTTTATATTTCTATTTCGTTAATATATCGGTTGTGACCCATGATATTCGTGTGTCTAATATGGCAACAAGAGACTTAGCTTTCCTATGTTTTTCTATAAAAGAGATTTTGAGATGATGTTGTAAAAATTTTGAACTCCGCACTTTCTTTCATGTATATATGCGTTGAATAATGTCAACGCCATTGTATAAGACATATGATAGGTCAATACGCTGAATGACGACTTGAGGATACCATTTATTCTAGGGTATACTCTTGCATCGTGACAAGCCTTGTATCAAAGCATAAGGTTATGAAGTAGTCTTTAAAAAACCAACAGTCTCTTTAATGCCAGGTTTAAAGTCTAGTTCATCAGTGTGAGTCACAACACATCTATGAGTGAGAGGCTAAAGGACGATTGAGTTTCACTTTCTTCATTAATCTTTTGTAGTGCCATAGGGTTGAGATTACAAGTGTGTTTTCCTTATATCTTTTCTTGTGTTTATCGAATATCACTACTACAAGGATGACCACAATAAGGGTGGAAGATGAAAGAAGGAAGGAGGGAGTTCCTCCTCAAATTGAGCAAGTTCTCCAAGGCGTACAAGCTCCGCAAGGTGTTCAAGTTCCTCAAAGTGAGGAAGGCCATATTGTTGGTCAAGGTGATGATGTTTCGGTAATTCCCTCGGACATGAATAATGAGGAGATAAGAGAGGCTCTCCTTATCCTAGACAAAGCCACGACGGCTCAAGTGACATATTAGACCTAGAGTGAATTCTCTTGACATTACCATTACCTCTTGATTGAGGGAATTTGGGAGGTTGAATCCTCCTATCTTCCTTAGTTCTAAGGTTGAAGAAGATCTCCAAGAGATTATAGATGGTGTCTACAAGGTGTTGAATGTCAAGGGGGTGACTTCTACGGGAGAAGGAAGAGTTGGCATCGTGTCAATTGAGGGAGGTTGCTCTAGTGTTGTACACACAATGGAAATATAATAGGCCAGTTAAATTGTGTCCCCTAGAGGGAAGAGTTTAAAGAAGCTTTGTTAGCAATGTACTTTCACCGTGACAGGAGGGATGTGATGGTTGAAATGTTCATAAACCTTAAGCAAGGTGATATGAGTGTTGAAGAGTATTCTTTGAAGTCTACCTTGTTGTATAGGTATGCTTGAAGTTTTCTGTCTAACCCAAGGGATGAGATTAGTAGGTTTGTGACTAGTGTTGCTGACCTTGTGAAAAAATTTTTTGTATGGCCATGCTCAATAATAACATTGACTTGAATAGGCTTATGGCGTATGCACAATAAAATGAATAGTCAAAACATACTAGGATTTCAAGATATTTGAAGAGGTATGGATCTAATGATAAAAACTAACCTATGTTTAATAAGAGGGCTCCAATTAAAGAAGGGTCTAGTGCTCCTAAGGTCAACATTAAAGTGTTAGCGGTTCCCAAGTTGTGAATCCTACTTGTCCTTCTTGTGCGAACAGGCCCTTAGGGAAATGTCTAGCCAGTACTGGTGGTTGTTTTTGTGATAGTAAGGATGGTCATAGGGTGAGGGATTATCCTACTATTCAGTCTAGATGATGAGAGACCAAGAAAGTTCCTCGATGTGTTCTGGATGGTCGTGCTCTAGAGAGGAATCACTTTTATTTCCTCCATGCTAAGCCAAATTCATGTGATGATGCTGGTAAGTTATAACTTTCTCTCTTTAGTTGTTATAGGTTCCTTCTATATGGGGGAGTATGGTGAGTAGTTGGATTGTAGATTTTTGTCTCTTCTCTTCTATTCCATTAAAACATGAGAGTTAGATTGTGATAATAGCATGTTGCATCTCGTTTAGGAGTCTTGTAAAAACGAATTTAATTGGTCTCCTTCCATTGTGCATATCTTTTTATGAATTTATATTTATGTGTTAAAATGAGTTCTGATGAATTTGTCTATCATATTTTCATGCCTTAGTTAGAAATTGCTTAAATTTTGCATTTTTTTAATTTAGTGAGCATGTCTTATTATGTGGTATTTGAATTTTTTGCTAAATTGTAGTTTCATGAGAAATGGTTTTAATGTGCTTAGAAATGATGTATATGAGCTTGGTAATGTGTGAAAAAAGAATTTCCTCTGATATAATGTCAAAAAGTAGAGTCTGATTGCATAATGAGTTGTAAAGATTATGCCTACTTTCTTGTTGTTTTTTAGTAGATTGATAATGTGGAGTTGATGTTGCTCCTATACATCTGTATTGTACATTGTGTTGTATGATTATGAGCTGATAGTCTTGAGTCTTATCTCTTGAAATTTTTTAACGAGTAGCAAGCATTATTACAGGACTAATGTTGTCCAAGGTGTGGAGAATGTAACATCCCTAAAATAAACAAGGTGAAATTAAAGCCTAACATGTTTTTCATGAGCTTTTAAGGTCTTAAAAGGGTTAATTATAGTGTCAAGAGGATGTGAGTTGAGTTTGGAAGAATTTTCGAGTGAAACGTTCTAGAACATCCAAGACATTCTAAAGCTAGTCTTGAGATGTGCTTGTGTGTTCTAGTGTGTCTTAGCATGTTTTAAGTCTTGGTTTGAGTTCAAATTGATGGGAGGAGTTACTAATACAAAGATGAGCGTATTTAGGTTTGAAATTCCAGGCACAACTCACGAAGGACCACCCAAAGTTCCTTTAAGGAGGACCTAACATGTGGCTTAAAACAGCCAAAAGCCGTCCAAACCTAAAGAACAGACAATAGTCTAGTCGATGGGGGGAATCGCTCCACACATAGGTGTGGGAGCTAAGCCCCCGAAAAACAAGATATATGACACAATCTACGGACCTGCAAGCCGTCTTTCAATCAATGGTCCATCATATACAAGTGTTGTTTGGTGCCTACAGTTTTTGTAGTGTTTCGACCAAGGTAAAGGTATATAGGGAAATTCACCTAGATTCTATATAAAAGGTAGGGCGGTTACTTTAGGTGTTTTAGATATTTTGAGTAACTTTATAAGTATAGTACCTATAGTTGAGTTCATTATTCAAAAATTGAAACTCAAACCCCAAATAGAATCCTCTAGAACTCCACTAATGCTAGGAACAAGGTTGGAAATAGAAGCTTGATTTCTCCATTGAATATTCATCATTGTCGTGGTTTATCTGCTTTGTAATCCTTGAATCGTCTTCCTTCAAGGAGCCAAATTCCAATGGCGTTACCAAAACATTCAAAACATAGATTTTCCTAAATTTAATTCTTGCCATGGGTTGTCGCATTAAATTATCTGAATGAATGATTTATGTTTTAATTGATGTTAAATGAAACATTTTTATAAAAAATGAAATACACTGATGCAATTCATGAAATCATAATTTTGATATAATTTGGGTGATTTGATCATGGCCTTATTGTATTGAGTTCTTACTAGATTACTTTGGGCTATTGAAGTATGTAAAGATCATATAAGAATTGTATATAGGCTGCCTTAATTTTATTATCTTTGTATTGTATCTTGTTGGGTAAGGTTCTATTGGTTTGTATTAGTGTGCATGGCTATTAATAATAACCTTTGTGAATTTAATTGGTTGGAATGTCTAAGGATTGGTGGTTTTTATGATGGAATGGCGGTACCTAATCTCTTCTATATTGTTTAGTATAGGTATTGAATTATGTTTATTCGTATGGTCCATTTGTAGTTGTGGTGCTTATGTGTTATAATTGTGAAGAAAATTGATTTGTAGGCATTACTTTAGGATTTGTGATATTATCATGGTATATCCTTTATAGGTGATCAATATGATGGCTTATGTGGTATATTTGTATGAACGAATTGAAAGCATGTATTCTCCTAATTGATTATAGGTGATCATGATAGACTATAATAATGTCCTTATGTGTGTATACATGATCTTGAAGCATAATTCATTCTAATTGACTATATGAGTCTTATAATGGTATATGTTTATTTTTCCGTAGGAGTGAATAGGGTGACTTCTAGTAGACTTAGTTTTCCATGTATGCTACTTGAATATTATTGTACATGAGTTAAAATGAAGATATGTGTTTGCAGACCAACATCCATTTTCTTGATACATAAAATATGTGAATTTGAAATGACTAAGTAGGCTTAAGCACCTTTGACATGTATGTGAATGTATTATTTAAATATGACCAGGACCATGATTAATAGTGTCATTAACTTGGAACCTTCAAACTATTAAGGAGGTTATGATATCCTTGGAATTGAAGGTCGTAATAGTATCCTTCTTGTGTGAATGATGGACATAAGAGTAGGTTTCCTGGAACGACATGAAACCATCTCTTAGAAAGTCATTGAATTATCCTATTAACCATCAAGTGGCAGCCCTAGATGTTATGACACCCAAGTACACCACAAGAGTTAGGGAAACCTTCAGCTCGGAATGAGGCGTGCTTGACCTCTCTGAGGTCTTACACAAGCCTCTTAGCTATCATTCATTACATAAAGTATGAAAAGTAGTGGGGAACTAAAACTTTCATCAGAATATAATAATAAGAAACATCTTTTATAAATACTAAGGATAGTATCATCATCACAAGTCAACTTAAAGACACGACATTAATATGGTAGGGACACAACCCTTTATATTGAAAGAAAATATATAATAAGTGTTAAAGAAGAAATTAAAAAGCATAGACTATACCCATGAATGTATGAGGATATACTTAGTCTTGAGAGAGTGGATTCCCAAGATTGACTTCTAATCTTCAACTTCCCTCCAACAAATACTTATTGAGTATCGAAAAGTATGTGGCTAGTACAAACATTTTACTATGTATAGCATATACAAATTCATGCAGAAAGGGACAATTTAGTTTAAACATAAAAGTCATGCTATTTTGATAAAAACCAACCTGAATTAAGTTAAAAAACATCATATAGTACCATCATTTAGAACATAACGAAAACATCCATTTTTCTTTACATAAGAGCATACATACAATAAACACAAAAAAGACACTTGAACTACTCCTATCCTAAGATATCATCAGGCTCCCCTAAGTAAACCATAAAGAAATCGCCCATACAATCTACTCAATACCAACTTAGGAGATCCTAAAGATTACTAAGGATAATCATACTTCCTTTCATTTACAGAAGTCACCACTCAATAGACACATACATATATGTACGAACTTCAGTTAAGAACCATCTTCCAAGGAAACCCCAAATTTACACTTGGTGCAATGTGAAAGTAGCATCGATTACATTAGTATAGGAATATCACATTGATGACATGCTAAGATTTCATCATACAAGTTCTAACATCAACATGCTGCCTTAACGTTTAACATAAAGTAACATCAATTTAATTTACATCATATCATGAACCATTAAGACATTTATCATAAGGTCACTAAGAATCCCTCGAAATTTCTACTTGTGCAATCGATAAGTAGGGTCCCATTCAGCCACCTACACTTATTAGTGCACCCATAAGAAGGCTCAGTTCTTTACATTCTTTTCTAGGGATAAGTTTAACTGACATAGACCATGAGAGATACCTTCACCGATTAAGGGATCCCTACATGCCTAATGTAAGGTCATATTGTTTAGACTTTACATGGGTTATCCAATGGCTACACCTATGAGGGTGCAAAGTTAAGGGATAAGGAGATGGCTGCTATGTAAATAACCCTCTAATAATGAGGAGCACCCATCTCAAGAGGTACATTGGATACACATCCCCACTCACGAAGTGTGCCCACCCCTTCTTCGAATCCTCTCGGTACTAAGCATAACTCCCCAATGAAAACCTAAACATTCATCAATTATAGGATAGAGATAACTATTGAACAACCCATCTAAACTCACGAATGGCATCCAACCTTCAACCTATCTTGGAAAGCTCATTGGGAATAACGAGGATACTACTTAACAATTCATCTCTACTCACTGAGAGTGTTCACCCCAAAATCCCCCTTTTTCATACTTAGGAATAGTAGGTATGGCCTAGACATTAATCTTTACTAACGAAGAGTGTCCACCCTAGAATCCCCCAATTTCATTCATTTGACTTCATTCATGCATTCAAGTGTGTGTGTGAGTACATGTGTGCACACCTTTCACATAATAGTAATTATTCATAAAATTGATTTTCTTGACATGCTCAAAACTCACATTCATCACAATTCACACATTATCATACTTCACACACAAATACATACTTCATTTGGACATAAACCCTTCAAGGTACTCATTTAGACCTCCTAAAACATATCATGTATATACAGGTTAAAATCATCACATCACTTCAGATATCACATCTATAAGGCCATTTTCACAATACATATATATCTTCATAACCATCAATTAAGCACCCCCACCAAAGGTAGCCCATACCACTCAATCATAACTTAACCAAGATAGAACAACTTACCCTTCATCCAAGCCTTTACCACTTATTTAAAATTTATCCCATAATCCATCATAAAATAGGATTTAGAGAAGTAGCTAAAAGTCAATAACACCACCAAGAAACAATAACTTTAACATTACCTAATCATACTCATAAACCACATTTCATAAGACAAAAGTTGATAAAAAGAACAGACATTATTCAATTGGGGTTTTTACATTAAAATGATCATCTAATGCTAAGAACACAACATTTGAATCAATAAAAATATGCATGCAAAGACCCATACATAGAGTCAAATAATAATGAAGTTTGAAGTTTGAAATCCTTTTTGAAATTTCATTGAAAGTTCTCCTTGAGTATAATATGGTTCAAGGATGAGCTACCATACCTTAATATTAAGAAACTTAAGAGAATTCGGTGAATAAAACGTGAAGATCTTGGTCGTCTTCCTTGTATCTTGAAGCTTCTTCAATGGAGGTTTTTGGGAGGAAGATTTTTGGATAGAATTTTATTTGATCTTTGGGGTTTGAAATTGTAGATGAAATGAAGTGTAAAATGACCTCAATCAGTCCACGAATGATACCCAAAGTTGACAAAAGATCCCCACACCAATTGGACCCTTTTCAAGGTTGACACTTTACTTAAAAACACCACGGACAAATGTGGGACTTGGCTGGGCGTCCTGAGGAATGCTCCTGATTTTTTCATGTACAAATTTCTAAGGAAGTAGACCTCGTGTCAAGGGCGCGTCGCGACGTAGGGCTTGAGATCTTGCCCCTGCGCGCTTCCTTGGGAAGCTTCTTGTCTAATGTTTAGGTCCTCGTCGGGTATCCTTAGGGTTTCACTCTATGCATAGGAACCATATATTAAACTTCACTCTCAAACCGTCCGCCAAAACTTTACTACAAACACTACGACACACTAGTTCAACTTCGACTACTTTTCGTACGTCTTGGGCGTTTGACTTCCGAACTCTCCCAATCTTTATGAACTGACTTGTAATGCTAGAATATACTTTTATACTACAAAATTAAATCATGAAATGCATGAGAATCTCTAGTTTGACCTATTCAATTATTAGGGCGTAACACTAGAGGACCCATCTTTGGTAAATGTATCATGTTTTGGTAAGACTAAAAGTATTTCCTATTCATAGGCCTTGTGTGATTGAACTAATCTATGACAAGTAAGGCTAGAACCAACAATCATGATTATTCCCCATTCACGTTTGAATAAATAAGTAAGACTCATGTGAAGCTTTCGTTTTGCTACTCGCCAGACCTCCTGGCCCTTTTGACTGTTTATATGATCTTGAAAATACATATGCCTATGACAAGTAGGATAAATTACAAAAATATGTGAATTTTTCTTGAAAATATTATAATGTGACTTTTCATAGTCCAAATAATAATAAAATAAAATTTTTTAATTATAAATTTTTCTCGATTTATTTCATAATTTAAAATGAGTGTCTCAATCAATTTGTTTGTTGATTTAAGAAAGAGTGGTTTATTAATTCTAGGAATATTAATGATAGATAAAATAGATCAATGTATAATCTTTGAATACATAATTTTTCAAAATAATGTAATTTCCATATTACTCGAGAATTTTTTCTTTTTAATATTTGGAAAACAAATATGATATTTGCATTTTTTAATATTATTTATTTTATAAGGAATAATAGATAATTTCGTGTGTAGGGATGAAATCCAAATAGCAGACCTCATCAAGAAAAGGGTCCCATCATACTTCCGAGTCATGAATAGAGGGTTCATAAAGCTTTGGGACTGACTCTACTTAAGTTGAGACTAGCTTTGTAGAAACCATTCATATTCCTTCACCATGTGCCTACGAGGGATGTGTCTTAGTTCTACCCTTGGCAAGTAGAACACCCTCAATCGGAGTAGGGTAGACTCTGGATTCCATGCCTAGCAAGTATTTTCTATGTCGGTCAATGCCTATTCTTGTTATGTGGAATACATTCTAGTGTTGGAGAAGTTCTATCATGTGTACATAGTGGAATGCGATTCTACGTAGACATGGCACGAATAGGCTTTCAAGATGCTAAGATGAAGGTTCCTTAGGTCTTTTCCAAGACCATTATATGAAGTACCCTTAATGTCTAATTGAATCTTAATTGACTTAATGAGTGATTATGACTTATGTAATGTAGATTATATAAAAGGATCCCTATCTAGGGTAGCTTTGAGGATTGGTTATGTAGGCTTGAAGAGGTTGTATGGGATGTCTCTTCATCTTTTACTTAAGTGAATCTTAGAGTAACCTTAGTAAGTTGGTTATATGTTAAAAAGGGAATAATCTTATCTTAGGTATTCTTAATGATTATTTAGGTGTGCTTTAAGAGGGTGTATGAGCAGTCTCTTCTTTTATTACTTAAATAGGTATTGGGATAACCTTTTGTAGGAGGATTATATGCTTATATGGTTTGAATCGATGTTAATGTGTCACGACCCAAAGCCGAGCCGCGACTGGCACCCACATTTACCCTCCTATGTGAGCGAACCAACCAATCTAAACCTTAACATTTCAATTTAATATCAACATAAAGCAATGCGGAAGACTTAAACTCATTAATAAAAGACAATTCAATAACTTCTAAAATTCAACATCTATTATTTCCCCAAAATCTGGAAGTCATCACCACAAGAACATCTATGATCAAATTACTAAACTAAGA
>NC_028640.1:15014631-15015159 GCF_001406875.1 Solanum pennellii
GAATAGCATAAAAACCATAACCTACCTCCACCGAAGATTCGTGATCAAGCAAGCAAATTTCCCCAAAGCTTTTTTTTTTCCCTTCGTTCGTTTCTCTCTCTCTATCAATCGTGCGTTCTCTTTTTTTTTCTGTTCTTTTTCCTTTTCTTATTCAAACCCTCTTTCCTTTACCCTAATTAATATATAATTAAGTATAAAGATGGTAATAATATCCCACTAATTAACTCAAGGTTACCTCTTTTAACCCCCAAGTAATTAGACTTATAATCCTTAACCCTCTAACTTTATAATTAAAGTAGGAATAGTCCAAAACGTCCCTTAAAACGTGTAAAGAAATCCGACTCCACCTGGGATTACGCAACCTGTGACGGCCCGTCGTGCCTACGACGGTCCGTCATGCAGGTTCATCATGAAATCAATTTGTTTAAGGAGTCTGTGATGGCCCGTCGTACCTACGACGGTCCGTCCTGCACTTCGTCGCCAAGTTCAGAGAGTCGATTTCAGTACCCAAATTTCAGAAGTCTAAGT
>NC_028640.1:15023877-15024645 GCF_001406875.1 Solanum pennellii
ACGTGACACTCCGATCCCCTACATCTAGTGTCGGAACGTGACACTCCGATCCCCTACTACTATGTGTCGGAACGTGACACTCCGATTCCCAACATCTACGTGTCGGTTCGTGATACCCGTCCCACTAATTCTATGTGTTGGTACGTGACACTCCGATCCCCTACATCTACGTGTCGGTTCGTGACACCCGTCCCACTAATTCTATGTGTCGGTACGTGACACTCCGATCCACTATTCTCATTCTATTAATTCATCAAGCCTTCTTTTATACCAAGGCATCATCATCTCATTACTTCAGTTCATCAAGCCTTCTTTTATATCAAGGCATCATCATTAACAAGAGATTAGGTTTTTATCAAGATTTGGGATTCAATAGCTTCATCATGCTTATTTCATCACAATCATATAGATAAAAATCACATCATGCATGCACACAATTAAGCATATACAAGACTTTATAATACCACCCAACACATATCATTCGCTATTAAGAGTTTACTACGAATAGCATAAAACCATAACCTACCTCCACCGAAGATTCGTGATCAAGCAAGCAAATTTCCCCAAAGCTTGTGTTTTTTCCCTTCGTTCGTTTCTCTCTCTCTATCAATCGTGCGTTCTCTTTTTTTTCTGTTCTTTTTCTTTTTCTTATTCAAACACTCTTTCCTTTACCCTAATTAACATATAATTAAGTATAAAGATGGTAATAATATCCCACTAATAACTCAAGGTTACCTCTTTTAACCCCCAAGTAATTAGACTTATAAT
>NC_028640.1:15024851-15045947 GCF_001406875.1 Solanum pennellii
AGTACCCAAATTTCAGAAGTCTAAGTATTCTGGAACGAGACACCTGCGACGGTCCGTCGTGCCCACGACGGTTCGTCCTGCAGGTCCGTCGCCAAGTTAAGAGAGTCGATTCCAGTACCCAAATTTCAGAAGTCTAAGTCATTTGGAACGAGACCCCCTCGACGGCCCGTCGTTCCCATGACGGTCCGTCGTGGGTATCGTCGACTCACACAGTTTTTCCAGAATTAAAATCTGCTGCTCAAAACGACTAAACAGGTCGTTACATAATGAAATTATGTGGATTACTTGGAATGTGTCTTATGCGTGTGTGTTGAGTTAAAGGTGGTTTCTTATACTTATGTTATGCGGTTTTCTCCAAATAGAGCATGAAAGTATACTTTAAAGCAAATGTATTTTTACATGATTTTATTGCATATCACCATATTTTATGCATTCTAATGTAATAATTCATATATTTTCTTATCTCTATAAGGTGTAGGTGGAAATTGAGAAGGGTCAGTTGAAGTGAAGATTGGATATTAACATCCTTTATAGAAAGTTGTGTTTTATCCTCAATTGATTGAAGGACATATCTATATTTAACTTTTCTATTCAAAGACATTGTATTAGACTTTGGTATTTATATTATTTTATAAATGGCTATGACCCAAGATATTTGTGTTTCTAAGATACAATAGACATAGTGTTTCCTATTATTTTGTAAAAAAAGAGAGTTTGATATGATGTTCTTAAAAGTATTAAATTCACACTACTTTTCATGTATCTATGCGATAAAATATGTCAAAGGGCTTGTATAAGACCTCCAATAGGTCGAATACGCCTTGTGGCGACTAAAGGATACAATTTATTCTAGGGTATAGTCTTGGGTCATGATATAAACTCTATGTTTTTTGTATTCAGATAGAGTGGGCATTCCCTATCATTTCATTTTAGATTATGGTATAATTAGCTTTTCCACATTATTGAGAGAATCCCCAATTCTAGATTGATCCGTTGGACATTGAGGCCATAGTGAAGGGTCACCTTTAACCAAAGGAGTTTAAATATTATAGAATAGAAATGTTTTCACTCAAACAAAAAAAATAACATATTTATATCCACCTAACGCAATGATTCAAATATATGATAAGGCTATGAGTATACAAGCCCACTTTAAGTATGCAGTTAGTTCACAAGCGATTCCTTTTGAGCTTAGGTGCGACCTTAGGGAGTTTGATTTTGCAGCTAGTCTCTTTTAGTTATGTGTTCTGGTTTCCCAGTTCTAGTTCTAGTCATGGCGGGACAGGACTCATAGGGTTTTTGGGGGAGCCATCCCCTAGGGAAAGCTTAATAAAACTCATTCTGATATTTAAGTTCAAACTCCTATTTGAAAGTAAGTTAATGGTTTTTCAAATCTTAGTAGTTAAAGCATACTTAGTTGTTTAAGAGGCACACATATTTTGGCTACTTAGTTGAAAAAGACCATTCAAATTGCATTTGGATTCTTTTACAGTAAGATCAGAGGAAGCTCTATTAGAAAATGCAACTCCACCCGATAAGGTTGATCATGTAATTTCAGAATGCTTTACATTCAAGAAGTGTAATCTTAGGGTCACTGGTGATACTACGTCCCATGTCTGAGTCTCGGGGGTACCCTGAGGGAATGACAAACATGGAAGTAGATCACTAAGTTTAACTTTAGTAGGATATCTTAAAAGCAACATTGAGTAGAGTCCTTTTACTTTTTTGAAGTACACCATATCTAATGAGACGGAGGCTACAATATGTTTTATGAAACTTCATCTTCTTGTTACTGATATCATGCTTATGGTATGATCTAATTCTTCATCAAACTCGACAAAATACATTTAATATCATTCTTTCTCATAGAGATAATACAAGGAATGTGAATACCAGGACACAAAACAACTTCTCCAATCCACGATTAGGAAGTTATGAATTTTGCCTGTTGGAACACTATTCAAGTGGTAGCTTAGAGTTTTTGTAACAAGCAAATTCAAATTCCTATGAATCGTAGTGGTGGATTAGTGACATGTATGGTTTATGACTTCATTAGGATGAGTCCTCCTTAGTTCATAGGATGACAGATTGGTGGGGATCCCAAAAACTTCATACATAAGGTCAAGAAGATATTTAAAGAGATGCTGGTAACTGAGAATGATCAGGTCGAGTGTAAATCTTACCATCTTAAGGATGTAGGTCATATATAGTATACTCAATAGAAAGAGAAAAGAGGCATATATGCAGATCCTATGAAGGAAAAAGCTTAGGATTTCATGAACTTAAGGTTTTTTAGATGTCACGCCTTAAATCCTATTAAGACATATGAACACCTAATGTTGTAAGTCCCAAGAGAACCGACAACTAACATGTACTTACTATCCATATAACTATATCAATATTAAGATTGTAAGTTAACACCGGATGGCGTGATACGCACAAACATAAGTAGACCAAAAACATATATACAAGATTTGTCCATTTAGGCCACAAGGTGTTAAGACAGAAGACAAAATTGAACTATATACATTACTCTACAAAGCCTTTGTAAGATAGGAAACCTTAGTTTAGGGTGGGAAAAGGCCCCGCCTTACCCTTAACTATCATAAAACAAAAAAATATGTTCCAAATACAAGGTAAGCCTCGAATAAACATGTTCCTCATAGCAAGGTCTACTAGCTGGAGTACCTCTGCCTACATAATTAAATGTAGTGTCCCTATTAGAGACATTATTACAAACAAATGCACTTACTATATAATGTGATAACATGTGTAAAAGATGTCTCAAATGACATTATGTATCTATATATGAGGGCATATATTAAAATACGACAACCTTTGTTACTTTTGTGAGATCATGTATGTTGCATTCGTTTCTTTACTTTGTTATCGTTATAGTGTTTTAAGGCATGTGATACAAATGACAAGTTGATCAATGGTAGAAGAGAATTGTCCATGCTACACATTTTAACCTCTGGATGCGGTCCTTATTATTACATTAATTTTTATTAGCCCATGCTAGGTTTTAAATCCTGAGCTTCCACCCTTCTATACGTATTGGGATCGGCCCATGCAAGGCTTTCGCTCTTAAGTTTCCATCCTTGAATTCCAATTGGGATCAATCGAAGCTAGGCATTCACCCTTTGGATTCCACCCTTAATTATATGATTACTTTACTTAGTGTCTTTAATCTTTTATATTGATGTTTTGGTTGTCATAACTAATTTCGAGATAAGGAACTATAGACCAGTAGTAGAGACATAAAATTAAGACTCCAAGGCAATAAAAAAAATTTAAGAATCAATGTAACATCAATGCATTACTTATGGTATTAACTGGCACAACTGACTTCAATTGACAAAGAGAAGAATTTATCAAGCTTGATGTTGTGAATACCATTTCTATGTTATCATATAGGAGGATAATTATACAAGTGTAGAGTAATGAACATATAATGGGGTTATTAGACACAATGGGGGGGGGGGGAATATTATAAGCCAAATTAGAGATCATACACTGCCACCATGTTTTATTGACTACAAATAGAGCTTAGGAAAATCACTTTATCTATATTTATCACAATAACCATATTGCATGCCAATGAATATGGAATAAAATAGCCTCACATACTTTGTTTTATAACATTGACATTACAAAGAATTAACCCATACCCTTTCATATTATTAATCTACAATGAAATAAGTAAAACTAGTACTAGTAGCCAATTAATACGTTTGTTTTCTTAACCTCACAAAATGGTAGCCCGACAGCGGGCCTACACATCATTCATTTTGTGTGCGTATAACCATACACTCCTATCATTCCATAAATAATATTCACACCTTTTCCAAACATCAACAATGTAGTCCTGACATATTCACAGAAAACTGCGAAGTATGTTCCTTATCATAGCAATCAAATATTGAACTAACCATCCCTTAAGTTCTTCATAGCAACACACATGTAATTACTCAACGAAAGTCATACATAAGGAGAAAAAAGGAGCAGCCACCTTTCCTCAGCTTATACAAATTACCCTTTTCTCTAGGAATCCTCAAGAACATTAACTTCCTTTCACACTTCATCCACGAAAGAAGAGAAAAGTATCTTAATAATAAATGAAGTTGGTTGTACTTTCTTTAAATATTATGCCTTTATACTTATAATTGAGCATGAATAACATGTTTTCCTAATCACCCATGGGATAATTAAGCTAAATCCATAAGTTTTTCCACTTACCTTGTATCGTAGAGATTAGAATTCCTTCAGAAACCTAGAAGAACATCAAGGTTGTTGTTTTAATACTTGAGAGAAGAGAGAGAGAGAGAGAGAGAGAGAGAGAGTTAATTGTCACTATTGTGTGTTAAAAATGAGTGAAACTAGCATCCAATATATCCTATATTGACCATTTTCCACATTTAAGAATCTCTTATAGAACTCTTTCTTTTTAATTTCATTTCTATCCACTCTAATTGTTGAAGTAGGTGATGCACCTTTTTATGTACATTAAGCGTCTCAAAAGGTAAAATTAGGTGATTCACCAAGTTTCCCTTTTCCTTAGTTGGGCTTAACTTACCTTGGGCCTTGGAAGATTTGGATGTTGGTTTTTAATTTAATTTTTTTCATTTATTTAACTTACTTTTGGATGCAAGTGAGTACATTTGCTTAGGCCCAAATATCAACCATAATCCTTCAACCTTTTTAATTCGATCCATATAGCTTAAGTAGGGATGCGCCTACTAAGTCCTTTGGATGACTGAAAATGTCAAAGTAGGTGATGCAACTACTTTTAACATACTATCTTCGATATGTCAAGTAATAAACTGACTTATTTTATTCCATTTTCTAAACATTAATCCCTTTTCTTTTATATTAGAACTTAATTTTCAACTTTAAGCTCAATTACCACCTTACTAACTGGAGTTTAATTACTTTTGTTGGACTTGCAGTACACATGCTGAAATGTGCAGGGCCTCACATAACGTTCTAAGCTATTTTAAGACAGCATTAATTATATAAGAAACTAGGTCTGTCACCTTTTCTATAAGTCTAAGTATCACAACAAGCGAACACATGCATAATACAGGGTGTTATATTCATCCCCATTAAAACATTCGTCGTCAATTGTTAGTGTTGTTATCTAGCACGTATCGGTTCAAGTCTAACCTAATACTACTATTAATCCCATAATACATATAGACTTAAATTTACTTGTCAACACCTTAACTGTTCGTTTTCATCCTTCTCATTTGTATGAAAGAGATGTGGATACTTCAATTTCGTTACTTCTTTCGCTTCCCATGTAACTTTTTCTATATGTTGGTTCTTCCATAATACTATTAAAAAATCTACCTCTTTATTCCTTCAACGCTTATCTTGTTAATTTGAAATAGAAATGGGAACTTTTTCTGAAGTGAGATCATGCATAACTTTTTGAAGTGAGATCATGCATAACTTTTACATCTTCAATATAAATAAGAAGATATGGTTTACCTATACACTTTCAAAGCATTGAGACGTGAAACACCAAATGAGCGGATGACACCTCTTTTGGTAACTCTAACGCATTGGCTTCTTGGAAAAGTCTTCGAATAATATTATATCGCCCAATATAGTAGGGACTCAACTTTCCTTTTGTAACAAATATCACTACCCTTTAATTGAAGAGACCTTCAAGAGCACACAATCCCCTATATAAAATTCTAGTCCTCTCTTTTTACCACCCGCATATGATTTATGTCGACATTGAGTTGTTCCTAGTTGCTGCAGTATCAATTTGACTTTGCCCATAGCTTGTTGAATAGATTTGGCTCAAATAACGCATTTTTACCTATTTTGAACCATGCAACTTTGGATCTACTCTTTCTCTCATATAAAGCTTCATAAGGTGCTATTAGGATACTAGAATGGTTGATATTTTTATGCGCAAATTAAATAAGGATTAGATGATCAACCCGGCTACCCTTGAAGTTCAATATAAAAGATAACATCATATCCTCAAGTGTTTGAATTGTACATTTTACCTAACCATCTCTTAGATTCACTTATCTACCCAAATTCTTCTTAAATGACTTCGAAAAACTTGCAATGAATTAAGATCCACTATTAAATATTATAGAGATTGTCACTCCATGTAGTCAAACTATCTCATTAAGATACAACCCTGCATGCTCTTCGTCTACATACATAGTCTTCACCAGCAAGAACTGTGTTTATTTGGTGAGTCTACGAACTATTACCCATATGGAATAAAACTTCAAAAATGAATGAGGAAATCCCATGGAAAAATACATATTGATCATGTCCCACTTGAAAATTGTAAGTTCTATATGCTCTGTATAACTCCCGGCCTCTTGGTGCTCTACTTTTATTTTTTACAATTTTGACATTGATCAACAAATTTTGCAATGTTCTCCTTCATGTAACCCCACAATTACATTTCTTTAAAGTCATGATACATTTTAGATAAAACCCGGATGAATATAACATCTCCAATTATTTGCTACAATCATGATCCTCTATATAAGTTCATCTATATTAGGTACACACAATATGTTTTGACATCTAAGTACTCCATATTGTGTAGGCTCAAATTTCTTTGTCATACGCTGTTGTACTTTATCCTTCAATTGTAGAATAGCATCAGTGTACTGCTTCTCTTTAACATCCATTACTAATGATGATTCTACCACATTTTTCATAATAAACCTTTTGTTTTGATATTATACAAGGAGGATCCAAAATCTAGCTAGTTTACATAGATCCTAAGTTATTCCTTGTCTTTCCACAGATATCCCATAAGTCATTGTCATTATTTTTTTAATGAAAGCATCTTCTAATAAATTTGCTTTCATGAGCTAATACAATATATCAATATCATAATATTTTTATAGCTTCATATATCTTCGCTGCCGCAGATTTAGGTCCTTTCGATTAATCGTATATTTAAAACTCTTGTGATCAGTCTATAAGTGAACTTGAACTACATACAAGTACTAGCACCTTATATTCAAAGCAAATATAACGACTACTTACTCTAGATGATGAGTCTGATACTTTTTCTTATGTGGTTGCAGCTTCCTTGAGACATAAGCTAATACTTTACCATGCTATATCAATACACATCCTAGGACAACTCCCAAAAAAATCACAATATATTGCATGCCCTTCCATTCCTTCTCAATGCACCAATACATATGTAGAAGTTAATTTAATTTTCATCTCTTCGAAGCTTTTTTCACTAGCCTCACTGCATTGTGATTTGGTTTCTTTGTGTGTTAGCTTTGTTAAGGGTGCATCAATTAAAGAGAATCCTTAAAATCACCTTGTGTAATAACTTCCCATCCAAGAAAACTGCGGATCTCCTATGGCATGGTGGATCTTGCCACCTTTTCATGGCTTTTATCTATTGAGAATCAACCTTTATTTCTATATCATATACTAAATGGCCTAAGAATGCCACATATTTCAACCAAAACTCACATTTAGAAAAATTTGGATACAATTGATGATCATGAATAATTTATAAAACTACCACAAGAGATTAACATGGTCAACTTCTGATCGTAAATATTACAAAATTTGGTCTATTAATATTATCACAAACACATCTAAAAATGAATAGAACACCCTATTTATCAAATCCATAAAAGATTCAAGTGCATTAGTTAGCCCGAATGACATTTCTATAAAATCAAAATGAATCTATCATATTCGTAAAGTTGTATTGGGAATATCTTTGTGGCTGAGCCTCACATGGTGGTAACCCGACCTTAATTAAATCTTTGAACAACACTTAGAACCTTGTAACTGATAAAACAAATCATCGATTGTACGGAGGGGATATTTCTTCTTAATTTTTACTTTATTCAACAATTGGTAATTAATGAACGTTCTCAATGATCCATCTTTCTTACATACCAAAAAAGCAGGTGCTCCCAATGAGGACATACTAGGCCTTATGAATTCCTTTTCTAATAAGTCTTTTAATTTCTCCTTCATCTCCTACGATTCTTCCATGCAATTCACTCTTGAGAGATGGGGATAGGTTAAGAATGTGGAATCACATCAATAGAAAATTCTACTTTTTGTTATGGAGGCAAACCTGGAGGATCTTCTGGACATACATCGAGAAATTCATTTACCACTGGAATGAATTGGAGAGTTGGTGTCTCCACATCTATAAATTTTTAACACTAACCAAATGACACGTGTATCATTTAGACATCATATTCTTTTGCTTAATATGAGAAATAAATTTACCTCTTGTGCCCTAATATTACTTTTGTATTGGAGGACTACCTCTTTTGAAAACATGAAATACGCCATCTTAGTTCAGCAATTTACCTTGGCACGACAAGAAGTTATTAAAGCGATTCCCATTTCAATGTTAAAATTCAAAATTTCTGTCTTAAAAAGATCAATTAATGTATCACGATCATAATCAAATACAATGCAATTATGATAAACCCTTCTATCTATAATAGACTCACCAATCAGTGTAGACAGTTTATATCGCTTCACTAATAATTGTAGTGTTCTTCTGAAATTTCCAGGAGTCAATAGAGTAACATATTAAAATATTGACCATATATCAATTATTGCATATTCATTATGTAAAAAGATGTAAAATGTACATGTAACCAAATAAGGCGAGGCTTAAAAAAAATAATTCGCTAGAGCATATGTGCGACTAAAAACTCCAACGAAATTAGCGTCTCCTCTTAAGCCTCTACCACGATCAGTAGGCATCTGTCCCTTATCTTAAGAATGTGCTAATGATGATGATCCAACAACTGATTTATTACGATGCCACACCACCCACATACCTGTGAGTGAAATTTCTCATAATATGACTCGGTGTACCACACATAAAACAAATATTTGTCCCAAACTGACATGCAGATAAATTATTTCTCCCATATTGTTTACAAGACAGTTGAACAGGTCTTGATTGGCTCATACTTCCCTTCTCTTGATACCCCACTGTTAGTGAACCTTGGCTCTCACCTCTTTAAACAATACTGGTATCCCCTAGATGATGGATTAGGCGTATGAAGATGATGGCTTAGGCGGTCTGTTAAAGAACGAAGGCCTAAACACACCTTGGGATTGTTTAAAGTGCCCCTTTGATATGGTCCTGTTAGAATGCCATGTTTCCGACTCTCTTTTCCTTCTTATTTGCCTTTGGTCCTCTCCATACCCATATATATATATATTCACGAAGCGATTGTACATTTTCTAACCAGGTATGAATCTAATCTATTGACATATCAATTATGGCAACGATGAAAAAACATGCATTTAAAAGGGACATTTTCTTGAAATCATACTTCTTGCACTTTTTGTGAAAACTTAATAAAACCTTTATAGAATAAACAATATATAATTTGCATATTTCATATAAGCATATTTCCTGGTAAAAAAAAACAAAATACATACAATCCATTAAAGGAATTTTTTGAAATACTTTACAGTAAGCATATTTATCTTTATAGTGAGCTTGTTACATTTATAGTGAATCCTTTTTCGTCCTAATTACTTATTCCCACCAAGTAACTCTTTAGTGATACTTAGTGCATTGCAGCACAATGAAGCCACAAGGAAGTCAACATGTAATCTACATAAGCCAACACATACCATCGTAGAAGTATAATACATCATAGACACATTTAAGTCAAGAGTATAATGGCTTTACGGTAAATTACATAAACTTCCACATCTATTCACTTCACATCACATAAACTATTATGAAACCTCACTCACAATCCCAATCTAAGTCAAATAATGCAATGTACATTTGAGGCCCCTTTACCTCAAACATACTTAGTAAACTTATCGTGAGACCTCTAGCCTAAACACTCTATTTCATACATCAACAAGTACATATAAATAACTTCATTTATGCCAACAAGATAACTATCATATAGACATTAAGACCAACTTATGCATATTTGCTCATACCATGCACATCTTCATAACAAGTGGACAAATACTACCAAGCCATGCATAAGGAACATATACATAGATAAATCTGTTAGAACCCCATCCTACGACTTCCCAAAAGAGCCACTTATGCAATGCATAGGTAAAGTCCATACCCACACCTACACAACGAAACTACCCTTATGTTATCATAGTTAGGGTCCTTACTTTACTTCCATTGTCCATTCTACTTAAGGGAAACTATAGCCTTAACCGACACTAAGACCATGGATGCTACATGGAATTCGGGGATACAGAGACTTACACCTACGGAAGGTGTTCTTACCTACAAAAAGTAGAACATTAACACATTCTAGCATACTAAATAAATTCACATCCTAAATCCCATGTGGCAAGCATAGTTATGGAAGTTTGAGATATACGTAACCCTCTACATGCTCATTGGCATTGGAGCCTCATCTCATGAGAAACGATTGGTGAATCTTCCTCAAGGGAAGTCTACACCTTATGTGGAACCATATGTGAATGTTCTTTCAAGGGAAGTCAACACCTTATGGGAACCCAATGGTGAATCTTCGTCCAAGGGAAGCCAACACTTCTCATTGTCAAGTTCAGTCGGTGGTAAGCTAACTTCCTTTTTTATTAAAAAGCCTTTATTAAATTATTTCATAAAACATAGGCTTAGGTTATTGACTCCTTATATGCTTATAAGATATTCAGGCATCTATCTAGTTTGAGCGTACACTTGAGCACACCTTTCAAGGGTCCTTTATTGATTAGATCTTCATACATGTGTGTATATAGATGTGAGTAACCCCTTCACATAAAATCTTTAGACCACACATTTTCATAACATACTCATGCATTCATATTCATGTACATAGGAAACAAAACATAGGAATTATCGTATCAAGGCACACATGTGCAATGAATAGACAAGGTCCCATACTGTAGCCACACTTTGTACACATATCAAGTCATCCTATCTAATGGAATATATAACATTCTTGGCATACATATAACTTATATGCGTAGTAGTAGACATTTAGTGAATACGAGATCAACCTTTCATTAGACACCATGAAATATTACTACATTGTAAACATGAATAATGTTGAGTGTTTGTGTACATTGATCTAGGTCAACATGATCACATAATGGATATCAACAACAACTTGATGCATCCACCCTCTTTAGACCACGATGCACAACTAAGCATAGTCTACACAACACAATTAAGCATAGGAGTCAAGCTAACTTCACATTACACTTTAAGACTCTTAACATTAGCTATTCACATATCAACATAGAGGTACATGGGCAGGGGTCATCCATCCTTAACACTTCATTAATGGAAGAACCTACACACTAGCTTAACATAACTATTTACGTGCTTAATTATAACACTATATACTTAACCTAGATTTACATGTAGAATCGAAGACTATGTACAAACTATAAATAGTTTGATCATCAAAACCACATACTCATATATTCATCAGTTTGCCTTCAACGACATAGGCAAAACATAAATATAACGACAATAAATAAAAACCTTAATTATATGTGTACCGTACCACACAATGCCATACAAAGCTTGATCAACTAACAATACTATAGAAAAGTAAAGGGAAATACCCATCTTTAAAAATTTATCATCCTTTGATCATCATTGATCCATACACCATTTTTATCAACAATAAATTATAGGGCAGTAGCTAAATATACGCTTAACATAACGAAATCATACTTAAATCCCTACATGCTCAAGATACCAACATAGGCAGTAAACAATCAATTCAATAGAGATTAGAGGAAATAGGCTATCATACTAATTCCCTAAAACCTTGATCAGCAATAATATTTTATCAATAATGTACATGTTAGGCAGTAGTTGAAGAGATAATTACTAAAATGGAATCATGCTTCATCGAACCTAAAATTGAGATCACATCACATACATAGCATTATCAATCAATCGACTAGAATAACGTAGATCAATTATAATAAAACCTTCATGATTTTGCTCATACAAGATTCATACCCAAAATTCAACCATGATATTAAACTAAGGAACTAGCGGCAATCATCTTAACATAATCGAATTCCACATTCATATATTGTAAGGTCATTGTTACAATCAACACATAGAAGAGACATAGATTATTTTATTCAAATCTTCATATATTGATCCACGTGGATCATTCATAAACAATTCACCATAAATATACATAACAAACTTTTGACAGAAGCAATTCAACGTAATAGAGTCACGAATCGACCGATAACAAACCACGATAACAATGCCCATGCATAAGCTAAATCGAGTTTTGGAAGGGACTTGTGTTCAAAATTCATTTGTATTGAAATTCACGTTAAAACCTATACATTATCATCAATTTATTATGATTAAACCTTTGAAAATGTTTTAAGAAAGAACCCATGGCTAGATCTAAGAAGAAGAAGTTTGATCATGATATCTCTTTTGAAAACTGTGAGAAGAACTCCTTTGATGGAAGAATAACTATATATGAAGGATCACCATACCCTAATGTATAATAAAACCTCTAAAACATGATGAAGAACTTCAACAACCTTAAAAATGACTATGCTAAATAATGTCTAACGTATCTATAATGCCTTGATTAGACCGGGTTCACACGGATTGATGCGCGTAGAAGAAGACCTCTGAACCTCTACAACTACCAAGCCAACATACTTTGTGAGTTAGTTGAGCCAGGAAAGGTTGGGTCCAGCGATGTAGATTATCGATTATAAAGATTTACCCGGATGAGTCTTAACCGGACCTTAAAAGGGCTAATTTTATGTTTGGAGGGTCAAGGGGTAAAATAATATATTCCAGGTTAAGGGTAGTATTGTAATTAAACTAATTAATAAATTCATTAATAAATTAATATGGTTAAGGGGCGATTTGGATAGAGGAAGCCGCAATTGATTTATTGTATTAGTTAAATTAATGAATATTTAATTTGCTTATTAATGGAGATTCATATTTTTAATAAATAATAATAATAATTATACTAATAATAAAAAATAAAAAAAATAAATAATAATAATAATAATAATAATAGAAATAATAAGGAGTCTTAGTTTGACTAAGTCCACCTCACTTTCCTAATCCCAATCCTTTCATACTCACGTCTCTCAATCTCATTCTCACCTTTTTTATCTCAAAAAGAACTGAAAATAATATTTCTTTAATCTTGAAGAACTTGCACACAAAAACTCAAACAAAAAACTAAGCTTAAAACGAAAATCAACAACTGTCTTCTAGACGAATTGGGTTTGGGATTTTGGCAGTGAGGCAGTGGTGTCATGGGAATAGTCAGCATTGAACAATTGTTGAACGACATTTAAGTATGGTTTTTCTTCTTGCTTGGTACCTTTCCCAAGAGACCCCTAAGTTCAGTTTGAACTCCAATCGAGAAACTACGGTTATCCCTATTGCATGACCCTGTCATTAGATCCTTTGAATGATTCAAAGTATGTGTGGGTATGTCTTCTGGTAGATAATTTTAGGTTTGGTTGCGATTATGTATTGAACGTGTATTTTGAATTTCTATAATGAACGAAAGATGTATTCCAAAAATATGGTTTACATTAATTGTTTGAGCGTGGGTGTGCTGTAAATTAACTATGATGCTGCCTGAAATTCGCATGTTAAAAATGTTGTGTTTTTCATGTATGAAAAGGTTAAACGTGTGATGTTAATGGGTAAAGTTGCTGGAAAAATGTCAGCAGAATTACTCCATGAATCAACATAATAACTTGACAAAAAGATGGATTGAAAGAAAACAAATTTCCAGCTTGCTGGAAATCTTGGTCTCCGTCTACGTGTGGAAAATGTAGCTTTATTTTAAAAAATTTTAAAAATTGTGAGATCATTGGGGATTGAACCCAAGACCTCACCAAATATTAACTGCATAAATTTCTTGAGAAAAATCAAAGGAAATATAAATGTATAGAGTGGGGATTGAACGCACAACCTCTTGACTAGATGAGAGAATTAGGAGAAAAATAAAGGTGAGAAATAAAATGAGGTGAGTGAAGATTGAAACCACAATCTATTGAATAGATGAGAGAGTTAGGAGAAAAATAAAATGAGGTGAGTGGGGATTGAACCCACAACCACTTCAATAGATGAGAGAGTTAGGAGAAAAATAAAATGAGGTGACTGGGGATTTAACCCACAACCTCTAGGATAGGTGAGAAAATTAAGAGAATAATTAAGAGAAAAAAAATGAGCTTGTAGGGGATAGATCCCACAACCTCTTTGCATTATACGAGAAAGACAGGAGGGAAAAGAATGAAAATATTATGGGGGTGATTAGGATCGACCGAGGGTCCCCCAAATATGAAAAATTGAAGTACCAAGTTTAATATACTATTAAGTATTGTTCAAGGGATTCAAAATCGGGTTACCTTGCCTAATTCCGTATTGACACATAAGTCGTATGTAAACAAATAATTGAAGAATGCTGACTCTAAGGATCGAAATCTAGATCTTAGCATACCAACAAGATGCATAAGTCTTGTACCACATAATTTTTGGTGAGTATGAGTCACTTAGACGAATAACGAATGAAGCCTCATGACTTGTAAGTATGGATTCATAAGTCCAATGCACATTTTAGAGTAAGCGAACCTATGATGTATGTAATTAAATGATGTTAACGTAGTAGGTTAAATTGAGAGTGTGAAACATACAAATAGGCCAAGTGCGTTGGCATATGAAGAAATGAACATTCACCTAAGGCTAGTGTAGAATGTTGTAAAGTAAAATCTCAAGCATACTCAAAAATAAAGTGGTAAGAATTAATTCGTAGTTAGTAAATAAATAAAAGAATGACTTCATTCCACAATCAAAGCTCCATGTTTTTCTTGAGCTATATCTTAAATGGAGGTTTTCTAAGGAGAATATTTTTGGAGGGAAAGTCTAATTTGTGAAGAATGGATAGGGAATAGGTTGATCACGTTTTTTATCACATAAATACTCCCTAAAATAAACAAATAAACTGTGTCGGGTCAGGTTAGCACGTGGGGTTAATTTCCCATTCACACCTTAACTAAAACATCGCAGGCATGCAGTTGCAGACAACCATCGACTAGGTGTCTACTGGACGACAGGGCATATTGCTGCTCCGTCGTTGGTGATTGAAACTCCTTCTTTGATACACAAAGGTGAAAAAGGAATGTTTTCATCTACATATCACATCGACGGGGAATCTATTGGGAAACGGGTCATTAACATGGCTCGACGATGGCCATTGCCAAGGCAGTGAGTCGACAACCTTTAGGTCCTTCTGGAGGGCCTTTTTGTTGGGCTTTTGGGAAATTGTTCCCCGGCTTTCCAACGTATATATGAACATTAAAAAGTCAAGGACCTTGCACATCAGTTTCACCCAAAACAATTACATGCAACACATCCAAACATGTTGGACACCATCAAGACACATACATGCATGTCTCAAGGGCCAACTTTCGAACGTCTTGGTAGTTCCATGCCGTTTGACTTCTAAATGACTTTAAATAAATCATCAATACGTTAAAACAATTTATTAACATGTTAACAAGCTTATAGGTACAAATGAGTCTCTAGAAACCCTAACTCATTTTGGGGGTCATACAATATCCCCACTTGGAAACATTCGTCCTCGAATGACAGTTTGAACACTTTAAACACAACAAGGACTTCAATGAATCATAGAGAACCTCACATTATTTATAAAATCATCATATATAAGTTCATTCACAAAACTTACAAGAAACGCAATTCAAACCATTTAGCACTCAATAAAAACCTAAGTAAGAAAAACCTTTATTCACTCACTCATTAATGTATCAAACACATAGAATATTGTCATGTTCACAGTAGAAACAACCTTATCCTAATCATAACATAGTTATGTCATTTATTCATTATTAAGATCTCATCTTGCAACAATCTTTAAGCAACCCTCACGCAGTTTCAACAACACTCAAGAACAAGTAGGCACTTATACTTCAAGGCACATAGACTTGAGTCAATTGAATCCACAAGGATCTTTATTCGTTAGACATAGCTTCATGAGGGTCATACTCAACCAAATCATTCTTAGTTGTGTCTGTGGAAGAATGTCCTTCTCCCCAACCCACTTACATGACTCATGAGTTCACACCCTAGAAAAACATAAAAGTCTATTTTAGTGTAAAATATGAATTTCTCAACTATTAGCCAAAGCATGCTCATAATTTTTTCTACCTAATGAAGCCAAAATGGTAGTTCATCCAAGCATGCTCATAGGAAGTCAATTCACAAAATTTCAATTTCTAGTATTACATTATCTTTCATAAACATGCATCATTTAGGGAAAGTCTTACGATTTACAGGCATACACAAGGACAATGGCTAAACAAGCCTTCACTTTTGAAATGTGAGCCTACATTGATTCTTTTCAAACCATAGTAATCATATAATTTTTAAGAGATTCATCATTTTTTATTTTGGGGGAGCTCAATTCTTCATTTTAGTTCTAAACATTACAATTAAGTGTGACTAAAAACATATTTCTTACCTTATCCCATTAAGTTAATGCAGAACTAGCATATCAATATGCACAATCAACATGAGAAAAACATAGATTTTATCAAAAATATTTTTCATGTACTTTAGTATCTTAAAAATAATCTTAAGATAGTGTCAGTTATGAAATACCTAACATTTTGAGATCATGTAGTTCATACTATAGACAAGACTCCTATCAGGAACAATCTTACTAAAAATTCACAAGTTTCAAGATCAAGTAAGAATACTAGGACAAAGTATAAATATCTACAACCTTGCTACTTTATCACCAACCCCCCACTTAGGGTAAACCCAATAAATATAAAGATAATGCAACCTCAAGAGGATGTTAACTTAACAAACTTCATTTTCATCACTTAAAAGTGATTACCACTTTGGAAGGAATTAGATTATGTCAACATCGGAACACCAAGGAATTCTAAACCTTCATCCATGAAAATTATCCCCCCAATTATCAAGTTAACTCATACTCTTCAACCACATAAAATTTTTATACAATACAATAGGCACCAAGGTTATACAATGGGGAAACAATTGATAATATTTAATCTTAAGAACTCTTCCTTTTCATAAAAACTTATAGTAAGGTGACTTCTTGGTCAATCAAACCCAAATAATCACCCTACAAAGTTAAACATGCAACCCTCACTTCTAGAATCAAGCGTATAAAAAGGACTCAAATCCATACAACGAAACTATGAAGATGCACACATATACAAAGAGCACCATTGAACACTTTCAAACACATATACTTAGGGAACATGCATCTTTATGATTTATAATATTACAAAAGCATTTCAACTTTAACCATATTATAAGACTATCATCATGCAAATTCAAATAGTAACATACCATTCCAAAAGAGACTCATTTTAAGCACAACAACATCTAACATGCTTTAACTATATCATGACATACTTTGTCAACATTACATGTTATTTGACATATTTCTCATAAATAGCCACAAAGTTTATCATATAAACATATCATTGCAAAGTTCACCTTCACACATACTCATGAAACTATAAAACCAAGTTAAGCATCAAAACTCACTTTTCTCCCTCTAACATAGAGAAACCATCTCATCCAATCAATCTCATATAAAAGACTACTATAAAACAAAACATATGAGAGGGAGATCTCATATAGTTAAGTTCTATGGAACGGCATGAGAATTGAGAAGAAGGAAAACTCTATTGGCTTATATCCTCTCGATCATAGATGTGTCGCGTCTCACACCGATGATTGAGACTCTACTTTATGTCGCAGTATGAATCTTTTAGAACCTAAAACCACTTTCATAAACCTCATGCTTTGAAACCATGTTTTTCACTGCTTGAGCGCAACCCTAGAAGTAACATGGCGTAATTGACCTCTCGGAGGTCATATACAAGCCCATAGTTATCATTAATCGCATTGTCATAGGTAAATTAGCGCAAAATTAAATTTTTTTGATTGAACATCATATACTAAAAACTTCACTTTTATTATATATGAAATATCACATAGATAATAACTCTAGTCTTTTTTTTCCTTCTTAGAATCAACATCATAATAGTATATCAGGGACACGATCCTTATACCGTAAATAGTGGTATAATTTTCTTCTTAGAATCAACATGATAAGAGTATATAAGGACATACTTGGACTTAAGGTTCCTTTCCTTGAGTTTAGGAATCACATACCAATCTCCTCATCATTTAAAGGCATTCGTTAAGCATCCATAACCTACGATATGTGTAAAAAAGTAGAGAAAGAATGGAGTTAGTAAGAGAATGCACTAATTATGAAAACCATGAAAAAAATATGTATTTGTCACGACATGGATTCTTGAATTAATATTGCAACCGGCGTCGTTGACCTCTCAGAGTTCGCAGACAAGTCTCATCTTGCATTCGTCACATTCATATGGTTAATTTTAGCGGAATATTTAAACTTTTTAAGGTATGAAGTATACGTAGACTTCATATAATTATTTCATGAATTCATCATATACTAATGTCAACATAAATGTAACAACCATCTATCATAAGAATAAATTCAAAAAAGAATAAGAATACATCATAAATACGTTTGCCAGACACGACCATATTACAAAAGCTTTGAAATGAAAGTACGAAAGAAATGTTAGGGACAACATCAATAAGATTTGTCTATAACTAAGGCTAGACTAAAACTGTAGCATCCTCTAAATCAAGAGGACCTACCAAATGGTCTTGAGAAACGCTGATGTGCAAACCTTTGTAAGAATTTGTCCTTAACCTGCATCTATAAAATAGTAAATTGTAGGGGTTAGTAGACCACTTGTACTAAGTATGGGTGTATTCACACTTACACATAAGTCTATGCATGATCAAAGAAAGCTCTTACTAAACGCCATGCTATTTATGGAAAGTCTAGTCACTAGGCTTTCTTAATTCGTTGGTTGTGAATTTTGGTATAAATATAATGCATTTTAATGCATTCAAAGCACACAACTCATTTTATATATGATTACAATATATTAGTATCATCAACATAATTTATAACAATTCAAGCGAATATTTGAGATTTTGATCCTCTTAGGCCGAGAGCTCCTATTTGTACACTTAGCTTATTTTTCAGTCTTTTCCTTCTTCTTGTTCTGTAGGTCAATAACTCATGTGGTCCAATGTTTTAATTAAAAGTGAAATGATTCATTGTAGTCCCATACCCAGAATGAATCATTAACTAATTAAGGAGATTAAGGAAATGACTTAACTACAATTGGGGGCATGAATATATTTATAAGTCAATACTTATTGACTATAATCATTCTTTAGTTGATTGCATAGTGTGCATAGTTCTTGGGGCATATAATTAAAGCTTGTAATATTTCTTTAGTTGGGCATGAATTCTATCTAAGCCAATCTTTATTGGATAAATACATTATTGAATCATTTTGGATAAGCATATGTGAATTCTTTATTGTCTTGAATATTTTCCTATTAAAGGAATCCATTATAAGAAAACTTTATTTGGATTTGATCATTTTCATGACATAAAGATTCATTATAAACTATACCCTTTACTTATTGTAAACTTCATTGGACATACATTGATTATGCTTGTAGAAAGTCAATCATTACACAATATATTCACTACATTTCAAAAGCCATTCTCTATTGATCGTTCCATTGATTTCATTACTTTCATGTTAGGGAAGTTATGGGTTATTTAGTTAAAGTTTTCATGTTTTATATATTATACATTAGATATCTACGAGACCTTGGAATTTTTGATGTAGAATTAAGACACCTCAAGTCAGGGACCAACATATGGGACCTCAACCTTAGGGCCTCTTTAGCAAACACATAGTCTACTTCATTCGTTCATTCGTACTTCACATTATTCATTTCATTCATTCAAAGGCTAATGTAAGCACGAGCTATACCTAGGATGAAGTTTAAGACTCTCATCGGGATCATGAAGTGCTATTACAAAGAATGACATAATGTCATTACTTGAATCTGATATCACCTCCTGATTGGGTTGCACAAACACCTTATGTATAGTTCATTTCATTATCTTTCATAATTTTAGGATTAGTTCATTTCATTATCTTTCATAATTTTAGGAAATCTAACCTTAACTGACAAAGATCATGTGAGCATCATGAAATCCGGTGTCTTCCCTACAACGTAAAGAGGTGGAGTCACTTGCCAAGGTGAAACCAAAACATTCTAGTGTATATAGGGAATTGAACCCTTCTAGAACCCTTTGTTGGAAGCAAAGGTTCAATGACTATGAGATATGAGGAGACCCATACCCTCTTAAATGCACAGTCTCTGTTCATTAAATTTACACGAATCTTTGCCTTCCCTAAAGAAGGAATCACGACTCATAGCTAGCCTATCGTTGCTCTGTATAAAGTTACATTACATTCATCTCACACGTTAAAGAAGCTAGATTCTAGCACGAGGGAATAATTTCTCATTAGATGATTTCTCATGTCATTATTAGTATTAAGTGTGAATTGTCCTTACACTTACATATAGAGTATGACTGAGACTTGTTTCTTGATATTCAACACTCTCTTAGGTAAGTATTTTAGTGATCTTTACATAGGCTTGGTTTAGAGTTATCTCACCATTCAATTTAGCCACTTATCATGTTCTCATGTTTTTCATTAGCATCATAGATTAACATAATTATTCACCTTATTACGTGAATGTTCATTTCTTTTTTATCTTTTAGTGTTGACTCAAGCTTTGAGGAGGCTTTCTTCTAGGTTGAGATTTACTTACTCTATTGATGACTGGTCATCCTTCCTTTACATTTATGAAATGTGAATTTTTCTTACCTCTCATCCTTTGGTGTTAATGAGACTGGCTCACACATTCTAACTGTCACGACCCAAAACCGAGCCGCGACTGGCACCCACACTTACCCTCCTATGTGAGCGAACCAACCAATCTAAACCCTAACATTTCAATATAATATCAACAGAAAGTAATGCGGAAGACTTAAGCTCATTAATAAAAAGACAATTCAATATCTATTATTCCCCAAAATCTGGAAGTCATCACCACAAGAACATCTATGA
>NC_028640.1:15052260-15053161 GCF_001406875.1 Solanum pennellii
CAAGGCATCAAGACATGAGGAAGAAGATCGAGTCCAAGCTAGAAGCATTAGCTCACCCTGAAATCCAGTGTAATGAAGACAGGCTAGAGTTCCGGTTGAGTTGAAGACGACGGTATGTTCGCTGCATTCCACAAATAACAAAGAAAACTATTACAAGTAGGGGTCAGTACAAACACGGGTACTGAGTAGATATCATCGGCCAACTCAAAATAGAGAAAAGTATATATCAGATAATATGATAAATCAACTACAATACTCAACGTGTAGCAACAACAAGTTCTTTAATCATTAATAAGCACCGCCAAGTTCACACATGAGGACTCAAGCCTCAATACCATACTCTTTTGGGCATTAGTTTCATTAGATTGAGTATATTAACATCTTTCAAGATTCTTTATCTTTATGTCCTCTTGTGTCGGTACGTGACACTCCGCTCCCCTACTACTATGTGCCGGTAAGTGACACTCCGATCCCCTAATTCTACGTGTAGGTTCGTGACACCCGATCCCCTGATTCTACGTGTCGGTTCGTGACACCCGATCCCCTGATTCTACGTGTCGGTTCGTGACACCCGATCCCCTAATTCTACGTGTCGGTTTGTGACACCCGTCTCCACTAATCTCATTCTATTAATTCATCAATCCTTCTTTTATACCAAGGCATCATCAACCCCATTACTTTAGTTCATCAAGCCTTCTTTTATACTAAGGCATCATCAATCTCATTAACAAAGTAGATTAGGGTTTTTCAAGATTTGGGATTCAATAGCTTCATCATGCTTATTTTATCACAATTATACAATCACATTCATACAAGCATACAATTAAGCATATAGAAGGGTTTACAATACTACCCAATACATATCATTCGCTATTAAGAGTTTACTACGAATATCATAAAG
>NC_028640.1:15053459-15082621 GCF_001406875.1 Solanum pennellii
GACCCAGCCTGGGATTACGCAGCCTGTGACGGGCCGTCGTGCCTGCGACGGTTCGTCCTGCTGCTCCGTCACAGAGTTTAGAGACTAGATTTTTACCAAGTGTCTGTGACGGCCCATCACGCCTGTGACGGTCCGTCCTGCCATTACGTTACGAAGTTCAGAGAGTCGATTTCAGTACCCAAATTTCAGAAGTCTAAGTCTTTTGGAACGAGACACCCTCGACGGCCCATCGTGCCCACGACGGTCCGTCGTGGGTTCCGTCGGCTCACACAGCAGCAGATTTTTTTTTCCAGAAATAAAATCTGCTGCTCAAAACGACTAAACAGGTCGTTACACTAACACCTTCACACGTGAGTATTCTTTTAACATAGTAGCTTAGGTGTAAGTGAGACTTGTCTCTCTTCCTGTAACACCCCATTCTTGTCACTTACTTATTTTAGACCCCTTTAATCATGTCATAACTCACGTTACTTACCTACTTTAGTGTAGTAGATTCATATCATCGTTTATGGACGATGAGCACTTCATCCAATGAGTTTCATGAGTTTATATGTCATTCTTTTAAAGAATGTTTGGAGTTGTCCCAATGAGTGGGATGCCCTTGATTATGGGTTTATTGAATTAGTTTGGAAGTGCTTATATTATCATTTGATACTCTAACTACACCATATTGACATATGATTAGTATTGGCCTCAATCTTTGAATATTAAACTATATAACCATTTTTCGTTTGCATGTATCAATTTTACTTAAGTTCACATTTAATTTAATATGTATTATCTATTATCCAATCATTTAATTATTAAACATAATATTATAGTCATTTACATGCATCACGTTTAGACAATGTATCATTAGAAATTTTATTGGCATACGATTAGTATTAACATAAACAATTCGACTAGATTTTATAACCATATTTGTTGGCATAACCCAATTTTCATGTTGAACATTCTTAAGTTTTTATACATTATACATTAGTCAATATTTTAGTTAATTAACATAATATTATTGCAAATTCCGTAAAACTTGTTTGACAATGTAATGTTAAACAATTTATTGACATAAGATTGGTATTGGCATAATCAATTGGCTATAGATTTCATAACTATTGTGTTTGCATAAGCAATAGTTTCATTCAATCATGATCCATTTGGGATACATTATTAATTAGCCAATCTTTTAATTATTTAGAGAAAATATTATAGCCAATTCCCATTTAAATTTTGAATAATGTTTTTGTTAGCCATTTCATTGACATAAGCATCTTGGACAGAATAATATTAGAATATTATAAATATATCATCTTTATAAGGTCATATTAACATCTAGTATGCACAACAGACCGTAACATCTGCATACACAAAATTTTCAGACATATCTTTAACATAGTATCATTCTCTTAATTCACATAATAACACTTAGCATCAAACAAGTCCAATTAATAGGTTCATTCAATCATTATTTAATCAATAACCATACACATTAGAGTCATCCAGCACCACATACGACTAACATGATTTCTAACCTATTCAACATTGAAATAGTAACAAGGATACTAGAGAAAGGAGTTCGACAAGAAGGATGGGAAACAACCCTAGTTTTCAAGATCTTTGAATCATTCAAAAGAAAGTTGTCTTGGAGAAATATGTCAAGTATAGAAACCCATACTTTAAATAGAATTTAATCTACAAAGAACAGCTTGAATAAAACTTGGAAGAAACCTTGAAATCGCCCTATAGAAATCGATAATTTTTTTGCCTTTTTCTTGTGTTCGTTGCTAACTTTTTTGGCGTCGCCTTTTATTGGAGTTTTAACGTGTTTTTTAGGTTTAAGAAATAATCTTGAATTGTACCACTTAGGTTTAATAATTTAATATTGTAAACTAAGTAACCAATTACCAAAACGCCCCCTCTAAGTTGACTAAAGAGAGGAGAAAATAAACACTTAGTCAAATCTAGAAATTGGTGTTGACTATGGTTTCGGTAAACATTTTGACTTTATATTAATTACTTAAGTCCTTAATTTTATTAATTCAGGTACATAGGGTAAGGACTAAAGTACCCCTAAGTCATTGGAACAATAATCAACCCTTTAGGACCATCCTAGGTTAAGTACTAAGATGTTTCTTGAATTATACTAGGTTAGTGTATCATTTTGATCATATAAACAAATAAATTAAATTTATAATTTAACTAATTAGGTGACCTAAGGTACTAAATTACCCTTAATTCGTTAGGACAATAACCATTCATTTGAAGCATCCTAAGTTAGGTACTAGGTTGACTTTTTCTAGTTTTGACCGAAATCTGGAATTTGTTTTGTGATTTCAGTTTTTCCCCATAAAATAAATTAAAGAAGTTCCTAAATTAATTAATTAATTATCCTAGGGTAGTTAATAAAGTACCCTTAAGTCATTAGTATCTTAACTAACTCTCTGGACAATCTAGGTTAGGTACTAGGTTGTCCCTTTCTTGTCTTAACCGAAATCTGAAAATTTCCTTTTTATTTTCGATTTAAGACCTTTTAAATTATTAATTAAATATGAAACCAAGGGTAATTACTAAATTACCCCTTCTTTGTTAGAACCATAACTAACCTTTTGGACAATCATAGAGTAGGTACTATGTTGTCTCTTTAACTAGTACAAAGTTAGTGTCAACCCGGTTTGGTCCTAGTTTGTCGGGTGCACTAATGGGTTTATTTCATTTAGCCCTACGTTATTTATCTAGTTATGACAGTTAGTTAGTACGTAGAGTTTGTTAGGAAGTTAGTCCCCACATGAAGTTTTCCCTCGTGCATCATTGTCCCCTAACTACACTAACTGAATTCGGTTAGGGTGGTCCCCTCCTTTGGCAGCTTCTTCACATGTCTTACACATGTGCTTGCACATGGATTAGTTGTAGTTCCCTAACTAACCATTATTTATGGTTCATTTTGGAATATTTACTTATTGTCCCAAGGATCCTCATTATGTCCTTGGAAACTTCTTAATTTACATGATCATTTTAAGTGGTCATTTGGAATGGTACTAGGCTTGACACTTGGATGCCTAGTAGTTAATGTGATTTGTGAAGACGACATTTTTATTATCTTAGGTTCTTAATTTAAGGTATATTCATTAGACAGACTCATATATACTTGAAAATTTGGCTAACACTCTCTAAGCCAACATTTTCTACTATGCCCATAATTTTCTAATATGCCCAGTATTTCTAAAAATTGGGCATTGGGATGTCTATTTACCCCTGATATGCATTCTTAAGAACATCTTGGTCTTTTCATTAAATGTACGATTTTCCAGATGTTACATTATCCAACCCTTAGAAACATTCTCCCCCGAATGACACGTGCACATTATTTAAACAAAGATGGTGACTTTCAAAAGTTACTTTGTTATACTTAAACGTTTCTGTTTTGTGAATATCTGATTCACACTTATTTGGATGTTGTATATCTTTAATGCTTGTCTGAAGCTTCATATTTGAGATTGAGGAATTTCCTTCTCAGTCATACTTAAGTGATTGCACATCACAAATAATGCAACACAAAAAACATGCCTATGCTACACAAAAACAAAAACACAAAATGCAACATAACTTCGTTTTAACTCACATAGTGCTCTTATAAGACATAAGATTAGTGACTTACCGTACTAAATCAACTAGAGTACTTAATTTAGAGTTTATTTAATGTAAACCACACTTAGTAATAGTATATATAAACTCTTAGATAACATCTTATTGGCCTTAAGATTTGAACCTAATGACACCCAACTTTATTTTAAAGGGACTTGTCACTATGCCATCTACTTCTCTACATACCCCTTCGGCTTTAACACTGTCTCCTATTGTAGTACTAACTAGAAATAGTTCATGTAAGATCTCTGGGAGTAAGTCAAATTAATTATACACAAAAGGAGTTACCATAGACAAGGTAGATCTTGGATCTAATAATGCATAAACAGGAAAGTAGACGAGATGCAAGTTACCATTATCCACATCCGTGGACTTCTCTTGTTCCTCTCTTCCTTTACACGCATAGAACTTTTTTCTCTCGAGGGGTTTGACTACAGAATTTTGTCGAGGCTGAGTATCTGCCTTGGCCTGTTGGATTTGTACCACACCCTTCTCATTTTAGCCCAACTTTTTTTGAAATTGATTCCTTACTACCCTATTTCTATAGTCTAATATAGCATGACACTTATGAATCAAATCCATGTCTTAGCCATATTCTTGAGGTTGTATGCAGCCAACTTAGCCTTCTCCTCCTCATAAATACTCATAGTAGTCTTTTAGACATTACCGTGCATTTAAATCCATGCGAACAATCACACTTACAACACATCTTTCGTCCACGTTGGGCACTTCCATTTTGGCCCCTTCCATGGAAGGCCATATCTTGAGTCTGGCGCCTTAGGCCACTTCGTCATCCTAATTCTTGTGTGTATTCTTCTACGCATTCACACAAGAATGAAGTAATATACTTATATTGAAACAAAATGTCAAAGCTCTAGATAGCACGATAAAGAGTAGGACAAGGGAGAATTTTCTATCATCGCGTAGTCTCTAAGTCATGACTGTGCCGTGCTTCACAACCATAAGTAAGGAACTACGTAATATTGTTTTGAGATTAGTTCCTAGGCACTTTAACCTCCTGCTCTGATACCATGTTTGTCACTACCCAGATTCTGGAATCCTGATTGCAACCTGCGTCATTGACTTCCTAGATGTCGCAGACAATCCTCATCTTGCATTCATCAAATTCATATGGTTAATTTTAGCAGAAAATTTAAATCATTTAAACGTATGAAGTATGCAGAGACTTCGTACTATTATTTCATGAACTCATCATATACTAATCTTAACATATATGTAACAACCATCTATCATAAGAATCAATTCAAAAAAGATTAACTATACATCATAAATATCTTTGCCAAACACGACCTTATTACAAAAGCTTTGAAATGAAACAACGAATGAAATGTTATGGACAACATCCACTAGATTTGTCTAAAACTAAGGCTAGACTAAATCTGTAGTATCCTCAAAATAATGTGGACCTACCAAATGTTCTGGAGAAATGTTATTGTCAAAAACATCGTAAGAGTCGTCAATATGTCCCTTAACCTGCATCTATCAAATAGTAAATAGTAGGGGTTAGTACACTACTTGTACTAAGTATGGGTGCATGCACACATACACATAAGGTTATGCATGATAAAAGAAAGCTCTTCCTAAACAACATGCTATATCTAGAAAGTCTAGTCAATATGCTTTCATAATTCATTGGTTGTGAATTATTGTATGAATATGATGTACTTTAATGCATTCAAAGCACACAACTAATTTTATATATGATTACAATATATTATTATCATAAACAAAATTTATAACAACTCTGGCGAAGATTTGAGATTTTGATCAACTTAGGTCGAGAGCACCTCTTTAAACACTTACATTATTTTTCAAAGTTTTTCTTCTTGTTGTTGTGTAGTTCAATAACTCTATTGGTCCTATGTTTTACTTACAAGTTAAATGATTCATTGTAGTCTCATACCAACAATGAATCTACTTACTTAATTCAAAAGATTAAAGACATGACTTAACTACAATTTGGGGCATGAATATATTTTTAAGTCAATACTTATTGACTATACTTATTCTTTAGTTAATTGCATAATGTGCATAGTTCTTGGGGCATATCACAAAAACTTATGATCTTTCTTACTTTGGGCATGAATTCATTATAATCCAATCTTTATTGGCTAAATACATTAGTTAATCATTTTGGATAAGAATATTTGAATTCATTATTGTCTTTGATATTTTTATAATAAAGAAAGGCACTATAAGCCAATTTTATTTGGCTTTGTTAATTTTCATTACATGAAAATTCATTAATGGCTATACCCTTTACTTATTGTAAACTTCATTGGATATGCTTTGATTATTCTTATAGGAAGTCATTCATTACACTATATATTCACTACATTTCCAAAGCCATTCTCTATTGATCTTTCCATTGATTTCATTACTTTAAGTTAGGGAAGTTATGGGTTATTTATTTAACTTTTTCATGTTTTATTTATTATACTTTTGATATCTACGAGACCTTGGAATTTTGGTTCTATCATTAGGACATCTCAAGTGAGGGCCCAACATATGGGACCTAAACCAGAGGGCCTCTTTAACAAACACGGAGTCTGCTTCATTTGTTCATTCTTACTTCACATTATTCATTTCATTCATTAATAGGAGGATGTAAATACAAGCTATACCTAGGATGAAGTTTAAGACTCAATTTGGCATCATGAAGTACAATGACCAAAAATGACCTAATGTCATTACTTGAATCTAATTTCTGCTCCTGATTGTCTTGCACAAAAACCTTCAATATAGTTCATTTCATTATCGTTCATACTTTGAGGAGCTCCAACCTTAACTGAAATAGATCATTTGATCATCATGAAATCCGGTGTCTTTCCCACACCGAAAAGAGGTGGTCACTGGCCAAGGTGAAACCAAAACATGCTAGCGTATATAGGGAATTGAACCCTGCTAGAACCCTATGTTGCTAGTCTAGGTTCAAAGACCAGGAGATATAGGGATACCCATACCCGCATAAACAGACAGTCTAATCTCATTAGATTTACACGAACCTCTACCTTCCCGAATGAAGGAACTTTGACTCATAGATAGCCTTAGTGCTCAGTATAAGTTCAATCAGATTCATCTCACACATCATAGATGTTGGATTCTATCATGAGGGAATCATTGCTCATTAAATGATTTCTCATCTCATCAATAGTATTGAGTGTGAATTGTCCTTACTCTTACACATATAGTTTGACTGAGACTTGTCTCTTGATATTCAATACTCTCTTAGGTGAGTACTTTTAGTGACCTTTACTTAGGCTTGGTTTAAACTTGTCTCACTATTCATCTTAGTCTATTATCATGTTCTCACGATTTTCATTAGCATCATACATTAGCATAATTACTCACCTCATTACGTAAATGTTCATTTCTTTTTTATCTTTCAGTGTTGACTCAAGCATTATTGAGGCTTGCTTCTAGATTAACATTTACTTACTCTATTGATGACTGGTCTTGCTTAATTTACATCTATGAAACGTGAATTTTCCTTACATATCATCTTTTGGTGTTTATTAGACTGGCTCACACATTATAACACCTTCATATGTAGAGCTGCCAATTTGTGCTAGGCCTGTTGGGCCGGCCTGGACTAACCCATGATTTAATAGGCTAGGCTAAGATTTTTGTAGCCCATTTAGGAAAAGGGATTTTTAGCTCGGCATGAATAAGCCTACTCATTTGGGGGACTTGAGAAATATCGGCAGGGCCGGCCCATTGGCCAATAAAAATTAATTAAAAAATATAATATAATTTTAAAATTTAAAAATAAAGAGATTCCAAAATCAAAACAATTAGGTTAATATTTCTATTTAGATATATATACTTTTACTTGAGAAATAAATTAATAAGTATCAACGAAAATGAACAAGTACCCCCTAGACTATGACCAAAATCCCAGAGACACACCTTAACTAAACTAAGGTCCTATTACCCCCTGAACTGTTTTTCTCTTTGTAATTTTATACGCCTTTTGTCTTATGTGGCACTCTTGGTAACTCCACGCAATTGAAGTGCGTCAGAGATATTTAGATGCCACGTAAGTCAAAGAGGTACACAAAATTACAAAAAAAAAGTTCAGGGGGGTAATACGACCTTAGTAAGGTGTGTCTTTGGGATTTTGATCATAGTCTTGGGGGTACTTGTGCATTTTCACTAAATATTATCAAGATAATTTTATTTGTGAATTTGATTAACAAGTAGTAACATTAAGGTCTCATTTATTTTCATTTAGATTAAGACGTCTGAATTTGGATACGCATTTAAATATTAAGATGTGTAAATTAGAATAACCATTTGAATTTTAAAATATTGTCTCTGAATCTGAACACTAAATTATTGGAACAAATTGTTTTCAATATATGAATGCACATATGAAATTAAACGTTATATATAAAAAATATTATCAATAACTTGTTAGTAAAATAGCTTTTTTAATATAAAATAATATTTTGAACTTTTTTTACCGTAAAAAGTTAATATGATTTATCTTTTAAGAACTCAACATCAAGTTACATCATTAATATGACTATTTTTTGCACTCAAAATACTTTGAGAATCTAATATAATGCAATTTAAAATAGTTAATATAGAGTAGTAAATATATAGTTTAGGAAAATATTTTATATTATTTTATCATAGAAATTTAATATTGTTAACGATCAAATAACTAATACTATCTTATTTTTTGAAACCGTGTTAAATATTATATCATGGAGTGCTTATAAATTCAAATATATTGATTAGTTTATGAAATTAAATGATGCATGGTAAGTTAATATTAATAAAGGAAATTATAATGGCAAGCATGTAATTAAATAAGAAAACAACTTTTATGAGTTGTTGTGATCTAGTTGAATTATAATAGGAGTCTTATTTTTTAGTCTGAATAGTGTTAAGGGTGTCTTACAGATCTGTTTCATTCAGATATATCTAGACCCATTAAGAGGCTTATAAGAAAATAAAACAAACGAGCTTAATAAACTGAATATAAATAATTAAGATCCAGTTCATAAAAACAAATACATTTAATGAGGAAAATCTGAATGATTAAGATTATGAACCCCATTAAGTGCAAACAAATGAGGCCTAACATAATGTAATTTTTTTCGATATTTATGATAATATTTTTAAATTTTAATATCTAATTTAATTTAATAATCATAAAAAAAATATTTTTTTTAAAAAAGTGGGCTAGCCCGGCAAGCCTTGAGCCCACGTACTTGTGGGCTGGCCGATCATTTTTTGGCCCACACCAAAAATGGATTAGCCCGGCCTGACCCATAAAATTCCAAAGCCTGTATAGGTTAGCCCGGATGGGATGGGCTAGCCCATATTGACAACTCTATTCATATGTGAGTATTCGTTTAACATAGTAGCTTAAATGTAAGTGAGACTTGTCTCACTTCCTTTAACACCTCATTCAGGTCACTTACTTTAATTAGGCCCCTTTAATTATGTTATCAAACACTTTACTTACATACTTTAGTGTAGTAGATTCATAAAATCGTTTATGGACGATGAGCACTTCATTCAATGAGTTTCATGAGTTCATACCTCATTCTTTTAGATCATTTGGGGAGTTGTCCCAATGAGTGGCATGCCCTTGATTATGGGTTCATTAAATTAGTTTAGAAGTTCTTATATTATCATTTGATACTCTAACTACACGAGATTGACATATGATTAGTATTGAGCTCAACCCATTAATATTAAATTACATAACCATTTTTTTGGCATGTGCAAATTTTACGTAAGTTCATATTTAAATTTAATATGTATGAACCATTAGCCGATCTTTTAATTATATAACATAATATTAAAGTCATTTACATGCATCACTTTTATACAATGTATTGTTAGCCAATTTATTGGCATACGATTAGTATTGGCATAAACAATTGGGCATAGATTTCATAATTATATTTGTTTGCATAAGGCAACATTCATGTTCGACATTTTAAAGTTTTTATACATTATACATTAGTCAATATTTTAGTTATTTAAGATAATATTATAACCAATTCCCTACAGCTTGTTTGATAATGTAGTGTTAGTTAATTTATTGGCATAAGATTAGTATCGCCATAAGCAATTGGCTATAGATTTCATAATTGTTTTGTTGGCATAAGAAAAATTTTAATTCAATCATGATCAATTTGAGATACATTATTATTCCTTAGCCAATCTTTTACTTATGTACAGAAAATATTCTAGACAATTCCCATTTAAATTTTGAATAGCTTTTTTGTTCGCCATTTTATTGACATAAGCCAAATATTCAATCAAATTATGATTTCACAGAGATCTTTTTAGCTTACCTTATAACATAACTTTAGGAATAACATTTTTTAAACATCTTTGACAGCATCATATTAGAATTTGATAAATATATCATCTTTATAAAGTCATATTAACAGCAAGTATTCACAACAGACCGCAACATATTCATTCATAACATTTCCGGAAATATCTTTAACATATTATCATTCTTTTAATTCACATAATAACACTTAGCATCAAACAAGTCCAATTAATAGGTTCATTCAATCATTATTCAATCAAAAACCATACACGTTTATCAAGCACCACATATAAAGAACATGATTTCTAACCTATTTAACATTGAAATCGTAACAAGGATACTAGGGAAAGGAGTTCGACAAGAACAACGGGAAACAACCATAGTTTTCAAGATCTTTGAATCATTCGACAGAAAGTTCTCTTGAAGAAAGGATACAACAAACAAACCCATACCTTATGTGGAACATAATATACGAAGACCCCCTTGAACTAATCTTTTTAGAAACCTTCAAATCACCCTAGAGAAATCGATAAATTTTCTGCCTTTTTCTTGCGTTTGTTGCTTACTGATTTTGCATCGCCTTTTCTTATATTTGAACGTGATTTTTTGGGTTAAAAAGTTATATTTAATTATACCACTTAGGTTCAATAAGTTAATTTAATAAACTAACTAAGCAATTATCAAAACGCCCCTCCGAAGTTGACTAAAGTTAGGAGAGCATAACACTTAGTCAAATCTGGAAATTAGTGTTGACTATGGTTTCGGTCAATATTTTTACTATATATTAATTAATTAAATCCTTAATTTAATTAATTTAGGGACCTAGGTAAGTAGTAAAGCACCCACTAAGTCATTGGAACTATAATCAACCCTTTAGGGCCATCCTAGGTTAAGTACTAGGATGTTTCTTGAATTATACTAGCTTAGCGTAACGATTTAGTTTTGATCATTTACACAAATTAATTAAATCGCTAATTTTATTATTTAGGCTGACTAAGTTAATAACTAAAGTACGGTTAAGTCGTTAGGACCATGACCAATCATTTGAACCATCCTAGGTTAGGAACTAGGTTATCTTTTTCTGGTTTTAATCGAAATCTTGAAATTTTATTGTGATTTCGGTTTTCCCCTTTAAATTAATTAATAAAGTCTCTTACTTATTTAATTAAGTATCTTAGAGTAATTACTAAAGTACCCTTAAGTCGTTAGGATCTTAACTAACTCTTTGGACCATCCTAGGTTACGTACTATGTTGTCCTTTTCATATCGTAACCGGAATCTAAAAATATCCTTTTTATTTTCGGTTTTAGCCCTTTAAAATTAACTAATTAATTTTATAAGTTAATTAATTAGGTAACAAAGGATAATTACTAAGTTACCCCTAAGATTTTCGGACCATAACTAACCTTTTTGACCATTCTAGGTTAGGATGTAGGTTGTCTCTTTAAATAGAACTAGGTTAGTGTAAACCTAGTTTCGTGCCTAGATTGTCGGGTGCACTAATGGGTCCATTTAGGCTAGTCCTAGGTTATTTATCTTGTTAGGACAGGTTAGGTCCTAGATTTGGTTAGGAAGTTAGGACCCACATGGAGTTGTCCCTTGTGCACGTTTCCCCCCTAACTACATTAACCGAATTCGGTTAGGGTTGTCCCCTCCATTGGCAGCTTATTCACATGTGTTCTACATGTTCTTGCACATGGGTTGGTTGTACTTACCCAACGAACTATTATTTATTTTTCATTTGGGAATATTTACTTATTGTCCCAAGGATCCACACTATGTCCTTGGGCACTCCTTAATTTACATGATCATTTAAAATGTTCATGTAAAATGACAATAGGCTTGACACTTGGATGCCTAGTTGTTCATGTGATTTATAAAGACGACTTTTTAATTCGCTTAGGGTCTTCATTTCAGGCACATTCATTACACAATCTCATAAATACTTGAAAATTGGGCTAACACTCTCTAAGCCAACATTTTCTACTGTGCCCATAATTTTCTAATATGCCCAATATTTCTAAATATTGAGCATTGGGATTCCTATCTACCCCTGATACGCACTCTTAAGAACCTATTGGGCTTTTCATTAAACGTATGATTTTCCGGAATGTTATAGTATTTAAATGGGACATTTTCTTGAAATCATACTTCATGCCCTTTTTCTTAAAGCTTCATAAAACCATTATACAATAAATTATATAACATATACATACTCAATTCAAGCATAAATCATGGTCAAACATAATATAATATCATACAATGTATTTAAGGCATTTTTATAAGCACATTTTTGTAAGCATGTTTCTCTTTACAGTGAGCTTGTTACTTTTACAGTGAATCTTTTTTCTTCATAATTCCTTATGCCCAAAAACTAACCCTCTAGTGATACTTTGTGAAATATATCACCTTAAGGACACAAGTATGTCATACATTAAATCTACATAAGCCAACACATACCATCGTATAATTATAATACATCATAGACACATTTTAGTCAATACTCTAATGGCTTTAAAGTAAGTTACATCAACTTGCACATCTATTTACTTAACTTCACATAAAGCATTGTAAAACCTTACTAACAATCCCATCTAAGTCCGCTGGTACAATGAACATGTGAGACCCCATAATCCCTCACATACTTAGTAAACTTATCATGAGATCACAAGCCTTAATACTCTATTTCATGAATCAACAACGCCATATAAACAACTTAAAGTATGCCAACAATACCTTCATCATATAGACATTAAGACCAACTTATGCACATAAGGATATAACCATGTCATATAGACTCATACCATGCACAACTTCATAACGACTAGACAAATACTACAATCTCCTGCATAAGGAACATATACATAGGGTGAATCTTCCTTCAAGGCAAGCCAAGAACTCTCATTGTCAAGTTCACTCGGTGCTAAGATAAGTTCCCTTTTTAGTAGAAATCCTTTAAAACATTATTTCATAAAAAATAGGGTTGGGTGTTGACTCCTTATATGCTTATAACATATTCAAGCATCTATCTAGTTTTAGGGTACACTTGAGCACACCTCTCAAGGCCCCTCTATTGAATATATCTCCATACATGTGAGTAACCCTTTTACATAACATCTTTAGAACACACGTGTTCATAACATACTCATGCATTCATATTCAAGTACATAGAAACCCAAACCTAGGAACTATCCTATCAAGGCACACTTGTGCAATCTATAGACAAGGTCTTATACCCTCTTCCATACAAGTACACCTATCAAGTCATCGCGGTTAAGGGAATTTATAACATGTTTCACTTACATATATCTTACATGCATAGTAGTAGACATTTAGTGAATATGAGATCAACCTTTCATTAGACACTATGAACCGTTACAACATTGTAAGCATGCATAATGTGTGAGTGTGTGCGCCTACATTGGTCAACCTGATCACAAAATGTCTATCAACAAAACCTTTATGCATACGCCCTCTTAAAACCACAATGCACAACCAAACATAGACCACACAACACAACTTACCATAGGAGGCAAGCTAACTTCATATTACACTTTAAGACTCCTAACATTAGCTATTCACATATCCACATTGGTGTACATGGGTAGGTCTTGAAGCACCCACACACAATCTTAACATAACCTTTTACATTCCTTTAAAAGTAGCTACATAACCTAGATCTATAACTGGAATAGAAGACTAGGCACAAGCTGCAGATAGTGCAATCATCATAAACAGACTCTCATATATTCATTTATTTGACTTCAAGGCAATAGTCAACACATATATATAATGACAAAAAAATAAATACCGCCACCATAAGTGGACCATACCATACTATGCCATACATGGATTCATCAATAACAATATTATAGAAAAGTAGAGGAAAAAACCATCCTTACCAATTTATCATACTTTGATCATCATTGATCAATACACCCTTTTTATTAAAAATACATTACAGGTCAATAACTATAAATACACTTAACATAACGAAATCATACTTAAATCTCTACAAGATAAAGATACAAACATATGCACTAAAGAATCAATTTAATATAGAGTAGAGGAAATAGAAAATCATAGTAAATCCCTAAAGCCTTGAACATCAATAATATTTTATCAATAATGCACATGATAGGAAGTAGCTAAGGAGATCATTACTTGAAAAGAACCATGCTTAACCTAACCTTAAATGGAGAGCACATCAGTGACATAGCATCATAAGTCAATAGAATAGATGAACCTAGATAAATTTATACCAAGCCTTCTTTACTTTGGTCATACAGGATTTATACCCACAATTCAACCAATATATTAACCCAACGCAGTAGCGACAATTATCTTAACATAATCGAATTCCACATTCATACATTATAAGGTCAATGTTACAGTGAACACATAATGACATAGGTTACTCTTATTCAAATCTTCATATAATGATTCACATGGATCATTCATCAACATTTCACAATCAATATACATAATAAACAGTATACATATACAATTCAATTTAATAAAACAACAAATCCACCAATAACAAGCCACGATCACAATGCACATGCATAGGATAAATAGAATTTAGGAAGGGAGCATGGGTTCACAATGAAATTTGATTGAAATTAACGTTTAAGCCAATATATTATCATCAATTCATCATTATTAACCCTTTGAAAACGTTTTAAGAAAGAAGCCATGGCTAGATTGAAAACGAAGAAGTTTGATCATGGCATCTCTTTTGTAAACATTGAGAAGAACTCTCCAGATGGAAGATTAACTAGAGATGAAGGATCACCAAATCTTAACGTGTAAGAAAATATCTAATACCTTATGAATAACCAATAGAAATCAAAGCTCCAAACTGTTCTTGAGCTTTACCTTGAATGGAGGTTCTTGATAGAACAATTTTTCAGGGAATGTCTAATCTGTGAAAAATGGATTGAGAACGGGTTGACAACTTGAATACTCCAAAAATAATCTAATAAACCATGTAGGGTCAGTTTTGCAGGTGGGGTGAATTTCCTATTCACCCCTTAAGTGAAACAGTGGCAGGCATGCAGTTGCAGGGAACCATCGACGGACAACATCGACTAGACGACGGGGCGTCCTGCTACTCCGTCGTTGGTGACTTCAGCTCCTTTTTTGAGGCATAAGACTCACCAATCCAGGAGTTGAGCTACGAATTCCATCAACTGGGCATCGATTGGGAAAATGGGTGTCAACTTGGCTTGTCAATTGACACTCCAAAGGCAGTGTCTCGTTATCCTTTGGGTCCTTCTGTAGGGTCTCTTACAGGGCCCTTGTGGAGGCGTACCCGTGAGTTTCAAACATAAATTTGAAAATCAATAAGTCAATGACCTTACAAATACGTTTCATCAAAATAAATTATGCGAAACTAGTCCAAACATTCTAGACACCATCAAGACACACACAAGCATGTCTCAAGGGCCAACTTTTGAACCTCTTAGTTTTCCCATGACATTTGACTTGCAAATGACATCAAATCAATCATTCATACTTCAAAACACTCTATTAACATGTTAACAAGGTTATAGGCTCAAGTGAGGCTCTATACACTCTAACTCATTTTGGGGGTCTTACATTCATAATCCTTACAACTAACCATATCATTAAAGGTTTTCATGAAATTGGGAGAATGAAATGGATCTAGGGAAAACTCGTAGGAAATCATCAATTAACTATCAAAAGATACTTAAGAAACAATAATTCATTATAATTAAACAAAATTGATTAAAAAAAATTCAAAGAAGGACCATGTGAGAAGAAAAACCCTAGTTTTCGGAGATTTAGAAAACATGTTTTGAGGGACCTCTAGGGGAAAAGAACAAAAAGATGAACGAAAGCTTACCTTAAAATATGAATAGCCACAAAATTATAGTAGAACCTTGTAGGATTTGGTCTTTTTATTCTACTTTCAAAGCTTCTTCAATGTAGGATGAATTGAGAGAAAAAGTAGAGAGAGGTGAGAGCTTTTGGGTTTTGTTGGGCATTTTTTTTTTTGGGAATTTATGGTAAAAAAATGATTCAAAATCAACCCTTAAAATACCGAAAAGACCCCACACCTAAATTAACCTTTTAAGGCAGTCAAACCCAAATTAAAATTTCTGTTCTTTCACTAGGAAACAAATCTGGGTCACGGAGCTATTCCCGTATGATTTTCGAAAATAATATTTGAAATAGTAGTGTCCGCGATATGACCTCATAACAGACAAAACTTTTTTCCTTGGGTGTGCCATGTCTGCGACGTGGACTGGCTCCCTTCAACAACAAAAGCTTGATGCCTCTTGGTAGCTAGCTTGGTCCAATATGGGGTCCCTTCGTGGACCCCTAGGGCGATTCTTGTGGTGTCGGACCTGGGAGTTTTGATCCTATTTACTGAATTTTACCTAATGAAAGTCTTTTAAGAGGTTTTAGCCGTCATATCACACTCCTAACCCTTCACAAGATCCATAGAAGTTTACTAGTTCAAGTTTTACTAGTTCCCGAATGTCAAGGTCGTTGTTTTAGCGTTTGGTTGTAATACAACCTAATAAGGTTTACTAATGTCATTTAAGGTCCAAAAAATCATTATTTAACGTATGAGGCTCTAGTATAGATCATGGTAATTAAAGGGTGTTACAATATTCCCACCTTAGGAACTTTCATCCCCGAATGACATAACAAACAATATCCTAATGAGTCACAGATCATACGAGTAAATGTAAACTCGTTTTCAACATATAAAAATAACATCAACATAAAGGATCTTACTCCACATTTCATAACACATAAGAGCATATCATTTACATCAAGTAAGGAGGAACTACCTTCTACATATTAGCATCAGCTCAATATGAACACCTTCAAAGAAGTGAGATGAAAGTTTCTCATCAAAACGATACTAAACATGTGCAACACCACTTTCATTAAAGAAATATAACATGCTACGTATTTAAGTGCAAACTAGCCATAATGAACATACTTATGAAAACTCAATTGAGGCATGAATTTCTACAAAAAACATGCACACATTAGAGAACATGGTAAGTTCAATTTATACGGGAATAGCTCCGTGACCCATGTCGGGTGCACTAGATGGTGTATTTTTGTTTTTCCTGAGTTATATAGCTAGTAAAGTCAGTTAGTTAGATTCTAGAGTTGGTTAGAGAGTTAGGCTCCACATGGTTGGACCCTTGTGCACCCCTTCCCCCTAACTACTCCCTTGGTCGTTTCCTCACATGTGCTTGCACATGTGTTTCTTGTACTTTCCTAACTAACTATACATGATGTTTCATTTAAAATGTTTACTTATTGTCCCAGGGATCCTCACGATGTTCTTTGGCACAACTTAATCTACATGCCTATTTTAATTGGTCATGTGCTATGGTGCCTAGGATTGACAAATGGATGCCTCATATCTATTATGAAAATACTATAAAACATATGTTTTTAGCTTAGGGCCTTTATTGAAAGTACATTTCTTCAACAAGCTCATTAATACTTAGAATTTCTGCGAACACCCTTTTAGCCAATATTTTCTACAGTGCCAATATTTCTAAATACTGGGCATTGGTATGCCTATTTACCCCTAATACCTATTCGTAAAACTTAATAGGCTCATCACTACACAAGTATATTTTATGGTATGTTACACTGAGTACATGTGGTTTGTTCTAATCCATATTATCTTCTATTTTCTACACTAAATATAGGTTCGGTCCATTGAACATATTCCACTCTATGTTGAAGAACTTTGATTGATAACCCCAAGTTGGTGATTACTCAAATTGAGGGTGAAGAAGCTTAACTCTAGTTTTCATATTTTCTGTTCCAAATAGTTTATTTTAATTTCTATATAATGACATATTTTAATGTTGTAAGAGCTATGTCCCAAATCATTTACTCTTATGCTAGATGGTGTTTGAGATGATTGTACACTTTTTTTTGATATATGAGAGGTCTATGTTAACTGAATGTGAAAAGTTTTTAATTCCTTTGAACATTTATTTACCTATGAAATGCGATAATGCATGATAAGGGCTTGTCTAAGGAATCTATGAGGACGAAGACGCCAGTTTTGTCTAGGGAGTGCTTCTCGATCGTGCACGATCAAAGATGAACAAGATAGAGTTGGACGTGAAGCATCGCAATTCCCAATTGGAAAGACCATCTTGTGTGGAGGCACCTAAATTAGCGCTTACTAATATGCCACTACACTTGAGGCATGTGTTTCTGGATAGAGATGACACCTAGCCTGTGATTACTACATTAGATTTAAATGGGAATTAAGTGGAGTTCTTAGTGGCGGTGTTTAATTGGTTAAAGAGAGCCATTGGATGGCCTATTGCGAGTATAATTGGGATCCCTCCCGGTATTTGTTCTCACAAAATCCAACTCATCCCATATTACAAGGCTAGTATTAAGCACCAAAGTAGGTTGAATCCACCTATGTAGCAAATTGTTAAAAAGGATATCTTCAAGTGGTTGGATGTTGGGGTCATTTGTCCTTTTGCGGACAACAATTGTGTATGCCATGTTAAGTGGGTGCCTAAAAAGGGTGGTACGATCGTGGTACCTAATAAAAGGAATGAACTTGTTGTGATGTGGCCCATGAATAGAGGTAGAACTTGCATGTATTGTTGGAAGTTGAATGCTTAGACAGAAAAAGAGCATTTTCTCATGCCCTTTATTGACCAAATACTAGATAGACTTGCAAGTAAGGTTTGGTATTTCTAATTGTGTTGTTATTTGGGCTACAATCAAACCTATATCTTTCTGGAAGACCAAGAAAAGACAACCTTCACTTGACCTAGTAGGACTTTTGCATTAAAAAGGATTCCATTTCATTTGTGTATTGCTCCCCCGACCTTTCAGCGTTATATGATGTCAGTATTTTATGATATTGAGGATGAAACTATTGAAGTTTTGATGGATGATTTTTCTGTTCTTGTTTACTCCTTTGATATTTGTTTGGACAATCTCGACGAGGTTATAAAGTAATGTGAATATTGTAGTTTGGAGCTAAATTCGGAGAATTTCTACTTTATGGTGAAAGAAGGTATAGTGTTGGGTCATCGAATCTTAGAAAAGGTTATAGAGTATTATAGGGCCAAAGTTGAGGTTATAGTGAAGCTTTCACCACCAAGTTTGTCAAGGGTGTGAGAAGTTCTCTTGGGAATGCTGGTTTTTATCGGATTTTAATAAATTATTTTTCAAAAATTGCATATTTATTGTGCAAATTTCTTTATAAGGAATGTATGTTATATATTGATGAGTCTTCTTTGAATGCATTTAATGACTTCAATTGGAAGTTAGTTTATGCGCCCATTATTATTTCATTAGATTGGGGTGAGCCACTTGAGGTTATGTAATATGCGAGCGAGGTTGCGCATGATGTGTTATTATGATATAGGAGAGATAAAATCCTCTATCTTTTTTTTATCCTATCAAAGCATGAATGTTTCCAAAAAACAACATTGCGACTAAATAGGAGCTTCTGGTAGTGTTACTGGCAGTTGAGAAATTTTAGTCCTTTTTTATATACTAAGGTCATAATGCATATTGACCATTCTGCGTTGAGGTATGTTTTGTCAATTAATGATGCCAAGCCAATGTTGATCATATAGGTATTATTGCTTTAAGTTTTATTTTGTTGCGAAAGATAGAATGGGGAAAAAAAATAAAGTGGCCGACCACTTGTCTAGATTTCAATATTGTGTTCCCAGATGAAAATGTATTGTGTACTTCTCATGATCCGATTATGTAGTTCGCAGAGTTAGCTAACTATTTGGCTAATGATTTGGTTCCATTGCATTTCACTTTACACCAAAGGAAGATACTTGTGCATGATGTGAAGAAGTTCTTTTTGGATGAGGCATAATTGTATCAGAGTAATGCAAATAATATTATTAGTCATTTTGTTCCCGATGTTGAAATGTTGAGTGTTTTTGTGTCATGTTATCCATCGCCCATTGGTGGGCACCATAGTGGCATTTGGAGTGCGCATATGATCTTATAATGTGGGTACTATTGGCCCACCATCCACTAAGATTCTCATGATTTCACCTAATCGTGTGAACATTGCCATTGAGACGGTGGGATTTCAGGAAGGCAAGATCTTCCCATGAATTCTATTTTTGTGATTGAGTTATTTGATGTATAAGGCATTCACTTCATGGGCCCGTTTGTGAGTACTCATGAGATGAACTATATCTTCAGGTGGTTTAATGTGTCAAAAAGGGTAAAAGCAATTGTGTTCCCCTACAAGGAAGGAAAGAGTGTGACGACGTTCTTGAAAAATAATATTTTCCCCGCATTTTGAAAACCTAGGGAAATTATTAGCAACAGAAGTTCTCACTTTTGTACTATATTTTTCAGTGCGCTGCTAGAAAAATATTGTGTTCGCCACAATGTGGCTACTCCTTACCATTCAAAGACTTGCAGGCAAGTTGATGTTTCTAACGGAGAGATGAAACTGATTTTGGCGAAGACTTTGAATTCCAATAGAATGGATTGGTCTTTGAAGCTTGATGATGATCTATGAGCCTAACGCACTGTATAAAAGACACGGATAGGTACGTCTCCATACCAACTTATAAATGGGAAGTCTTGTAACTTCCAAAATCTAGCTAGATCATAAGGCGATGTTTGCAATAAAGAGACTAAACTTTGATTGGAAAGGATCATCACATTAGAGGATAAAGGAATTGAATATGCTTGATGAGTTTCGCCTGAAAGCCAATGATAGTTCAACCGTCTACAAAGATAATATTAAAAGGTATGATGTTCATAGAATTGAAAAGCGAGAATCTGTGACCGGTGATCTTGTACTTATATTTGACCTGAGGTTGCACATATTTCTTGTAAAACTCAATTCCAAATAGATCGGGACATTCTGCCTGACCAAAGTGTTCCCACATGGAGCAGTTTAAAGAATTAAGATCTATCTAGGAAATGGGGATAGCGCGCACGAAGTGGTTTAGACATATTATCTTAGTGAATTCTGAGTAATGAAGTGTCCTGCATCATGTCGCGACATTAAACAAGCACTGCTTGTAAGGCGACCCAAGATGTTAACTATAGCCAGCGATAGGTTTTATTTTCTGTTTAGTAATAGTCTATGTTTTTCTGTAAGTAGGTGTTACATTTTTTCTTTATGTTTTAGTGTTGATAGAATAGTGACGTTGTCTAATAACTGTCAACAAAACCCAAAAATAAAAGATTTAAGCTTGCTACATGTCCGGGTACGAAATGTAAAACTCTGCACAAACTAGTCAGGTGCAGATATCTACGGACGCCAATGAGGATCCGTCTTTCAATCTACGGATTGTAGATGGTGCCCGTAGATCCAAGGTATGTCCCACTGATTTTTATAAGTGTCATAGTGAGTTAAGGGCCCGAATTACAAACCGTAAATTGACCAGCGGAACGTAAGCAAGGGCTGGTAGGTCCAAAACCTAGTCTCCCTGACCCGAGCCGGACACCCTCATATTAAAAATCGACAATTTTAAAAATCATTTTCCACCTATTTTAAACCCTCCAAACTATCCATTACTTATCCAAATCACTAAATTCTCTCAATAATCTACCCAATTCACTACCATTCACCACCAATCCATCCTCAACCACATTATATCATCCTCCAACATCCCGATTTCCTCAAATTGATTAAAAATCCCTCTATCCTGAATTTCCAACCAATCTGGTGGCCGCATTTTGAACAGCTTTTGCGGGTGGTTATTTGGAGTCATTGGTGTCGTTTAAAGTCCACCCCACTCTTTGTCTCGTGTAAGGTAGTTAACTTCATCTTCATATATTCAATTTGTGTTGCATAGATTAACTCTTTAGACACCGAGAGTGGGTCTTGAAGGGGTGTTTCATTATCCTTAATTGCATGCTATAATTGAATGTGATTCACCCTTGTGATAATGGAATGTGATCGTATAGTCATTGGTTTAAATCCATCATATCTGGAAAATATTTGTGCAAGTTCCGACCTAGGGTTCCATGATTTGTCTAAAAAACTAAAATTGAACACTTGGATTCTCGAGATGACAAACTTTCACAATTGAACATTGAAATACTTTATTATAATAGAAAATGTGTATATTAAATCATAATTGTGTATATAAACATAAATAAAACATGGACCCCTCATAGACACAACCTATAAGACCCCATCTACGGATCGTAAGTCAAGTTACAAACCGTAGGTAAGGTCCGTAGGTGGTAGTGAAGTATGGAAAAGGCTACGTGTGAGACTACAGAAATGGACTATGTTCCGCAGTTCGATCTACAGACCGTTTGCATGCTCGTACTTTCATTCCAAGATCCGCCTTACATGGTTCAACTTGACATACGGAGGGAGTGACTGACCATAACTCTCTTTACGGAATGTAGGTACCCTTTGTATGAAGTCACAGTAAAAGTTTTTGAAACACTTTTTCTTCTTCAGTTCTCATTATATAATTTAGTAGCGTAAATTCTGAGTTTTTTGCGGGTTGTAAGAACTCTTCTATAACTATGATAGAATCAAAGAAGGCATCCACTGCAAAAGGGAGTTAGAAATTAACATGACCTTCCTGTCAATTGGCCTTCAATGACATGTAGGGAGAGAATGATCCCGAGTAAGTTCCTAAATGGAGTCAAACAAATTTAGCTTGTGCTAATAAGAAACATCCCACTACATGAATATCGACGCGGTCACTACCTCCCAATATGATGAGGAGGATACACTGATCGGAATCACATGAATTGTAATCCTTAGGTTCCTCGAAAAACATTACTGGTGGGTGTGCAACAGGCTGTACATCTGGGACTAGTGAGCACAATTTAGAGGCCTGTTTTAATAAGGTAACCAACTCAGACATTCGTCAGAACTCTACACCTGACGCAGTTAAAGATGAACAATGTTAGATCTATCAAGATGCCAAGATGCCTAATGCAAAGGGGAATGTGACCAGAGCTATCACAATGGAGCGTTGAATCCTAGAAGGGAGTCTCCACACCCTACAAAAGATTGATACATTGGCTATTTAAAAAGAACATGTCTGAACGGATGTCCCGTTATCCCCGGCATGTAAATTCAGGAGATTGTGTGGGAGTTTTATGCTTCATAATGACCCACTCTAAGGAGTCCATACCTAAGTAGTCCAAATCGAACACCAGGACCCCCAAAGCTCCACTTTGGTTCGAGAAGTTCATGTGAACCCCTCCTACACTACAAGAATCTGGTTCTTTTACGGCCCCAACCCCGACAACTTGTTTGCAACCAATACAGTTGACTTTGATTGCTATAGGAGATAGATAAGTCTAGGTTGCATAACCCTTGATAGTCAATCTATACAACCAACTTTGATTTACGAGGATTGTACAGAAGGGGGAAGTAGTCATATCTATGCTCGATAGGCACATGGCCCTAGAACGCGAAAAAGGAAACTAGGTTTTATCACCTCGGTTGGGTATTATAAAAGCCACCTTTAACATTGTAGAAAAATTCTTTTGGATGCTTGTGCATAAAATACTTTTGCCGATAAAGACAATAACCTTGTCACTTTGAACATGGAAGTTATGGTGGCTGCCTTGGTTTCTAGAATAAAGTTTTATCTTGCCAAGTTTTTACTGGATGAGACACACTAGAGGGCATTCACAACCACCATAACGAAACATTTCCCACGAATGATTTCTCAAATTTTAAGAGAGACCATAGTGAGTTAATGGAATTGTGATTAATTGGTCCATGCTAAAGGGACCTTGGATTTTAGGGTCATTCAGGTTGATGCCAATGTTGCAGCACCATAGAGAGGACACCAAGTGTATATGCCGATAAGTGATGATGTGGTTGAGGCATTAGAGAAAATGTAGGGAGATGGGACTAAACTGATTGCAGATGCACCGACGTCTTCTTCACAAGCCGATTGTCCAACTCTATGTTCATCTAAAGGAACTCCATCATCTAGGTCATCGACCATACCACTGGCCCGCATCCTAAAATTAGAGAGACCCAAGAGTATACCCTACAAGAAATGGTATTCTCAAATTGTGACACGACTTATTCAACCTCTAAGAGGTCTTATATAAGACCTTAGACATAATTCATCGCATATATAAATAAACATAATTAATAATTTTCAAAACATCATCTTAAATCGCTTTTATTGAAAAAGGTAGGAAATATTAAGTCTATCGTAACAATCTCATACATACGAATATCGTTGGTCAAAGACCATATATCAGTAACATAGAAAATATAAATGTCTAATAAAATTTATATTGAATAGAAAAGCTAAACTTAGCTATATTTCTCGAATAAATTAAGGACATACCAAAACATGATTTAATTCATCCCAATTCCATGCTTCAAGAGACTCTTCTCAATTTCCCCTTACACCACTAAAGATAAAACAACATATGTAGTTAGTACATTAATGGATTATGTATGGCGATATGCATTAAAACCATGCTAAAATGGACTTTTATATTAAATATGATCTCTTAGTCTTTTTGGAGAAAACCTTCATAAAATAAGTTTTAAAACCACTTTAACACAAACTCCACATATAAGACACATTCAAAATAATCCACAATATAGCATTAACATCACTTCAAACCATATAACATATAAACCTTATATCAAAGTTTATCAAAGACATACTTAAGTACGACAATATGAGACTGCACATACACCTTCTTCAAGCAATCCAAAATCATCCTTAAGACTACCTAAGATAAGTTTATTCGTATTTAAATGTTTACTTTACCACCTTAGGTTACTTTAAAATTTACTTGAGGAAGATATGAAGAGATCTCCCATACACCATCTTCAAGCCTATATAAGAAACCCTCAAAGCTACGTTAGATGGGGATAATTCTATTCAACATACATCAACCTAAGTCAACAACATTTATAAAGACAATTCAGAGACACTTTGTCAATATAACGAATTCACATAATAGTCTTGGAAAAGACCAAAGGAAACTACATCTTAATATCCTCAAAGCCTACTTGTGCCATGTCTAGATATAGACCCATTAAACTACCTAACAGTTGTAGAACTTCTCCAACACAATAATGTATCCAAATGATGAGAATGGCCATTAACCTACATAGACCACACTAGCTAGGCATGGAATCCGGAATCTACCCTACTCCGAATGTGGATGTTCTACATGTGAAGGGTAGAACTAGGAAACATCACATGTAGGCACATTGTTAAAGAATATCAAGGGCTTCTTTTCCCTCTATTCTCATTCTCTAGAAGAGAAACTACCATAAGCATATTCACTCGGTGCATAGACTTAGTTCTCATAGAGTAAGTTCAATCATAAAACCAAATATGTGTCCTTATGGGCTGACACTTAATGGTGTACAAGGATAGATCGATGACCTTATTAGAGATTGTTTCATGTCGTTCCAGCCAACCCCTCCCTATCTCCATCATTCACTCAAGAAAGATACCATTACAACTTTCAACTTCAAGGATATCTCAACCTCCTTTCTATGTTCAAGGTTCCATGTTCATGACCTTCTTTACATGTTCAAGGACTATATTATCCATACATAAAAGGGGCCCATCTTTGGTCTACCGATTTTGGAATTCCATTCAACATTCATCCATACACATACAAGACAAAGGTTCTTAGGCATACTAAGTGAAGATGTTCATATTCACATAATAAGCATGTATCATGTACAGGGACATAGACTACCAATCAAGACACACACATGATAATCATATCACATATTCAATAATATTCAAGTATCATGTAGGAACAACCAAGGAAACCTAGAAAGATACACTAGGGACACAACTAGAGACATCACCCTAGTTTATCATGATCACATATAACCAATTAGAAGAACTCACACTTTCACTTATCACACACATATGCATAATCATACTTTACCTTGATCAACTATAGAAGTTATAACATGATAACATCACTACTCTCATAATAATAAAAAGAGTAGTGCCGACAATGTCATGTTCATCAAAATTATAACAACTAAGCACCACCACCATAAGTCGACCATACCAATCTATGACGAACACGGAGCATCCTTAGATGTTACCGGCATCATAATCTTTATAGAGGATTTGGACAAGCCCTTAGCATTCGTCATAACATATCATAAGTCAAAATGTGGAAAATTAGAACTTTTTACATATTAAGGTATACATAGACCTCTCACATTCTACATATGGAGTTTGCATAGACTCCTCACATATGAATCTTACATATACTTCTCCATTAGTCTAAATAACTAAAACATAAAAATCTAGTCTAATAAAGTCGTCTTACCTTAAAAATATCGATAACTAAGTAGGACATTAGGGCATAGCTTTTAAGAATATTCATATTGCCACATAAGGATTACAACAAATATCTTCAAGAATAGGGAAAAAATAAATGTCTTTAAGACAATAACAATAGTACAAAGGTAGAATACGTAGCCCAATCCTCGAACTAGAGGGCCTACCAAAACATGGTTAAAAGTCCAAGTATTCTTGCAAAGCCACATTAATACCTGAATTACCAGAACATACATTTTTCGAGAAAAGTGAAAGAATATGGGTTAGTACAACCACCAGTACTAACTGTGTAAACATATGCACATGAAACCATTGGAATCATTCTTAAAGGGACATTGAGTTCAAGACCATTCTAAGTGACTTTCAATAGCCTTTATGCACAATTAAGAACATATACAAGAAATTAAACATAACATCACGCAAGACAAGTCCATATTAAACATAAGATCAATATGACGATAAAGTCATATCAACATGTATATTATAAACAAAAGTCATATTAACATAAATAGCATCAGATCAAGATCATAGAAGAATAACAATTCCAACATCATGTCGTCGAAACAATTCATGTACAAGAGTTCATAATATCACATAAAAGAATACACTTACTCACAACCACTTCCCAAAGCCTATGACTACAATGCTTATGTGAAGCCCCATAACCCCACATAATTATGTAAACCAAGTAAAGGATCATAAGCAATGTCTACCGTACATATATACATTCATATCATGCATATTCATAACCATGTAGATAAACATAGACAAACACCATGTTAATCGATGAAACTAACATCATATAGGTTCATTAACATCTAAAGTCATCATCTACATTTCATTCAAAAAATAAGTACATAAGAACAACCTCCTAGGACTTCCCTCAAAGTCAACTTGTGCCATGTATAAGTAGTCTCATACCTCTACCTATAGTAAGTAGAACCTTTTAATTCACCCTTGTTAGTGCCCACTAAATTACTTTGATTTTAATTTTTGAAAAAATCCCCTTAACCGACAATAGAAAACGTGAGAAAAATATAAAATTCGGTGTCATGAAACCCTACACAAAAAGAAGGTGGTTTATTTGACATGGTAGGACCAAAACATGAACAAAGCATTCTAGGTGGATCCACTAGCTAGTGTTCCTACAGAGGCATCATAATTAAGAAACTAGGAGATATGTCTTCAACCCTCTACATACCCATTAGCAATTGCAGCCCTTATCTCATGACAATATTTGGTGAATTTTTGTTCTATGGAGAGTCAACACTTTTAACTGTCATGTTCACTTGGTGCTAAGCTAACGAACCTTTTTGAAATGTCTTTAAGTCATTCTTAATCATCATTGCTTAATATAGACCATAGGGGACTAACCCCTTGTATATCATATCCTTAGCTCATTAAGTATTACATAATAATATGGTTTCATAAAAGCCCTTCATTTGTAAGATCAAGACATCATAATCATAGCATAGTAAACATACAAGTTACTCACATTCAACCTTGTATATCATACCATTAACATGATCTCACAATTAACATACTCAAGACACTTCATCATAATAATCATATCATCATCTTGTTAATAATATCACATATAATACTTCAATTTAATACCGTTTTAAAGTATAGCCCACCATCAATGAAGTAAAGAACTCAAGATCACAAAGTCTTACTAATTCACCTTCAAAAGCCTCCGTAAAGATCATACAATAAATCCAACAATATTTATCAATCATTCAACTCTATTAAATCATATAATAGTAATCTATACAATAACAAAGTCAATTTTACCATCACTAATCAATTCAACCGCAATTCATAACCTAGGATTAGCGAAAATGTTAAATCATGAACTCTCTCATAAAACTAGGTCAAAGGCTATGAATTAAAAGAATTAAAAATAAATAATCATAATCTATTAATAATAATCAAAATATACCAATATCAAATCAATTTGAAAGTTCAATTTTGTAATTTGAAGGAGACCCGTTTTTTTTACTTCATTAGAAAACAATTTTGAAGAGCCTTTTAGGGAAAGAGATCCCAAGAGTGAATATCTTCCATACCATAGAACTCCTTAGATAATTATAAAGAAAATTTAAAGTCATTATGCCCTAATAAATCTTTGATTTGGTCCTTAATGGGGTCTTTCTATAGAGAGAGAAAGTAGAGAGAAATTTGAAGGAATTTGGGTGTGGTAAATATGGGGTGTTATGTTAGTTTAATGAGGGTTAGTCTTTATATATTCCCCCAAATTACATAATTAACCACCCCTTAACTAAAAATTAATTACCAAACCAAATAACTAATTAATTTCCTAACTATAAAAATGAATATTGAACCTTGAACACCAAACACTAGACCCTAACCTACGGTCAGTTGAATTGACAACGGACCTGCCTGCTAGTCCGTGGTTTGGTGAAGAGACTTTGTTTTTGGACCATTTTTGAAAAAAATATCTACATATTGTCCAAGTACAACCATAGATGGGAAAATTACCCATCGACGACTCATCGATTAGCTTGTCGTTTGGACACTATCAATTTGACAATTTTGTGTCAAATTGAAGGGTTCTCTGGGAGTCGTACTAAAATGTTTCGACCCTCAATGCACACTAATTCATATTCAATACCTTTCTACCAATTTTAATTAAATCAAACTCTTAAAACCCCATTAAAACATGGCAAGGCATAAAACGCACATTCTACAACTCTTCATATGTCATTTTCGTTTTCTTAACGTTCTGAATCTAGCACTTCCTAATTAGATTCATTACATAATTTAAGGTCTATAAGAAGTGTTTCAAGTCATGGTTCATCATGTGAGCCTCTAGATTAGGTTATAGACTTCCAGAGAATTGTATTATCCCCCCCCCCCCCCCC
>NC_028640.1:15083006-15180563 GCF_001406875.1 Solanum pennellii
TTACCCCCCCCCCCCCCACTAGGAACATTTGTCTTCAAGTGGATTTAAAATCTTTTAAAGGAGAATTTAGGAGACTCAATAGTAATAGTCCAACAAACAACATATAATAAACCTGATTGACAACTCCAAGAAGTAATTCATAACTCCATTCAACATATAACATGGCATTGAAACATCGCATCTCAAATCAGAATTTATCACATATAAGAGCTCAACCATACAACATGAGAAACTACCTTCTCAATATCAACATGAGCTCAACATGATAATCAAGAGTAACTAATGCCAACCTTCTTCCAAAACACATTAACATGCTCAATACTATTTCATAAACGTAAAAATACACAAAACACAATTAAGTGGAAGTAAGCAAAAGAGCATTTTCACGTGAAAACTCATTTTAGCATGAACCTATACCATAAATATTCATATTTTAGCAAAGCAAGCAAAATTTAAATTTATTGATTATTTTTAAGAGTATTATTAGTAACCTCAAATTTGGCTGGAATTATAAGGAAAAAAATCAGGATAACAAGAATTCATGTCAGCCTCGACAACCTGTGTTTCTCTCCTAACTAGATGGTTTCTCCATAGGAATTTTACGAAGGCCACTTCTTTGTTCCTGAACTTCATGACTTGGCGACCTAGAATTTCCACCTGGACCACTTCATAGGAAAGATTCACATCCGCACCTAATACTTGAACTGGAAGAATAGATATAGGGTCGCCAATAAACTTCTTATGCATGGAGACATGGAATACCAGATTAATGGAAGCTAGTTCACAACGTAATTTCAACTCATATGCTACTTTTCCGACCAGTTGTAAAACCTCATAGGAACCTATATACTGGGGACTTCACTTTCCCTTTTTTCCGATTCTCATCACCACTTTTATCGGTGAAATCTTCAAACACACCAATTTACCTACTTTAACTTCAAGGTCTCTTTTTCGATTGTCGACATAGGATCTTTGCCGACTATAGGTTGTTTTCAACCTATCCCTTATCACTCGTACCTTCTCCAATGCTTCATAGATTATTTCTTGACCATGTAGTGAAGACTTACCAACCTCAAACCACTCAACCAGAGACAAAACCGCCTACCATAGAGTGCCTCATAAGGTGCTATTGAAATACTCGAATGCTATCTATTATAATATGTGAACTCAATAAACGGTAGCTGATTGTTCGAATTACCTTTAAAATCTATTACACAAGCTCTCAACACCTCTCCTAGGGTTTAAATAGTACGCTTGACCATCCATTTGAGGATGAAAAGCGCTGCTAAGCTTCACTTGAGTAACTAACACTTTTCTAAAATACTTCCAATAATGAAAATTAATTGAGCACCTCTATCTGATATGAAGAACAAAGGGATCCCATCGAACCATAGTATCTAAACAATATATATTCTTACCTAATCCTACGCCAAATAATTATAATCGAAACAATCTAACAACAATATCCATATTTACTTCTTCCCACTTCGAAGTAGGAACTTCCATTATTTGAATCAAATTACTCAGCTTTAACTTTTGTAAATTTAGATATAGCTACAAACTCCGCTATGTTCTTTTTAAAGTAACACAATCAATATACCTCTCTTAGATGATGATATATTTTGATGGCACCCATACGAATACAATATTACGAACAATGAGCTTATTGCAATATCTTTCCCATCAAATCATGAACATCCGATAACACAATCTACCTTGGTACTTAAGCACACCATACCCCCTTGGGAGAATGACTCATTAAACTTGCTAAGTGCCGATTTTTACAACTCCATCAATAGCGGATCAAGATGTTGCTTAGACTTTACCTCAACCACTAAAGATGAGTTAGAGTTATTATGACAATAAAAACAACATTTGTGAAATCTTCCAACCGAACACCTAATCGAGCCAACCTACCAACATCTTTCACTAGGTCTTTCTTACCTTATTCTACATGAAAGACACTACCAATTCTCATATGGCATAGAGTATCCGCAACCTCATTGGCCTTGCTGGGGTGGTAGGGAACACTCATGTTGTAATCTTTCAATAATTCCAACAATCTTCTTTTTTTGAGAGTCAACTACTTTTGAGTGAACATATATTGAATAATCTTATCGTCGTTATACAGATTCACATGAACATTATACAAATAATGCCTCTATATATTCAAATCAAACACTACGACTGCAAATTCATGCTCATGATTTTGATAATGCTTCTCATGCACTTTGAGATGTCTAGAGGCATAGGCTACAAACTTACAACGTTGTAGAAATACACAACCCAAACCCACTTGGGAAGCGTCACAATATACCCAAAAACCTTTGGTATTCTCCGGTAATGTCAACACAAAAGTGGAGGTACGCCTATGTTTTAATATTTTGAAGCTCCTTTCACATGACTCCGACCACTGAAATTTAACACTCTTTTGCGTCAAGGATGTCAAAGAACAAGCAGTGGATGAACACCCATCCACAAACCTTCTATAGTACCCGGCTAAACCCAAGAAACTTCTAATATTAGTTGGGGTCAAAGGTCTAGAGAAATTTTTAACCGCTTTTGTTTTTTTCGGATCAACCTTTATATCCTCTATTGAGATAATATGACCAAGAAACGCCACCAATCTCAACCAAAACTCACAATTACTATATTTGGAAAATGGTATGTGTCTCTTAAGGACTTGCAATACCACCCTTAAATGGTCTATGTATTGAACCTCATTTTTCGAATATAACAAGATGTCGTTAATAAGGACAATCACAGATTAATAAGCATAATTCTAGAACACTCTATTCATAAGATCCATATAAGACATCGGGGAATTAGTGAGACCAAAAGACATCAGTAGAAACTCATAGTTACCATACCTATTTCGGTATGCCGTTTTAGGTTTATCTTCACCACTCACCCTCAGTTGGTGATACCACAATCTCAATCAATTTTTGTAAAGTAGCTTGCCCATGGGAGTTGATCAAACAAGTCATCAACCTAAGGGAGAGGATACTTGTTGCTAATGGTTACCTTATTAAGTTGATGATAATAGATGCACATCCTAAGGAACCCATTTTTTTCTTTACAAACAATATCAGAGCACCCCATGGAGTAATACTAGGTTGAATGAAAAGTTTGTCTCGTATATCTTTGAGATCATCTTTCAACTCTTTCAATTCGTCCAGAGCCATCCGATAAGAAGGAATTGAAATGGGATTCGTATCAAATAATATATCAATACGAAATTCTATTTCCCTTTGGAGAGGTATTATGGGCAAGTCATTAGGAAAGACTTCACGAAGTCCGTCATCAGCGGTAGTGACTGTAAAAGAGTATTGTTGGACTCAAAATCAATAATCCTCACAATATGGTAAAGATACCCCTTAGAGATCATTTAAAAGCTTTTTAACAAGAAATGATACGACCTCTATGAATTGAGTTACCCCCCTTCCACTCTAAGATGGGTTTATTAGGATAAATGAACTTCACTACCCTCATTCTACAATCAATGGAAGAAGATCAAGCATGCAACCAATCCATTCACAAAATAACATAATAATCTACCATATCTAGTTCTACAAAATCCACCCATTTAACTCTATTGGAAGGATATAGGACAACTCATTGAGACTTTCCTAGATATAACAGAGTCACCTACAAAGGTAGTAACCGTAAAGGTTCAATTAACATATTAGGTAGAACATCATACTTTATAGCTACTAGAGGAGCTGCAAACAATAAAGTAGAGCCAGGATATAAAAGAATAAACATCAATAGATAGGACTTGTAACCCACCATGACCACATCAAGAGATTTCCCTCGATCACCTTTAGAGGAGAGAGCATAAAAGTGGTTGCTCTTTTGAACATTAGAACAAGGACCACTTTCGTGTGCTTGACTACTCCCGTTCTTTTCACTCCTAACATTAGGACAATCCTTAACCTAATTGTCGTGTTTTTCACTACCAAACAAATTTCCCGTTGCCACCAAACATTAACCCCTATGTATCTTACAACACATGGCACATGTTGGTTTCTCAGTAGGAGAATTTTTGCTTCTTCCCTTTTGGGTCTTAGGGTTAGACGCCAAATCCTTGTTAGACTTAGAGAAGTTTGAAGGAACTTGGCTGAAGACCCTCTTCTTAAACCTAGGCTTGTCTTGAATTTTAAGCCTACCCTTGGAAGTACCTCTATAAATAGACTTGCCCTCTTAAAATCCCCATTCTACCTCTTGAATCTAGTCTCCTCAACTTGTTTAGCCTGAACTATGAAATATGAAATATCCATGTTATCATGAAGCATCTCTGAATGACACTTCACAACTAGATCATCCGAGACCCCATCAAAAAGTGGATCATCACATCCCTAAGATTGGATATCAAGGAAGAACATAATTGGACAATTTACTGAACCTCGAGGAGTACTCTTGTACAATCATACCTCCTTGTCGAAGGTTGATAAATCCTTACTCCTTAGCCTCCCCATTTCTCCCTTTGAAAGAACCTATCAAGGATATTCCTTTTAAACAAGTACCTAGTAATAGACCTGATCTCCAAGCCCTATTATCTCTCTATTGGGTATACTAAGATTCACCCACATCCTTAAGTTGATAGGAGGCTAGCTCGTCCTTCTCATTACAACTCACTAGCATAGCATAGAGGATCTTATCTACCTCACAACTAAAGTCCTGGGGATCTTCATTCACTAAAACCCAAAGATGATAGGAGGGTTCATCCTTGTGAAGTCCCTAAAGCGAAAAGCCGTGGTACAAACATTTTGTTGAACACAGGGTCTAACCTCCCGATTCGCTTGAGCCGTCATGTCTTGATCTTTAGTAACTACCGCTTGGGGTTGGGAAGTCAAAGCTTGGGACAAACATAGAAGAGCGGACCTTATATCTCCATCCATCATAGGTGGAGGAATGACCAAAACTTGTCCTTGCGGAGGGACTTGATTTCCTTTTGGAGGGACTAGTTTCTCTTGGGGAGGAACACGGGCATAAGCCAAATCTACCTCCACTCTCCTTGTAGCTGTAGTCATCTCCTATACCCTTAAGAAAATGGTTAGAACAAAAAGGGACACAAAAAATTAATACTCTTAAGGCATGGCTATCAATATTACCAATAAGTGATGATTCCTATATGTCACATAATCTCTCAGTCATAAGTGTGGCGCGCTTCACACCCACGAACAAGACTCTATGTAGATATGGTTTAGTGAGACATCAATTATTAGATTACTTAAACCTTATGCTCTGATACAAATTTTATTATGACCTTGGAGCATTCCTAGAAGTAACTGATGTCTTCATCCTTGGAGAGGACTTGGATAAGCCCTTAGCTTTCGTCATAACATATCATAAGTCTAAATTAAAACTTTATAAATACTGAGGTATACATAGACCTCTCACATACTAAATATGGAGTTTACATAAGACACCTCGCATATGAAGCTTACATAGGCTTCTCGTTTAGTCAACTTTAGTAGTAAGAATCTAGTTGAATAAAGATTTCTAACTTATAAACAATCTAAAATGAAGTAGAACATTCGGGCATAACCCTTATACAAATTCATATTGAAACGTACGACTTACAACAAATATCTTCAGGAATAGCGAAGAAATAAATGTCTTTAAGACAATCAAAAATCTACTAAGGCAGAATACAAGGCACCATCCGCTAACAAGAGGTCCAACAAAAAGTTTGGAAAAGTCAAATCCTTCTTGAAAAGCGACCTTGACACCTCAATGGCCGAACCTACATTGTTTGGGAAAATGGAAAGAATATGGATTAGTACAACCACATGTACTAAGTATGGAAACATATGGGCATAAAACCATTGAAATCATGCTTAAACAAATATTTAGTCCAAAACAATGCTAAGTTACATTCAAATGCCTTTATGCACAATTGAGAATATATACAAGCGATTAGGCAGAACATCAGTCAAGAGCAGTCCATATTAACAGAGGACCAATATAATGATAAAGTCAAGTAAACATGGATATTATCAACATAAGTCATATAAAAATTAATGGAATCACACCAATATCATATAAAAATAAGAACTCCAACATAATGTCATAACAACAATTCATGTACAAGAGTTCATACATCACACTGTACAAGACCCTTTCTCACAACCCCTTCTCCAAGCCTACAGGTATAATGCTTATGTGAAGCCTCATGACCCCACATAATCATGTTAACCAAGTAAAGGATGATAATAAATTACTAACTTACATATATATACATATCATGCATATTCATAATCATTAAATAACCATAGACCAATAGCATGTTTATCAATAAAACTAGCATCATATAGGATAATCAACATGTAAAGTCATAGTATACATTTCATTCATATCATAAGTACATAAGCACAACCTCCTAGGAATTCCATCAAGGTAAAATTGTGTCGTGTATAAGTACAGTCCCATACCCCTACCTACACTAAGTATAACCCTTTAAGTCACCCTAGTTAGTGTTCACTTTATTACTTTCATTTTACTTTAGGGAACAATCACCCTAATAAAAAAAAGACTACGTGAACTAAACATAGAATCCGGTGTCATGAAAACATATAATAAAAGAACGTGGTCTACTTGCCAAGGTATGACAAAATCATGAACATAAAACTCTAGGTGGATCCACTAGCTAGTATTCCCATGGAGGCTACATAGTTAAGGATCTAGGAGATATGTATTTAACCCTCTACATGCCATTAGCAATTGGAGCACTCATTTCATGACAACATTTGATGAATCTTCCTGCTATGGAGATTGAATACCTCTCATTGTCATATCACACGGTTCTAACCTAAAGTCCCTTTTTCAAAAGTCATAAAGTCATTCTTAATCATCATAGCTTAATACAGGCCATAGAAGAATAACCCCTTGTATATCATATAATTATCTCATTAGGTATTGCAAGAGAATGTCCTTTCATAACAAACTTTCATTGATGGGATCAACAAATCATAATCATATAATAGTAAGGCATACAAGTGATTCACATTCAACCTTGTACGGTCATACCTTTAACATGATCTCAGAATTCAGATAGTCAAGACACTTTATCATAATCATCATATCATCATCATATTAATATAATCACATAAAATACTTAAAATGAATACCATTATTAAACATAAGCCACCATCAATTAGGTAAAGAACTCAAGATCACAAAGTCTTACCAATTTACCTTCACAAGCCTGCTTTATGATATTACCACTAATACAACCATATTCATCCATGAATCTACTTATAAATATCATATAATAGTATATATACAATAACTAAGTCAAACGTACAATCAATAATCAATTCAACCTTAATTCATAACCTAGGGTTAGGGGAAAACGATTCAATCATAAATTCATCCATAAAACTAGGTCAAAGGTAAGACTTACAATAATTAAACAATATATAATCATATTATATCAATAATAATAAAAATAAACCAATATCAAATGAAATTTAATGATCCATTTCGTATCCGAAAGGAAACTCATGTTTTTGACTTTATTAGAAAACATTTTTAAGAGCCTCATGGGGAAAGATATCCCAAGAATGAATAGCTTCAATAACATAGGATTCTAAGAGTTTAATTTAAAAAATATGACTTCTTCAATACCTAGTAAATGTTTGAGTTGATCTTCAACGGGGTCTTGCAATAGAGAGACAAAGTAGAGAGAAGTTTGAGAGATTTTGGGTTTTGAAAATATGGGTGTCAGGTTCGTTAAATGAAGATTATACTTTATATAGTCTCAAAATTAAATTAATTAACAACTCCTTAACCATTAATAATTACCTAACAAACTAACTAATTTAAGTCCCTAGCCTAAAAACTTAATAGTGAACTTTAACCGCCAACCACAAAACCTCGACTTGCGGTTCATCGACTCGACCAGGACCGTCCTACTAGCATGTGATGGAGAAAGACACTATGTTTTTGGAACTTTATTTTAAAAAAAATCTATGTTTTTTTCTATGACCACCATCGAATGTCCATTGACCCATCAACGACTCGTCAATTGGCTCGTTGTTTGACTATTGTGAATGCACAACTTTTGGGTTAAATGGTAGAGCGCTTGGTCCTTGGAGAATCGTAGCTGGACGTTTCAACCCTCAAAGCATTCTATTACATAATTAACATATAGTTACCAATTTTCATTAAATCCCGACACATAAAACCCCATGAAACATGCTAAGGCACAGTAGTACATATTCCACAACTCTCCACACATCATGATCATTTTCTTAACTTTTTGACTTTAAAACATTCTAAATAGTTTCAATACATTATTTTAGGCGTATTCAAAGTGTTTCAAGTCTTGGTTCATCATTGATTATCAAGATTAAGGAATAGACTTCCGGAGTGTTACACAATAAAAAAATTCAACACACATACTACATATTATAACCATATTAGGTCATCTTACTCTCATTCAATCATCAACACCACTAATTGTTAGACATTACATCCAATTAAATTCAAAAAGGCTCTTACCAATAGCCATATAGACCATTTCAAACCAATAACAAAACAATTCAAAGATCTAACATTAGACAATATGAAAATCATCAAATTAAGAAAACCTACATATAATTCTAACATAATTTATACATATTTAAAGAGCCCAATACAATCTACATAAAACTACATACAATTCTAATATAATTGATACATATTTCAAGAGCATGATACAATCTACATAAGAATTCAATAAAATTAATTAATGATCAAATAACCCATATTAGAGCAAAAATGAGGAAATCGTGAACTGCCTAGTTTCATACGAATATTGATATGAAATCATTCAATAAACATCAACTATAACATTAATCATTGATTCAAACAATTTTATGCAAGAACACATGGTTAGAATTAAATTTAGGAAAATCTATGCTTTGAAAGTCTTTGAAAAGCCTTTGGAACTAGGCTCCTAGAAGACAGGAGATTCAAGGATGAAACACTATACCTTTATTGATGATAATCAACGAAAATGATGAATATAGACAAATCAATCTACTAGCTTTAACGTTTGTCCTAACTTCAATGGAGTTATAGAGGATCCTATTTGAGGTCTTGGGCTTTGATTTTGAATATTGAAGTAACATTAGATTCTAGACATATAAAGTAACTTAAATACAAAGAAACCCATAAAATTGAACCCAATATATTATTTGGATGCTTGGTTAATTTCCCTAATTACCCCTCACTTAGCCAAGACACATGCACGATGTTTTAGGTGCCAAGCGACGAGCCTACTTACAGGGCTTCGACCAGGAAGACAAAATGTACTGTCAACCATCGTTTTTTCAAGAGTGTCTTGTTACGAACCAATGTACTCCATAGGCGTAAGCGGTATCTTCATCCTCGGAGAGGACTTAGACAAGCCCTTAGAATTCGTCACACAAATCATAAGTCAAAGTGCGGAAAAATTTAACACTTTTATGTATATACATAGTGAGGTTTACCTATCCTCTCACGTAGGATTCTCTCTTAAGAAAAATAACAAGCCACATAGGGCTTACATCAATAACTTCAACAATAGGTAAGAAAAAAATTTCTTTAAACAACACAAGTACTACTAAGGTAGAATATGGAGTATCAACCTCGAACTAGAGGACCTACAAAAACATAGAGAGTCTAATCCAAGCCTTCATGCTTTAGCCTTAAAACATTTCAATGGCCCGAACCTACAATTTACGGAAAAAGGGAAGAAATACGAGTTACTACAAACCACACGTACTAAATAAGGCCCCTATGCATAAAAAAACATTAATGCATGAGAAAAGGCACAATTTAGTCCAAACCATGCATCATAACAAACAACTCAATGTAAACATATATCGAATATCATAAGTCAACAAAAAATATAATAAACTCATGCATCATTTATGCAATGCAAAGAATAAAACCCCATAACCTCATCCAAAGCTAAGTGTCACATTAAGCAACCCATTTCATACTTAAATCTTATTCTCATATTTTCATAATATGCTTCATACATCAATACTACTCATAGCTTATCAACCTAATCATAATCATAATAATAATCATAAGAGAACACTACTAGGACCATCCATTAGGATCCCACATGTGCAATGTTAATGAGAAGTCCCAAACCCTCCCTCACACTATGTTGTAGCATCTAAGACAACCTTAAAAAGGGTTCACTACTTAACTTGTTCTTTTACTTTAACATTAGGGAAATAAGTTCAAGAACCAACATAAGAACATGTGAGATACATGCATTCCGGTGTTCTATCCCAACACTGAAAAGTAAAGGTTAACACTTGCCTAAGGTGCAACCATTCGTAACATAGTTATATAGGTTGATCCACTAAGTTAGTGTCCTGTGTGGGTACATAGTTCAGGGTCAAGGAGATTGTTTCTAGAGACCTTCACTTGCTGAATGTGAAGGCTTCCATTTCAGGAGACATCACATATCTTGGGAATCCAGACTTACTAACATAAAGAAACCCATATGGGAGGTCGGACTTACTAACTTGGGACCTCCATCATATTTACATGCCCTTTCGGTGCTAACCAATTTGTCCCTTTTGTAATCATATTATTTCATGATACAGGTTCATATTATACTTCTCTAGACCCCTATGTAAACATATTATTATATTAGCTCATAGGTTATCATAAGTGAGAACAATCCTTTCACTTTAAACATTAATTCACAAGTGAGTAAACCTTTCACTTAAAGTTTATCATACACGTGAGAAAAATCTTTCAATCATATAATATTCATATCATAACATGCAAACATAATTCATGTATAATTCAATGTCTTAGGGTGAGGGATGAGGAATACATAGCATTGCATCACACTACATATTAAACATTGAAGCATTACTATTTATGTAACTCAAAATTCACAATTGAATCCAAGAAGTATCAATCAACATACCTTCTTTTCCCCTTCCACGATCCTTCATACTTCTATTACCAAGAATACATAACCAATTATAAAAAAAAAATATTAGAGAAGCAATTACATAATTAACAACAATGTATACAATCTACATGTTCATGATCCTCACAATTCATCATATCAATTCAAGGTAGGGAAATCTCAAAAGAAATCATGAATTAAAATTCAATATATACTTTAACAACATTAATTCATCATCATTCATTACAATTGATTCGTAATTTTGTTTTTCAAAGAAGACCCATGTGAAAGGAAAAACCATTGTTTTGGAAGATTTAGAAATCATCTTTATCTACACCATTTTAGACCTATGGCCATCCCACTAAAGTATATCCTAAACTATAATAAAGGCTACAATTTTGGACTTTAGGCAACACCTTTTTAGGGGGTGACGTAAAGAACCGTAACCTTTGACATTAGGCAACACTTATTCAATGTCGCCACTTTTGTCTACACTTATAAGGCGTAGCCAAAGAAGTATAGGGGTACACTTTGTCTTTATGCATTAGTGACACCTATATTTTATTATACTATACTTAAAGTGTTTGCTTTGTAGTTTTATTGGTCACACTTAAAAAATGTTTCGTTTTATAGGTCATCTAGTGCAACACTTCAAAAGTGTTGCCTTTTATATTTACTCTAGTGCAACACTTATAAAGTGTAATTTTATATCTCATCTAGAGCTACACTTATAAAGTTTAATTTAATATCTCATCTAGAGCAACACTTATAAAGTGTAGCTTTATATCTCTTCTAGAGCAACGCTTATACACTATAATTTTACATCTCATCTAAAAAAACACTTATATAGTGTAACTTTATATCACAACTAGAGCAACACTTATAAAGTATAACTTTATATCTTATCTACAACAATACTATTAAATTGCATATATTCAATATATGATCACGTAATTAAATCGAAGTTATATATTTCAAATAAACATCGAGAAACATGTCCAAAAATTCTGATATATTTAAAGTAATTATTTAAAGATCTCTAATATCCATAAATTCCAAAAAAAAACCAAATGCATACAAACGTTTGTGACAATAGTACAAAAACTCTTCATCATTCACTACATTAGATCGAGTTTACTTCAGGCACAATTCAAATTCAATTACCGGCATTTTCCTCTACATTTAAAATAAAATTATAAATTAGTGAAATAAATGTGAATGTGCATTATTGGAGAGTATTCACTGTAAGCAACCAATACACTGCCGTAAATGCATCATCAGCTGTTTCCCCTGATTTTGGCAATTTTGATGTTCCGCCGGTTAAATTAAATTGGCATCCATAGTGAATTGTGGGTACTATTTCATTTTTAGTCCTATGATAGCGACATCGACAAAGAATTGACACGTCCTCACACTTGAACAAAACAAAGAAAAAGAAAAAGAAAAAGATGAGATACATTATAATATTGTATGGAGTCAAACTCTCCACAATGTATAAAATTTAAGTCCTAATCAAATTCACTACTTATCGTTTTTAAAAAACATACTATTGCAACTGTGGTATCCGACTAGATTTCCTTTCTCGTCTTGGTACGAGTTGCTATAAACATTTCAAGCTATGATGGTTCTTCATTGTTGTCATTGGCTGCACGCTACAAATTATATCAAAAATTTTTTTAAATAAATTATCATTGATGTTCTAATAAAGTAAAAAAAATGAAATTCAGATTTTTGAATACATGTTGGCTAAGTATTACCAATGTCACGCGTACTCTTGAAAAATAAATAGGTCCCATTCGATGCCTCTACTTGTGTTTTTTCTAGTTTTGGAAATTCATATTGCATATTGCCTCTTATAAAAATAAAAGAGATAATTTAATTATATAATGCTAAATATGTTCAGGAGTAGAAATGCATTCTTTTAGCCTCACATTAAAAGTTGGGTGTTTCCAATACTCTATCAGCTGGCGGAAATGATTTTTCTTGAATGTCATAAGGATTCTTTTCTAGCATATCCTCAAGTGTACTATTTTAGTTTTAAAATTTTTTTTAATTTTTTTGTTTGTGTCGCCTCCAAGCATCACTAAGCCTAGTCATCATCCACTTCTTTCCTTCTACAGGAATTAGAAATTTGGATTATGCAACATAAAATATATTTGGCTTCAGTAAGTAAATAAAATAAAAATATGCAATATCAAGAGAGATTGTTTTTACATTTATAATTCGCGCATGCGCTTTTTAGTATCCTGTGGACCCACATGCCAACTAGTGTACATCAAGCTGATGAATCCAGGATTCCTTACAATTGTTCCTATGAAGTTGCTTAATTGTTACACTATCATCTTTGTTGCTACCACAACTTTTCCTTTATCAAATGTCACCTCCTTTCTTTCTTCCAAATTTCTTGTGTGAATATCCTTACCATTTGTTTGTCCTTGAACTTTGTTTTGGCTTTGATATTTCTAGATTGATGTAACAGATAGGAAAACAATATTTCTTTTATAGCGAGTACTAAATCTTACAAGGTTTAAGACATACCTTTTGAACTACAAGCAATGTATATTTCTTCGCGGACATCTCATTTATCTCCACCAAGTTCTTCTTGATCTACAATATCATCCAATCCTTTGTTGTCTTCACTAGTAATAGGAGTATGCATCAATTTGGCATAAGTTGTTCTGTGGTTATCACATTTTTTTTCATCATAAATGTGAATGCCTTCATATTTTAGAAACTAATAAAGAGTACTAGCTGGTATGACTAGCTTCCTCTTTACTTGCCTCAAATTTGGTAGATGAAGAATATCCTGTTCATTGTGTATCAGTTGCTCATCAAGAAACTGACCAATACTGGTGGCTGGTGAAACACACTTCCGCTTCTCGTATTTGATGTTCAGTAGATACTCAATATGATGTTGTGCCTCTCCATTACATAGTGTTGTTCCATTAACATGTACTGAAACAAGGACGCCTTTCTTGAATGACGTTTGGAATCTAGACTCGTTCATTTGAGGTTTAACTCCTTTTTCTTCAATGGACTCTTCATATTGAAATAACCTCTATTTTTCTTACCCTTTCCCTGTAATCATATGTGAGGTTCTAAGCTCCTCAGAATTCTTTATTTTTTTGTGGTATTGGTGCATGCTCTTTCTTAGATCTATCCTTGCGTTCATTTGCAAGTTATTCTCACTTAATCTTGAATTTGTTAGCCAATCATGTAGTTGGTCGGTATTGCATATGAATATCCAGATTCTTCAATGGTCTTTGAGCTTTGTTTGGATTCACACACTTTTTATTTACTATTGTTGATTTCTTCATTTTTCTCCTGTAATAATTTAACCTACAAAATAATAATTTATCATATAATACGAATAAAGTTTCCTTGGATTACCAAGGTTTCTGATCAATATAAACGGATGATGGCCCTACTACTGTCATATAATCCTACTCTATATTCAGATGTAGTGAACTGGAAATCACCTGAAATGGGTTGGATTAAGTGTAATATTGATTTTGCAAGCAAGGGAAATCCACACCATTGTTCTTATTGTTTGTGCATCAAAAACCACATCGTTCAGCTACTTAGTGCAGAATCGCAAAGTATATAAGTGACTCCCAACAAACTAGTAGCTCACTTTTTGAGTCACAAAAATGCAAAATTGAAAGAAATGAAATAGGAAACTAAAAGTATGTATTTACATCTTACTACTCCAAGTAAAATTTTACAAAATAGAAAAATATGTAATAAAACATTCAATAGTGTTTGCATGATTCATAGAACAGGGCTATGCTTTAATAGTGTCTGGTTGGAGGCCTTAAACTTGGGAAATAAATTTGATAAATTCATTTTGGAAATGTGTCGATGAAATATTAAGAGATGACAATTGTCACGCCATGCCCCAAAAAGGAGAAAAGCACATCAAATATTAAATTCACCATAATTTGCAATGATATTTTAACTTTCCAATAGTAACAAGTAAAGGTTCACATCATATTAAAATATTTAAAGTTTAAACACTGCCACACATTTTAACGCTCAATTAAATACACAACAAAATAACTATAGAGAGTAGCGATCACCTATTGTAATTTTTTGCTTATAATGTAAGATCTTATTGAACAATTCTAGTCCTTCAATGGCACCTTAGACCAAAAAGTTATGTGTATACCATTTATTTTTTATAGCTACTGTGAATGTCACATGTTCAACGCCATTAACTCCTAACTATAACAAGATCAAATTTACGACAACAAAAGAACAGAAGACAAAAATAAGTAGAGCTCTCTATATTTATTTGAAGATGAACAGTTTGCTGCCTATTTAGAGTACAGGGCTAAGCTGGTAATGATCATCTCCCAAGGTTAAAAACTCAATTTAGCCTAGAAATAGTTTGTTGAACCAAAATTACTAATCTGTACTTGAAAATTTACTAGAGAAATAATAAAATGATTTCTTTAATACTTCAAGACAATAAGTCGAAAAATAGAAACATGTTCCAGCAAACACAGACAAGATAGAATCATTGTGGTTAACAAACGAACAAACCAAGCTTAAGGCTAGCACAACCACGAGCTCAAGAATATTTAAAAAAAATGGTAACAACATATAGAAGCATGCATGAAAACCTTTCGAAACTCCTGCAGAGTATAACTACTTATACTTGATTAAATTTGTATTAGAGAGAAGAGAATCATTTCTAACACCAGCTTACACAACAATACATATAAATAATATATGAGCTATTATGGGAGCAAAGCGTGAAAAATCTAATATAAGTTATGAGAATGGACAAAAAGGGATAAAAGTACCAACAAAACATAAGACTGTAAAAACTGGATTCATAGTATTAACTCGTGTCGAACTAAGAGACAATCAGAATAAAATTCGGGAGCAGGTCACCTCCTTTTCGTCTTATAAAAAGGAAAACCAGGCAAATAGAAATCAAACACCACCACAAGGTAGGAAGAAACAAGAGTACTCACAAAGATCCTCACAGTTTAAGTACTAGGTTCTTTATCTTCCTAAATCACACATCATAATCGGGTAGTACCCTTCAAAGAAAATGGAAACTTCAAATGGGAATTGAAAAAACCCGAAGGAGCAAAGAAGAGTGGTACAAACCTTTACAAACGACTTACTATAGAAAGTGTACCAGTAAAGATGGAATGTTTATTATGTTGCATCTAATCTCTACTACCTGATAATAAGAAAAAATAAGTATTTATATAACAATTTACAATTCATATATATGATCACAATGTAATTTGATAATTGTACCACGAATACTTTAGAGATGACTAACCATTAGTCATATAAGTTTGTGTCAATAAACATTCAAATAAACAATAGTAAGCTAGAATTATAGGTTGTTCAACAATCGGATACAAGAAAAGAGCCAAACAAAATTCTCATCTATTAGAGTGACCTAATCTTCAATTCCACATATTAAAAATCTTAGTATGTTTGTAACAAAAAAGCAATTAAATAACAAAAGATGTGAGCACTATATGGTCATCACAAAAATAAGGAGACTCATGGTGCGTCATCTTCAAACACTTCTTCAGACTCATCTTCAAGGTCATCTTCAAACTCATCTTCTGACTAATCTTCATAATCATTTTCAGACTGACCTTCAAACTTATTAGCGAATTCATCTTCAAACTCCTCTTCCTCAAATTCAAATCGTTGAGTAGCGAGTTCCTTCAAAGGCACATCAATCATTTTTTTTTGTATATCAGATCTTGTTAAGATAACCTCACTATTATCTTTTGGTATAGATGTTCTCATCAAATCTTCAAATAGATCATTTCATAACATTATGGGGGATTAGATTCAACTTGATCAGCCATGTTAAACAAGTCTCTAGGAACAGTTTTCATAACATAATGTCTAACTTGATCATATGGATCTTGCACATAGAAGCATTGGTGTACTTGAGATCCAAGTACAAATGGCTATTCTTGAGAGCATCTTTTGTTAAAATAGACATAATTAAGGTCATAAGTATCATTTTGAAACCCATAGCAATTGCACTTAAAAAGAACAACCATCGAAATGACCATAGTAGTCTAACTCAACAATCTGAACTATTCTATCATAATAAGTCAGATATTTTCAACCCCATACCAATTGCACTTAAAAAGAACAACCTTAGAAATGACCATAGTAGTCTAACTCAACAATATAAACTATTCTATCATAATAAGTCAGATCTGCAACATCGGATTTTTATCCTTTGAGCATGCAAAGTTTGTAGTTGAGGCAACTAGTGTAACACCACTATTTTATGTTTTACACCTTGCATCACAATGCCTGACATGGAAATACAGTTCCTCCAATGTGATTTGTTTTTTACACAAACGATGGAAGAAGAAACTAAGACAAAATAACAGAATAGCAACATGATCAGGAAGAATTCTTTTAAAATTGTGTTGGAATAAAGTAATGGAACATTAAATAAGCATCATGGGTTTTGTAATTAGTCACTTTTCTTTAATCAATATGCACACACCTAGATATATTTGAGGTACTACAATCACGAAGATCGTCTGTCTTTCAAACTCCACAAAAAATTTATTTATCTCCATTTGTCGTTGAGAAGCAAGCTTTTGCAAAAAAAATGTTAATTTACTATCTTTTGTATCTTTAGCATGAAGGTTCTTCATGATTTCCATATCTTTCAAATCATATAGGTCTTTTGCATGATCCTTTTTTTTTGCCAGAAATATCCAAAAGAGTTCCAAGTATGCTATCAACTATGTTCTCCTCTATGTGCAATACATCAAGGTTGTGGCATACCAAGTTGTGTTGCCAATAAGGTAATTAAAAAAAGATTGACCTTTTTTTCCATGGGACATCATTTGATATTTTTCTCTTCTTTTCAAATGCATTTTCAAAATCTTGCAAGATATTAAAGACATTTGTTCCCTATAAGAAAGTTGGAGGAGGCCTAAGTTCAATTTTTTCATTGAGAGATCTTTTGTTAGATCTCCATGGATGATCCATCGGTACAAAAACATGATGATCCATAAAACACATTTTCGACTATGTTTAAGATACCGAGAGTTAGTTCCATAGTTACGAAAAGGGACAACAAACTTTCCCTTTGTACTCCAACCAGATAACAAAGGATGTACATGAAAGTTATTGATTGTCCACATAAGAGATTCACGCATTGGAAAAGTTTGATTCCTTGAATCATCATATGATTCAACCACAGAATCAAATAATAATTTTAACTCATCTATAAATGGTTATATATAAATATTAATGACATTTCTATGTGATTGCGGCCCATGTACAAGTAAAGAAAGTATAGAATATTAATATTTCATCAACATCCAAAGGGGCAGATTATACACAATTAAAATAATTGGCCATGTTCTATGTAATATACTCATAGTTCGAAATGGACTGAACCCATCACTAGACATTAAAAGTCTCACATTGCGATAATCTAGTGCAAAATTGATATGCAACCTATCAAAATATTTAAATGCTAAACCATCAGCAGGATGCCTTAAATTTAAATTTTTAGTACGCTCCTTGTCATGCCACCTCAAAGAATCTGCCATCTTTGAGCAAATAAATAAACTTTTAAGTCTAGGAATTAATGGAAAGGGTCTCAAAGTCTTTGCTGAAACTAGATGTTTTTTTTTAGGCTCAAAGTCACTATCAACCTCAGGAGATTTGATATATAGTGAAGCTCCAAAAGAATGGCAAAATTCACCATCTTTTTGATCATTCCTTAAAAACATGCAATCATTGGGACATGCATCAATAATCTCATAATCAAGACCGATATTATTAACCATAGACTTTGTTTTATTGTATGATGGAGGAATTTTAAAATTCGACATTTCCTTTTTAATTACTCTATAAGAGAAGTGAATGATTTGTTGCTCCATCCATGCAGACACTCAAAAACAATAAACGAAGTGTGAATGATAATTTATTGAATCATGTATAACCAGGATATAATTCTTGATTTGCCTCTTCAGCCAAGTTATTGAATATCTTGGCATCTTCATTTGGATTATCATACACTCCTTCAGTATGTGCAACATCTCCAAATTGAAAATTCAACAACCTATCAATATCATCACAAAAATAATCCATATCATCGTCAACATTCAACTTGATATCCCATTCCCCATGATTGATCCATCTAGTATAACATTAAACAAATCAATAGCATATTATATGATCATACACTACATTACTTTGAGTCCAACGAATATTACAAAAAATTTACATGGACATTGAATTTTCTCTCCTTGAGGATCTCCATAAGAGTAAGAAAAATCATGGAATGATTCAACACAAAGAATATACTCTTTGTTATACCTTGCTAAATCCATCCAATCATTGGATGGGACATTTGAATTCATATAAGAAAATATCAATATTTCAGTAAGAATCATTAAATAATTAACTACTTCACAAATATGCAAAAGTGTACAATTGTAGAAAAATGTATTGATAAAGTATGGATTTACAAATACACATTAAAATTACAAACCAAATTAAGTAAAATACACAATCCCTTCAAGGTTCAAAGATGGAGATTCTTTGTTGTCTTTTCTGAAGAGTTCACAAACATATTTCTCTGAAAAATTATTTAATGAGCTGATGTTTTATGAAGCGCTATAATGTGTCTCAAAAGATCATGATTCATTTCCTACCTATTTTTATTCATTGGATTTTATGGATAATATAGATGCACGGCTAAATATGGAGGGCAATAGTGCAATATAGTGAAGGTGAAGTTCTTATGTTTCAAAGATATTTAACACATTCTCACCATAGACTTTTCATATCTCCAATGGTCAAACAGTTGGACACACCTGATATTTTTCATGTACAAATGCAAACACGAAGTAAAATTACAGCAATCAAATGAAGCCACATACTGGACATTATTTATCAATACTACAACAGTCTGGAAGTAACATTTCAGCAGTCACCGGAAATGCAGCATCTAGTCCAAAAGCCCCAGCAACTCATCTGTAGGTTTGAACTCTTTTGGTGCAAACAAATTTATAGGGAACCAAACTAAACACCTAACTAACTATCCAAATAAAGACACATAATGGACATGTTTCACAAATACTACATAGAAAAGCAATATCCTCTACTTCTAAGGGTTGCTATTTCTTAGAGGAAACGAAGATGGAAAACTTTAGGATGAGGAAGCTCAAGAAAATGAAGCACACATCTTAAGAAGCAACCTTGAGCCCTCAAATAATCAGAATCAGAACCATATGTTATGAGATGATCAAAATCATTGTGAGTTTTGAGTTTTGAGTACCTTGTTACCATTCTTGTTCGAATAAATACATAATAATAACTACACAACTGTATGACATTGTAAGTCATTATTTTGAGGATTATATATAGTAATTTTACTGTTAAGAGATTAGAAATACCTTTATTTTCTTGTCGGCATAATGTTAGTTTCCTCTCAACAAAACCTGAATTAGAATAGAAGCTTCCTTGATTTCTAAAAAATATTGATAAAAAATGTTCGTATGAAAGTTTAAAGTACAGAAATAGCATCTTTATAAAGGAAATAGGAAATTTTATTTCATTTAGTGGAAAAGTATAAACTGCATCATACTATTTGAGAAGGCTAATGAGACTATGACACATATCTTCTTACATTGCTACTTTACTGGGCAACTGCAATGTAATATAAATGTTTTTCAGTACTACCTAAGTACTATTTGAATGGAAAAGTACCTAAAATACCCTCAAACTATTGGAAATGGTACATAATAACCCTTCATCCAACTATTGGCTCCAAAATTCCCTTCTCATCAGCCTATTGATTCCAAAATACCCTTATCATCCACCTTTGCGTGCAAAATTGACTACTCAATTAACTTTTTTAAAATTGTACTATTTAAGTAATTTTTATAATACTTGGCGCTCAACTATTGTTTATAATTTATTAATATAATTTATAAATCAACCCACTACACACACATTACTAACTAAAGCCTACACAATAAATAACCAATTATAATATCAAAATCGCCATAAATACTCATAAAACACATTATAGATTCTTGAAAATGACGTCCAAAATTATTCAAGTCTAAATCAAAGCCCTAATGAATTTTTTGTTGAGCCGCTTATTTAGGAGGACACTTTCAATACGATTCTATTTAAAACTTGAATACGAAATTTATGATTTATTGGAAAGAAGTGGTACAACCGCATTAATTATGCACTTTTTTGATATAATTTCATAAATATTTATGATTTGTGTTAAAACCTTTAATATATTATTTTTAAAACAATTATCTAAGAAGTAATATCACATAATTGAGATGAAAGAATAATTAAGATGAACATAGTCAAAGTTTTAAGTTTTATCCTTAATTTTTATTCAGACACTTGAATGTATGATACTTTACTTCTATACATATTTTCGCCTCAAATTTTTAGAAACGCTCATTGGAAGTAGCTTTCTTGTTGTTGCATTATTAATGTGACGGATTTATTAATTTAGTTGAGTTTAAACAGTAATGAGTGGGTAGTGGATTGTTTTTTAAATTATATTTATAAGTTAAATTATAAAAATAGTTGAGTGTCCCTTATTTTAAAAAATATTTAAATAGTTGGAATTTAAAAAGGTTAAATAAGAGGTCAATTTTGATCCCAAAGGTGGATGAAAAGGATATTTTTGAGCAAATAGATGAGTGATAAGGGTATTTTTAAACCAACAGGTGGATGGAGGGTAATTTTGTACCATTTTCAATCTTTAGAAAGTATTTTAGGTTCTTTTCCGCTATTTGAAATACAAATGTTACTAGTTTAAATTTTATTAGTAGATTACATATTCCGTGATTTATATCTACTAACCGAAATACATATGATATGCGTGGAACATAAAATTAGAAAATTATCGAAGAATTTAATTTTATTTGATAAGGATAATAAAATAAGGAAGTTTCTTTATTTATAAGAAGACAAAATGAGACATGTTAAGGAGTAAAATAATCACTTTTCTACCAAACATGCGTTTAGATTTTTTTGGATAGTTGTCCAAAAAGTCATCAACTAAACTGATGTTTCATCTACTCAGGTTCAAAATCTTTCGCAAGGCAGTAACTGAAAGGGGAAATTCTAAGACATATAATGATGACTAACGAACTGAAATAGTTTATGTTCCTAGTTATGTTACAGGTCCGAAATTTTCAGTTGATAGTTGTACAAGAGTCTTTCAACTAAACTAATGTTTGATGCATCAATCTGCCTTAAGATTACAAGCTAACTCAAAGTTGCAGGTTAGTGATCTCCAACCTCAAGGTGGAAACAGGGGAAGATGACACACATTGATCATACTATTCCAAATATAAAGAAACATAGACATATGATGAATCATCTGTCTACTCACAAGGATCAACCAACTTCCTACACTATTATCCAATCATTTGTTGCTCGACTAAGAAGAAATCCGGATAAAAATGATACCACAATTGACCTGGCAATTCCTATTATCACTACCAACTAAGTACTGCCGGCTGGAGGCACAACTACACACAAATCAGCAACCAAATATGGAGAACGCAAATGATTTATGAGATGATCAATGTAAAGTTTGATAGTACGACCATTACAGGTTGAACCGACACACTTTGGGAAGAAACAATCAGGTAAGACACTTAATTCTACTATTCTACTACTAATTTCTATAATGATCTTTATTACTGGATCAAACCAACAACCAACAAGAATAAGAGAACCACCATCACTATTCGATACAGCAATAAAGTAAATACATCAACAAACAATATAAATGATGATTTGAATGAAGAACAACTACACAAGTTTAGAATAATACAGTCGAGAGGTTCCACAGGAGTTAAACAGAGAAAAAGCCTTACAAAACAAATAAAATACCTTAACTATCAGCAACAAAATATACAGTAAAAGAGCAATAACAAGACAAAAAATAGAAAAAGAGAAAACATACATTCATAAGCTAATTCTGACAATGGTGTGAAAATAAGTTGAGGTTAAGTAAAAGAAGGAAGTTAGTATCTGAGATTTTGTGTAGCGGATTGTGGGATTGTGTTGAACGTATCATTTGTTGCGGTGACAATAAGAAAGAGACATATTGAGAAAATATTTAAAAGAAAGGGCAAAGGATAAATTGACATGGTTAATTTTGTGTAGGATAAACTTGAAGAGAACAAAAGAATGCTAGAAAATAATGTTTCTAAACATCTTCTGTTGGCTTCATAAAGGAGTGGTACGACGAAGTACTCTATGACTGGTAAAATTCTTTGTTTAAGAATATCAAGTCCCCTATGCAAAGTTTGTGGACTTGTTCAAGGTTCAGGATACAGTGATAATGCTAATGGAGAGGAAGTGGTATCTTCAATAACTGCTAGACTTCCTTCCGTTCTGAAGATTCCTCCATATACTACTTGCGATGCTTTTAGACAAGTACGTGACAATCATAGTTATCTCAAGTAAAATACTGTGAAGAAGTCCATAGAAGAGGAAACGTGGAAAGAAATTCAAAAAATAACATTTAAACTAGCTACATTGATGAGCTAAAGATGTGGAAAAAGGGACACAAAGATAACAATTCTAGCAAACACATTCAGACAACATCCTATTAAATGACGATGTTAAAACATTTGAAAGACCATACGAGATCGAACATGAGTACAATAAGACCAAAACATATTTATTGAATAAAGAGAACTTCAGTTGTTTCATTGTTGATACTACAATTATACAATGTGATTTTAATTAGTTTAGAGGAGTTTATATCAAAAGTTAATACAATATATTAAAGATAGATACTAACTCACTTAAAGGTTTTCGAGTAGTAATTCCCTCTATCTCGACAGTTCAATATGCCTAGGGTTCACAATCTTCAACACTTTATACCTTTTAAAATCATATTTGTTAGAAACTGGAAAACTCCTCGTGAATTAGTGGAAAGAGTACAACATATTAAGGAGAAGTACGACACTGAGACTAACTAGAAACTCACTATTTCAGTCACAACAATGAGCAATTCAAAGGCATGAGAGGGAATCTAAAAGTAATCCATGGTAGTATTATTTTTCAACTTAAACCTACGCTTCAAAGTGACTTTCATCTTTCATGAAAAATTGTATCCAAAAGAAGTAAAAAACTCGAGATGGTTCAAAATATAAAACAAGGACTACAACTAAGGAAACTTGTACAAAATAAATGAAAACAAAAGGGAATTTAATCACCTAAATGGGCTATCATGATTTGGGAAATACTAATAGAAGGGAACGAATTTCTCACTAGACATGATGTATCAAAACTAGTGATTCACAAAAAATAATCAGGGTAAATCAATGAAGATGAAAATCCAAAAATAGCATGATCAACAATTGTCCAAACAAGGATAAAAATCTCGCAAAACTAAACATGAAATTTAAACTAAATTATCTCAATCTTGCAAGTAGCGACAGATACTCTGAAAATCATTACAGAAAAATAGAGAATGTAATCTTTAAGTCTATTAAACATGGACTTATAGAGAAGATCATTTGAAGTAAATAGGCAGCCAACTCATGCTAGTATGATGGTCACTTTTGTACTTATGGCAAAACAACTCAATTAGCTAGGTTGAACAAAAAAGTCCAAGCAACATGTAGTAATCAAATGATACAACACGATTCTAACAACTTCATACTATGAGGTGATCCCAAAACATTTAGGAATACTGCATTAAACTTATGATCTATACTTAAAAATTAACTAGAGAAACAATAAAATCAGTTATTGACTCTTCAAGAGATATAGTCGAAAACAAGAAAATTGTTCCAACAAACAGAGAAAAGAGAAAATCATTATATTTAAAAAACGAACAAACAAAGCTTCAGGCGACGAAACTAAAAAAGCAGAGAAAAAAGATTAAAACAAGCATTAAAACCTTTCGAAATTCCTATAAAGTAGCTACTTACGCTTGGAAAAGTCTATATTAGCGACAAAATATTGTAGGTATCGCCATCTTCAAGACTTTAGTTCTTCGAAGAATGACAACTTAGTTTCTTCTCAGTTCTTTCGAGAAAGGCGACTTAGCTTCAGCTGGTACTTTCAATATTAAAGGGAATAAAAAAGTATATTGTCAATGATATTCATCCAATTTATACATAATATAATTACATGCTAAACTTACAAAAATAAACAAATTCCTATCAACAACACAAGATTATAGAAAACCTAGGTTAAAATTTTTACTAACTGAAGAATATCTGAATCTTAAAGCTAGAATTTAGTCTTTTGAAGATGAAATCTCTTACCTAACTATATTCCAACAACCCTAAAGCATTAAGACATGAGAAAAGTTCATTTGTGAAGCATTTTCTTTCAATTTTTAACAAGAAATTTGATGGAACAACTCTTCAATGATAAATCTTTGAATAAAATCATGTTGTTCATCTCTTAAATCTTCAAAAAGGAAGATGTGGGAGAAAAATCGTCTTCTTCAGTTCTTCTTCAGAGAAATCGTATTGCTTTTCAGTTCTTCAGTTCTTCATCTGAAAGTCGTGTTCTTCAACTGATGTTTGAAGAAATTTTATGATGAAAATGTATAGTGCGTCTTCTTCAGAGAAATCGTATTGCTTTTCTGTTCTTAAGTTCATCAACTTAATGTCGTCTTCTTCAACTGATATTTGAGGGACATTTGTGACGAAAATGTATAGTTAATCAATCGTGCCCTTCAGTTCTTCCATGGCGTTCTTCCGACGTTCTTGCAAAATGGGCACCTTCAGCTGAAAATGGAAACTTCAGCTGATGTTTTAGGGAAATGTTATGTGTTAGGGAAAAATATATTTTTTTTTCTTTAGCTGAAAACAATAATTTCAATGTTTTAATTTTTTTTACCTATTAAAAATGTTAGGGAGATCAAATTTTAATGTCAAAATGTTGGAGGAATAAATTTTTTTGGTGAAAACACTAAGTCCACATCGTAAACCTTTATTTTTCCTATTATTAAAATAGGACACTTAAAAAGTGCAGCTATTTACATAAATAGTTGTTGCCAATTATAACAACACTTATAAAGTGTAGCTTATACCATTCAAGCGTACACTTTAAAAATGTTTACTAATATAATAACTAAAAGTTAAAAACTGAGGCCACACTTTAAAAGCGTCCCCAAAAATGTTTTAGGCAACACATTACAAGCGTTGTCTAGATTTGTTGTAGCCATAGGACAAAAATGTCGTAGGGTTGTTAAAGGGACATCTTGGGGAAAGGTATCCTGAGAATAAAAGAAACCACACCTTAAAGATGAATCGCCACGAAATGGAGTAGAAACTTGAAGAATTTTGTCATCTTCTTCAACCTTCAATGGTTTTTCAATGGAGGATGATAGAGAAAAGGGAGAGCTTTATGGATTTTCGTTGGGGTTTTGATTTGAGTGAGTGATTGTTAGGCAAAACTAAAGGAAATTCAATATATAACCCTCCCCTAAAATAACAAAAAGACCCCTCACTTAGATTGAAAATTTAATGAAGTCAAAGTAGAATTCAAATTTTAAATTTTTTGTTTGGAAACAAGTCTTCGTCGCGGAGCTGTACCCGGAAAATTTCCAGAAATATTTTTTGAACCAGAAGTTTATATGATATGTTCGCGTCGCAGACCATGTCTTTGGCCTTGGGTATTCCAAGTATGCGACACGAAATGGATCCCTCCATGCATAAAAGTTGCTGCCTCTTCGAAGTTTGCTTGGTCAAAACTCCAATGTGGGTCTGTTTGTGAACCCCTCGGGCAATCCTTGGGGATTCAGACCTGGACGTTTTAACCCAATACACAGTATTTTACCGATTTAAAGACTTTCGATTCATAAGACACTCCCAAACCTTCCCAACTACAAAAGACGTTCACTAGTTCAATTTCCCTAGTTTCCGTACGTCATGGTCGTTTGTTAGCGTTTTGGTTCTAACACTTCTTAGACAAGTCTATTACACTTATTTAGGTCAAAAATAATCATTACTAGTTCTGTGAAGCTCTAGTATAGGTCATAAATTTTTCACGTTGTGTCAATACTCACCCCCTTAGGATCGTTCGTCCACGAATGACACCTTTTGACTTTTGTAGGAAGAAGAGACTCAGGACTAGCACCATAGCCATCAATGACATATGTCAAATGATCCTTAGCTCATTGGAGGAATTCTCAGTCCTCTGCACATATCAATGTAGCATTAACAGGTAGGAATTTAATCCACAACATAACACGTACATAACCTCAACTATTCATATCATATAAGGAGTAACTACCTTCGCCATTTAAATTTGAGGTCCATATGAACATAAGAGTAGTCATGCAAATTTCATATCAAAACACACTAATTATGCTCAATAAATCTTCCATGAATACATATAAATCACCACATACTTAAGTAAAAGCCAAACATAAGAAACACATTTCATGGTAAAGAAACAGAACTCAACTTAAGAATGAATTTTTACATCAATATGCACACATTACAAAAACATGATAAGTCCAATATTATTCATAATAATCATATAAATAACTACTAACCTGAGCATTTGCAAGGAGTTAGAGGGAAAAAGGTGAAGATAGTGGGACTTCATGTCGTCCTCGGCCTCCCATGTAACTCTATCAACAAGGTCCTTCCTCCATAGAACTTTTATGGAGACAACCTTCTTATTCCTTAATTTCTTAATTTGACAATCCAACATCTCAACCGGGACTTCTTGATAAGAAAGGTCCTTTTTTACTCCTAAACCTTCTAGAGGAAGAATGGGAACCGGTCCCTATAAACTTTTTGAGCATGGAAACATCGAATACTAGGTGAATCATGGATAACTCATTGGGAGTTACAACTTATAGGCCACACTTCCAACTCTTTTAAAATTTCATCCGGCCCCACATACGGAGGACTATATGTCCCCTACTTTCTGAACCTCATCACCCCTTTGATGGGTGAAATTTTCAAATAGACCCAATCTCCTACTTAAAATAAAAGGTCACTCTTTCTATTGGCAGCAAAATATTTTTGCCGACTTTGAGCCGTTTTTTGTGTATCCCTTTTAACAGGAACCTTCTTGAGTGCTTCATAAACCAAATCAGGACCAAGTAGAGAAAACTCACCTATTTCATACCACCAACTAGGATCTACACCTCCTCCCATAAAGTGCCTCGAAGGGTACCATAGAGACAGTCGACTGGAAGTTATAGTTATATAAGAATTTTATCAAAGGTAGGTGGTCAACCGAATTACCTTTGAAGTCGATAACACATTCCCCAAACATATCATCAAGAGTTTGAATAGCGTCTTTCACTTCACACTCTATCTTAGGATGAAAAGTTGTACTAAGCTTCACCTTCATAACAATACCACTTTGGAAAGCTTTGCAAAAATTGGAGGTAAATTGAGTGCCTCTATCCAAAATTATGGCTAAAATTTGTCCATCTAACATCACTATTTCTTTGAGGTACACTTTGGCATAATCTTCCGCCGGAAGAGTGACTTTGACGGGAAGAAAATTCGACGACTTGGTCAATCTATCCACAATGACCCATATAGATTTGTGTTTCTTTGGAGTATATATATTTTGAGTTAACCGTCCCGGCCTTTGTTGTTCCGCTTTTACTTGTTTTTAATTAGGACACTTAGCAACAAAATCCGCTATTCCCTTTCAATACCATTCCAACAATATGTTTCTCGTAAGTCGTGGTACATCTTTGTGGAATCTTAGTGAATAGAATATCGGGATCCATGAGCCTCTTCCATGATCAATTCCCTCAATCCATCCACATCTGGGACATATAATTTCTTTGGTTCCTAAGCACCCCATCTTCTCCTTGAGAGAAGGACTCAATCGATTTACTAAGGAACTTTTCCTTCAACTCCATCAATAGAGGATCAATGTGTTGCTTGGACTTCACCCCATCCACTAAAGACGACTCGGAGTTGTGTTGAATCATGAAACCACCCTTTGGAGAGTCGATCCTATGAACCTTTTTTACTAAGTCTTTCTTATCATCAACCATGTTAGTGACACTACCTATGGAAAATATACTCAAGGCATCCACTATCACGTTAGCTTTTTCGCGGTGGTAAGGACACTAATGTCATAGTTCATCAAAAGTTCTAACCATCTTCTTTGACGTAGATTCAAATATTTTTGGGTAAACACATTGTAAACTCCTGCGATCGGTAAATACATCAACATGTACCCCATAATGTCACCAAATTTTCATTGGAAATATAACGGCCACAAGTTCAAGGTCATAAGTTGGATAATTCTTATCATGAGGCTTGAGTTTCGTATAGGAATAAACTATTACTTTTCCATGATGCATAAGTACACACACTAGATCTACTCGGGAGGCATCACAAATAGCCACAAACCCATCGGTACCCTCCGGAAAAGTCAATAGTAGAGCGGAGGTGAGTTTATCTTTCATTAATTTTAAACTCTCTTCACATGGTTCCGACCATTCCATCTTTCATTTTTTTGGGTTAATGCCGTTAATGGAGATGCAATGAACAAAAATCCATCAACAAACCTCCTATAGTAATCGAATAACCCTAGAAAACTTTATATGTCGGTAGAATTCAAATGTCTTTGCCAATTCTTGACCACTTCCCTCTTCCTCTGATCAAACTCTACCATTTCACTACAGACAATGTGGCCAAGAAACGCAACCAACCTAAACAAAAACATACATTTACTAAATTTAGCGAAAAGATTGCTATCCTTGAGAACTTGCAAAATTATGAAAGCCGCCGTGGCATAAGTAGACCAAATGATGTAACTAGAAATTCAAAGTGACCATATTTTTTTCAGAATGCCATTTTCGAAATATCAACCTCCCTCACCCTATGGTTGTGATAACCCAATATCAAATCAATCTTGGAAAAGTAACTCGCTCCTTGAAGTTTATCAAACAGGTCATCATTCCTAGGGAGGGGGTACTTATTTTTATGGTGACTTTGTCAAATTGACGATAAACGATGCACATTCTTAATGACCCAATCTCTCTATAAATAATACCGGATATCCCCATGGAGATTTGATCGGTCGAATAAAGCCCTTATCTAACAATGTTTTGAGTTGATCCTTATTCTCCTTCAACTCGGCCGGGGCCATTCGATAAGGAGGGCTTGAAATAGGTTATGCATCAAGTAATATATCTATACTAAAGTGGATTTCCCGCTTGGGAGGATTTTCGGGTTTGTTATCGGAAAATACCTTGGGAAGTTCCTTCACTACGAGGAACGACTCTAATGGAAGGACTTTGGATTCAAGATCCCATTCTCTAACTATGTGATAGACACAACCCTTTGCAATCAACTTGCAAGCTTTTAGAGATGAAATGATCTTACCCCTAGGATTTGAGTTTCCTCGCTTCCACTCTATAATGGGTTCATTTGGAAATTGAAAATTGACTACCCTTTTCCTACAATCACTAAAGTCAAATCAAGCATGCAACAAATCCATTCCCAATATGACAATAAAATCTAGCATATAAGGTTCAATCGAGTCAACTAATGTAACACTATTGGGCAAAGAAATAGGGCAACCATTATAGATTCTTTTAGCCAACACGGAATCTCCCACCCAGGTAGAAACCAAAAAAGGTTTGTCTAATATGTCATTAAAATTTCATGGCTGAAAGGGAGGTCACAAATGATAATGTATCTCTTTTATAAACTAAAGAATATATAAATCAAAGAAAAATAATTTTAACAAACCGGTAGCCACATCCGGTGAGCTCTCTTGATAACCTCGGGATTGAAGAGCATAAAAGCGATTCTTTTTAGGAGCATCCGAATTTGGGGTACTTGCTTGTGCTTGAGGATTTTCCTTTCCTTGATTCATAACCATAGGGCAACCTCTCTTCATGTGAGAACTCTTGCCAAAAACATAAAAATTTCTCTCTTATCACATTTTTCACAAAGAGGATTATCAACATAATATCTACGACCTCCCCCCCCCCCCTTTGGTGATTTGGAGTAGGAACCTTACTCTTGTTGACCCTTGGAGAATTAGGTGGGCCTTAATTGGAAAAACTCTTCTTAAACCTTTGTTTGTTTTGAACCTCAAATTTACTCTTTGAAGAATTCCCTTCTTCGATTCTCACCTTGTTGAGCTCTTTACCAACTTGCTTAAGCTTTTGCTACTCAATTTGTCCGGCATAAACCATGAAGCAAGACATATCCATTCAATGAATCAACATAGCAGACCTAGATTTATTAACTAAAAGATCAGATATCCCTATAAACAAATTTGTTCATCTTATCCCTAGAATCACAACCGTTGTAGGAGCATCTTTTGATAGTTGAGGGATGTTGAGATTATACTTCTTCACGCTCATACCCCCTTGACTAAGGTTGATGAATTCTTACATTTTTATCTCCCTTAATTCAAAAAGAAAGAACCTATCAATTAAAGCCATCTTGAAGCTACCCATGTTGAGTTGGTAGGCCGCTAGTTCCGCCTTTTCATTAAAAGAAACATCCATAGCATATAGAACTTTGAACATTTTATCATTGAATCCATGTGGGTCCTCCTCAACCTTATAACCATAGAAAGTAGGGGGATTCATCTATGTAAAATCCCTAATCCTTGAAAGGATGGTGTTAGCATTGGAGTTCACTTGCACCCTTGTATCCCTGGCAACTTAGGTAGGGAACACTAGATTCAATCTATGAATGGCCGATCTTTTATCTCAAAATTAGACATAGCCCCTTCCTCAATTGTAGAATAAGGGTTTTGAGATGATTGAGGGGGAACCGCATCATTCAAATCTCCTCTTTGGGCCTTTCAACATTGTTCCTTCTTTTATTCAATGCCGATAAGCACAAGAAAGAGGTTAGAAGAAAAGTATTAGATAAATCTAACACTTTTACGCAATACTAAAGAATAACAAGAAAGTGGAAGTTCCTAAGCATCCCATACTCTCTCATTCATAATGTCAGATCTGGGGACCCCCTAGACTTAATCGGTGTTGTCGTCCTCTTTGAGGAGTAAGACTAGCCTCTTAAATTACATCATTACATTTATAGGTCAAAAATATGGACAATTTAAAAACTTTTCATAATTTCTATATTGAGGTTTACATAGACCTCTCAATACACATAATATTTATATCGAGTATACATAGACCATTCATATAGGAAGATTAAATACTCTTCTACTTTTATTGCCCACAGATATATAAGATATAACATAGTCTCAAATTGATGTCTCATCTCATAACCATCTAACAAATGTATAACAATATGTGCCTAGCCCATACATTAATGTAATAAAGCCAAATATAAGCTATACAAGATTCGTACTCAATGAAAACGAAAGAACATAGAAGTCTTAAAACTAGAACAACTTCAGAAGCTTGATATTGGCATTCAGCTCGGATTGTGAGGACCAACACAATTTGAATGAATGAGAATTCCATGACTTCTTCAAAGTTTTCTCAAATCCCATCAACGACCGGAACCTAAAATGTTGGGGAAAAGGGAGAAAATAGAGTTAGTACACCACTTGTACTAAGTATGAGACAATACGCACACATATCATGAAATCATGCTAAGAAAAAGCAATACATTAAAGTATGCAATTTACATTAAAAAGCCTTATGCACATTCAAGATGACCAGAACAATCATTAAGACATATTTATCAAGTCATAAACATGTACATCACAAGACAACCAATGCTAAGTCTAGTCTAGCCAACATGAATATCATATATTTAAAAAGATAATGAAGGCAAGTCTATCATCAAGTTATAATAGCTACAAGCATGAATAAGAATTAATTACAACATAAACAAAGCAAGACATTTACCCATTAACCCTCATTAAGTAAACAAGTTCAATGACCAATCAAAACCCCATAAACTTACTCAACCAAGTAAACTCTAAAAGACTCATAACAAATGTCTAACTTCACATAGTATATCATTAAAAGTACATATCATCATACATTAACAATAGAGATCAACACATTTTCACAAGTGAAACCAATCATAATGTAGTATCATTAATGTGCAAGATCATCATATACATAACATGTACAATCAAAAGCATAGTCATATATAAGAACATTCTCCTAAGATTTTCCTCAAGGATAACTAGTGCAATGTTTAGGTGGAGTCTCATACCCCTACCTAGACTAAGATAAATCCCTTATGTCATACTAGTTGGAGTTCCTTTAGTTAATTTTACTTTTTTTGAACATCTTTCCTTAACAGACATAGACCACATTAGCAAATGTGAGATCTGGTGTCATGGAACGCTACATTCCACTACCTAGTATTCCCATGGGGGCACATAGTTCAAGAACTAGAATATATAGTTGGGACCCTCTTTATGCTACATGCATTAGGTCTCAAATCTCAAGAGTACATTACTGATCCTACCTTCCCTATGTGGGAAGGAACACTCTTCCCTCTACTTAACTCGGTGTTAAGCTAGAGTCCCTTTTGAAATATCTTTAATGTATTTATTAATCATTATAGTTCAATGTAGGTCATACGGTCTATCCCTTGTATAATCATTATCATCATCATACCTCAATAAGAATTGCATACGTATAGTCCTGTAATTGCAATTCATATAAGTGAGATTAGGATATTTACACATTCACATCATTATAAGGGACATTCGTAATATTAGCCAACACATAAAAAAGCATATTCAAGAGATTTTAATTTAACATCACACCAACCCTATCAATCCTAATAGAAGATATACTTCAATGCAACATCAACACTTAATCTCCAGTAACCACAAGTAAAGTCAAGAGTTGGGACCACAAGTCTTACCAAGTCTCTTTCATAATCCATCATCAAGGTCTTAGAATCGACCCTTAACTCAAACCAAAAATGGTTTAATATAACTAAACATCAATAACCAACAAGACAACAAAGCTAATTGAATCACTATATCACAACCCATCACTAGTTCATAGTTTATGATAAAGAGACTTAGGTCAAAGTCACATCTAGATCAATTACTCAAAAAATAGCATTATAGGACTAAAATAAATCTTAATATATTCATAATTGATACAAAAATATCATAGTATAGTAATTCAACAAATAACCAAGTCAATTCAACCAACACTCTACAATTTACATCAAGATCATAACCTAGGGTTAAGGGGAAAAGGTAATCTTCTACAAACTAGACCAATCCATCAAGAAGTATCATAATTGAGTTATAATACATGTTAATCTATACTTAATATCAAAAAGAAATCATAGACAAAGCAATTCACAGGATCAATTTAAAGATTTGAAAAGGACGACTTTAATTTCATACTTTTGAAATCAATTTGATGGAACCTTTTTGGGAGAGATGTCTTAAAGGTTAAAGGAATATCATACCTTAATGTTTTATGAATATTGATGGAGAAATATTGGTGAATACAGCCCTATAACCCATTGCAATTTTACCTTCTATGGTGTTCTTCTACATAAGAGAGAGAAAGAGGAGAGAGGGAAGAGAGTTTGGATTTTGGGAACTATGAGAGCTAAGGTTAGTCTAATTAGGCTAAGGTATTTTATATAGGTTGTTAAGTAACATAATTAGACCTCACCTAACCCCTAAATAATCTCTTAACTATGTAAACTAATTAAACGAATTAAATAAAAACGTGCAGCAAAATAGTTGCTCCACAGATGAGACTACGATCGACGGATCATGTTTCCATCGACGGGCACTGGTCTCCTCTGTGATGAACACTCGTCGATAAGTTAAGAGACTGTCTATTTGAGGGCTTCCAAATTTTTTTCTAAGTGTCCATCGACGGAAGCAGTCCAAGCCCCGTCGATTGGACAACGGATCGTGTGTTTCATCTATTGTGGACACTGCCTTGGAAAACCTATGTCCCCAAAATAATAGGGTCCTCTTGAAGGGTCCTTCGTTTGTCCTTGGGGAGTGGGACCCAGACGTTTCGACTATGAATCAACCTTAATTACTTTTAGATACCATTCAACCAAAATTCTTATATTTTCGACTGCGAAAAGCTTGAAAAATAGGCTAAGTCACACTAGTACCTCATTGATATAGTTCCAGAAGCCGTGGACGTTCCTTGACGTTTTAATTCCTAGACTTATTGAATGACTTATATTAATAAAAATTAACCATAAAACATCGTCTAAAGCTTTTTAGACTCATGTTAGGCTTTAGAACACGTCATAGACTTTTGAAGTGTTACATTATCCCCCCTTAGGAACATTCGTCCCCAAATGACACTATAATCATTTGAAAGGAAGGAATAGACTCAAGACTAGCATCTCAACTAATCAACAATACATGACAACTTGAAATACAATAACAATCATGGTATTTACACATAGCGACTCAAAATTCAATTACCACACTATAAGGCTAAAAAATCACATTATGAGTAATTTCCTTCTCACAACAATATTAGTTCAACACACCATATATGAGTCAATTATGCCAAAACTGAACTTAAAATATGCTCAATATAATTTCATAAAGACTCACCATAGAAAAACACACAACATAAATCAAAACAAGAAGAACTGCAAATTTTCAAGTCAATATGAACAATTCACTATAACTTTACTGTAATGACAATAAAAATGCACGTTTTTGAAAAACTTCACAAAATATCAAAGCAACTTCAATTTTAGTTATTATTTTCATTACTAAGAGGATTGGATAACCTTAGTTATCAAATAGATGAGGGTAACGAGAATTCTTGTCGGTTTCGGCATCCCATGTTGGACCCTCAACTAGGTTTTTCTTCCATAACACCTTTACAGAAGCAACCTCTCTGTTCCTTAAATTCTTTACTTGTCTATAAAGGATTTGTACTGAAACCTCCTCATAGTAGAGGTTATCTTTCACACCAAAACCCTCAATAGGAAAAATAGACTCAGGATCACCGATACACTTCTTAAGTATAGAAACATACAAAATCAGATGAACCGAAGCCAATTAACTAGGGAGTTTCAACTCATAGGAAACCTTACCAACCTTATGCAAGATTTCTTACGGACCCACATAATAAGGACACAACTTTCCTTTCTTGCCAAATCTAAACACCCCTTTCATAGGTGAAATATTTTGATGCACTTCACCACTTTCTTCTAACTCGAATTCCTTTCTCCTATGGTCAACAGAATACTTTTGCCAGATATAGGCTATTTTCAACCGATTCCTTATGATATGAAACTTCTCCAAAGTCTTATAAATCAAATCGGTATGAAAAGTGAAAACTCACCCACTTTATACAATCCAATTGGAGATCTACATCTTCTTTCATAAAAGGCTTTATAAGGAGCCATAGATATAGATGAATAATAGTTATGGTTGTAAGCAAACTCCACAAAAGTAAAAAGCTTATCCCAATTTCTTTTGAAATTAATGATACAATCTCTATGAAAATCCTCAAGGGTTTGAATACTACTCTATGATTGACCATCCGTTTGAGGATGAAAAGAGGTGCTTAACATCACCATGATACCCAACCTTTCTTAGAATTACCTCCAAAACCTAGATGTGAGCTGTGCAACCCTATTTGATATGATTGATAAAAGAATACCGTGACGGCACATTATCTCATCTATGAATATTCTCGCATAATCATCAGCCGAGTAAGTAGACTTGACAGGAATAAATTGAGAGGATTTTTCAACCCATCCAAAACCACCCATATAGAGTCGTATTGATGTCTTCCCATTTCAAAGTAGGAAGTACGTTTTATTTAAGTAAACCACACTATTTTTTGTGTACATGTTTCGCTTGTTGGCAATTCGGACATTTTGCTACAAATTCCGCTACGTGGTTCTTAAAACCATTAGACCAAAAAACTTCCCTAAGGTCATGGTACATCTTTTTCAAACCCAAATAAATGGAGTAACAGGACCCATGAGCTTCCTGAAGATTACGATTCCTCAAACTATCTACATTTGGAACACAAAACCTTCCTTGATACCTAAAGATACCATCCCTCCTAAAGAGAATGACTTATTAAGCTTTCCAAGAACCGTTTTCTTCAGCTACATCAATGGTTGATCAAGGTGTTGTTCTGACTTCACCTCAACCAATAATGACTATTTGGAGTTATGATGGACCGTAAAACCACCAATCTATAACACCCAATCTAGCCAACCTATGAACATCTTTAACTAGGTATTTCTTAGCTTCCTCCACATGAGACACACAACCCATGGTCATACGACTTAGGGCATCCACAACCACATTGGCCTTGCTGGGGTGATAGCACTCATGTCAAAATCATTTAACATTTCCAACCAACTTCTTTGCCGGAGATTCAACTTATTTTGAGTTAACACATATTGAGGACTCTTGTGGTCGGTACACTCATCTACATGAACCATAAAAGTAATGCCTCTATATTTTCTAGGAAAATACCACGCTCGCTTACTCAAGATCATGAGTTGGATAGTTCCTCTCATACACTTTAAGTTGTCTACATGCATAGGCTATTACTTTCCCACGTTTCATAAGAACACATCCTAAACTCACTCAGGATGCATCACAATACACAATGAAACCCTTTGTACTCTCCGTTAAACTCAACACCTGAGCGGAAGTAAGCCTATGTTTCATGATTTTGAAGCTTCTCTCACATGTCTCCGACCACTCAAATTTCATACTCTTTTGGGTAAAAGTAGTCAAGGGAGATGTAATGGACGCAAAACTATCCACAAACCTCCGATAATAACCCAGTAGACCCAACAAACTCCTAATATCCGTTTGAGTCAATGCTATAGGACAATTTTTCACCGCTTCGGTTTTCCTTGGATCAAGCTCAACTCCCTCTCTAGAGATGATATGACCATGAAACTCCACACACCTCAACTAAAACTCACATTAGCTATACTTTGAAAATAATTGGTTCTCCTTAGGCATTTGTAACACCACCCTAAAAATATCCAAGTGTTCACCCTCATTTTTCAATAGACAAAGATGTCGTCAATAAAGACAATGACAAATGAATCTAGGTAAATTTGAAACACCCTATTCATGAGATCCATAAATTCAATCAGGGCATTAGTGAGACCAAACGACATTACTAAGAACTCAAAGAGACCATATCTAGTACGAAATGCCATTTTTGGTATATTCTCACACTCTCACCCTAACTTGGTGATACCCTAACCTCAAGTCAATCATAGAAAAGTAGATTGCCTCTTAGAGTAGATAAAACAAGTTTTCAATCCAAGGGAGAGGATAGTTGTTCTTCATTTTTACTTTATTGAGTTGGCGATTATCAATGAACATTTGGAGGGAACCATCCTTCTTCTTCAAAAATAGAACCGGAGAACCCCATTGACAAATACTAGGTCTAATGAAGCCTTTGTCTAGTAGTTCTTTGAGTTGAGCCTTCAACACTTTAAAATCGGTCGTAGCCATTACATAAGTAGGAATTGAATTGGGATTTGTATCTGGTATCAAGTCGATACAAAAATCAATTTCCCTTTTGGAAAGAATAACGGGAAGATCATTAGGAAAAACCTTCAGAAATTGCCTCACCACGAGGACCGACTCAATAGGAGGAATTTCGAAGTCTAAATCTTGGACTCTTACTAAATGGAATAAACACCCTTTAGAGATAAACCTACAAGCTTTCAAAAAACAAATGATACGAACTCTAAGAATAGAATTTCACCCCTTCCAATCTAAAACGGGCTCATTTGCAAAGTTAAACTTCACCACCCTCGTTTTCAATCTATAGAGGCAATGTAATCATACAACCAATCCATACCAAATATGACATCAAAATATAAAGTTCTACTAGTTCCAAATGAGTAACTCTATTGGGCAATAATATAGGACAATTTCTATACAACCTTTTTGCAATTACCGACTCACCCACCGGGGTGAACACTATAAAAGTTTCAATAAAGATATCGGGAAAAATGTCAAACTTTTTAGCTACTAGAGGAGTAACAAATTACAAGGTAGCAGCGGGATCAAGTAAAGCATATACATCAATAAAGAAGACTTTAAACATTCCGGTCAACACATCAGGGGAAGTCTCTTTCTCACCCTAGAGTAGAGAGCATAAAAATGATTTTTCTTTGGAGCATCATTTGAACCCCTTGATTTCCCACTCTCCTTGTGTTGCTCCTTTACATTTGGGCAATCTCTCACTTTGTGCCAACTTTTTCCACAACCGAAACAACTATTTGTTCCTTTAAGTCAATCACCATAATGCTTGTTGACTCACATTCCAAAAGTTATCTTCTTGTTAGGTAAGCTAGGACCTCTTCCGTCTTGAGGCTTAGGGTTAGACACCCTATCATAACAAGACTGAGGGTATTTGTTGGAAAATTATTGTAAACCCTCTTCCTGAACCTAGGCTTGTCTTGGATATCAAGCCTACCCTTTGAAGAACCACTATCAAAAGATCTTGCCCTCTTGGCATATCTACTCTTTCTCTAGGCCTTTCCTCTTCCACTTGTTTAGCTTGAACCATGACACGAGAAATGTTCATATTTTCATGTAGCACAACCGAATGATATTCCTCTTGCAAGTCATCCGAAATCTCGTAACAAAGTGGTTCATTTCATCTATAGGATGAAAAACCTAAGAAGGAGCATATTTTGAAAATTTAGTGAATTTCAAGGAGTATTCAAGCACACTTATACCCCCTTGATGAAGGTTGATGAACTTCACCACCTATGCTTCTCGCTTCTCCCTAGATAAGAATCTATCATGATATGACTTTTTGAACACCTCCCAAGTCACTGGCCTACCTCTCAAAGGCCTATTGTCTCTCCATTGGACGTACCATGTTTGGGCCACATTCTTAGGTTTGTGAGTGGGTAACTTTGTCTTCTCACTACTAAATAAACCCTATAACATAGAGGATTTTATAGATTTCATCAGTTAACTATTGGGGGTCTTCTTCAACCTAGGACCTATAGAAAATAGGGGGATTCATTTTTACTTTATTGAGTTGGCGATTATCAATGAACATTTTTAGGGAACCATCCTTCTTATTCAAAAACAAAATCGGAGAACCCCATTGGCAAATACTAGGTCTATTGAAGCCTTTGTCTAGTAGATCTTTGAGTTGAGCCTTAAACACTTTCAATTCGGCCGTAGTCATTACATACGGAGGAATTGAAATGGGATTTGTATCTGGTATCAAGTCGATACAAAAATCAATTTCCCTTTTGGGAAGAATAACGGGAAGATCATTAGGAAAAACCTTCAGAAATTGCCTCACCACGAGGACCGACTCAATGGGAGGAATTTCGAAGTCTAAATCTTGGACTCTTACTAAATGGAATAAACACCCTTTAGAGACCAACCTACAAGCTTTCAAACAAGAAATGATAGGACCTCTAAGAATAGAATTTCACCCCTTCCAATCTAAAACGGGCTCATTTGGAAAGTTAAACTTCACCACCCTCGTTCTACAATCTATAGAGGCAATGTAAGTATACAACCAATCCATACCAATATGACATCAAAATAAAACATATAAAGTTCTACTAGTTCCACATGAGTAACTCTATTGGGCAACAATATAGGACAATTTCTATACAACCTTTTTGCAACTACCGACTCACCCACCGGGGTAGACACTATGAAAGATTCACTCAAGATATCAGGAAAAATGTCAAACATTTTAGCTACTAGAGGAGTAACAAATGACAAGGTAGCACCGGGATAAAGTAAAGCACATACATTATTAGAGAAGACATTAATCATACCGGTCAACACATCAGGGGAAGTCTCTTTCTCACCCTAGAGTAGAGAGCATAAAAGTGATTCTTCTTTGGAGCATCATTTGAACCCCTTGATTTTCCACTCTCCTTGTCTTGCTCCTTTACATTTGGGCAATCTCTCACTTGTGCCAACTTTTTCCACAACCAAAACAATTATTTGTTCCTTTAAATAAATCACCATAACGCTTCTTGCCACACATTCCACAAGTTATCTTCTTGTTAGGTGAGCTAGGACCTCTTCCATCTGGAGGCTTAGGGTTAGACACCCTATCATAACAAGCCTAATGGTATTGGTTGGAAAATGATTATAAACCCTCTTCCTGAACCTAGGCTTGTCTTGGATATAAATCCTACCCTTTGAAGAACCACTATCAAAAGATCTTGCCCTCTTGGCATATCTACTCTTTCTCTTAGCCCTTTCCTCTTTCACTTGTTGAGCTGGAACCATGAGACAAGAAATGTTCCTATTTTCATGTAGCATAGTGAAATGATATTCCTCTTGCAATTCATCCGAAATATCGTAACAAAACGGTCCATTTCATCTATAGGATGAAAAACCAAAGAAGGAGCATATTTTGAAAATTTAGTGAATTTCAAGGAGTATTCAAGCACACTTATACCTCCCTGATGAAGGTTGATGAACTTCACAACTTAAGCTTCTCGCTTCTCCCTAAATAAGAATCTATCAAGATATGACTTTTTGAAAACCACCCAAGTCACTACTCTCCATTGGACGTACCATGTTTCGGCCGCATTCTTAAGTTTGTGAGTGGCTAACTTTGTCTTCTCACTAGTAATAAACCCTATAACATAGAAGATTTTATAGATTTCATTAGTGAACTATTCAGGGTCTTCTTCAACCTAGGACCTATAGAAAATAGGGGGATTCATCCTACAAATATCCCTCAAATGGGAGGCTACGTTACTAATTTGTTGGTTTGCTCAGGTTACAACTTCCCCATTAGCATGGATCATCATGTCTTGATATTGGGTAGTGGAGGTTTGTGCTTGAGAAGTAATTGATTGGGCCATGTTGAGAAGAGAAGCCCTTATGTCACCATCCATCAAAAGAGGAGGACTAACAGGAGCTTGGTCATCAATAACATCTTCTTCAAGAGGTGGGAATTAATCACAACGGGGAGGAACTCCCGCATTGGCAATCTCTTATTAAAGTCTTAGTGTCACGTTCCTTTGAGTATTCATTGCCTATCATCATAATAAAAGGATTATATACAAATAGCACGTACAGTCAAAACTCAAGAGGCACATATTGGACTTCCATGAAAGTGATAGTTTCTTAAGCATAGCATAAGTTCCTATACATAACTGTGGCGCAATTAACAATTACCAATTCGAATCTACATAGAATTTGTTTAGAGAAACATCGACTCAAAGATATTCAACCTCATGCTCTGATACAAAGTGTGTCAAAACCGGGAAGCACCCTCTAAACATAACCAGCATCGCCGTCCTCTTTGAGGACTAAGACTAGCCTCTTAGCTTACATCATCACATTCATTGGTTAAAAATAATAAAAAATATAAAACTATTAATTACATCTACATTGAGGTTTGCATAGACCTCTGCATACACATAATATTTATTTCAAATATACAGAGACCCTTCACATATGAAAAGTACATAGTTTTTTACTTTTATTGAACATAGATATATAATATATAACATGGTCTCAAATGGATGACTTAAATTAAAAAGAAATAACATAGAAGTCTTAAGACTAGAACAACCTCATAATCTTGATATTGGCATTACCATCAAATAGTGAGGACCTACCCAACTTTGATGAAAGAGAATTGCGAGTCTTCTTCACATTCGTCATAAGGTCCTTCAATGACTGAAACCTAAAATGTTGGAGAAAGTAGAGAAAATAGGGTTATTACGCCAAATGAAAAGGAAACAACATAGAACTCTTACTACTAGAACAACTTCATAAGCTTGATATTGACATTTCCCTCGGAATGTGAAGACCTACCAAACTTGGATAAATAAGAATTGCAAGTCTTCTTCAGAGTTATCATAAATCCCTTAAACAACCAAAACCTAAAATGATGGGGAAAAGGGAGAAAATGGGGTTAGTACACCACTTGTACTACGTATGCGACCATTTGCACACAAATCATGAAATCATGCTAAGAAGGGACAAACCATTAGAGTGTGCAATTTACTTTGAAAAGCCTTGTGCACATTCAAGAAGACCATAAAAATTAACTAAGACATATTTGTCAGCATAAGCAGCATGTACATCGCAAGACCAATAATGCTAAGTCTAGTCAAGTCAACATGTATATCATATAATTGAACATTAGTCAAGGCAACTCTATAATCAAGTTATAATAGCCACAAGCATAAATAAGAGTTCATCAAAACATAACCAAAGCAAGACAATTAACCATGAACCCTCATTAAGTCAACAAGTGCAATGACCTAGCAATGCCCCATAACTTTACTCAATCAAGCAAACTCAACAAGACTCATATCTAATGTCGAACTTCACATAGTATATAATTAAAAATATATATAATCATACTTCAGCAATAGAGATCAACACATGATCATAAGTGAAACCAATCATCATGTAGTATCATAAATGTGCAAGATCAATATATACATAACATATATAATCATAAGCATATTCATATATAAGAACATCCTCCTAAGACTTCTGTCAAGGCTAACTATTGCTATGTTTAGGAAGAGTCCATACCCCTACATAGACTAAGCTAAACCCCTAAGGTAATCCTAGTGAGAGTTCATTCCATTAAATCATTTTAATATTTGGGAACATCTTTCCTTACGGACATAGACCATGATCTAATGTGGAATCTGGTATCATGGAACCCTACACTGAAGGAAGTCGGACTACTTGCAAACGTAGTACAAAAACATGAACATAACAATTATGTGTATCCACTAGTTAGTATTCCTATGGGGGCAACATAGTTCAAGAACTAGGAGATATAGTTGGGACCCTCTTTATGTTACATGCAATATGGTCTCCAATCACACGAGTACATTACTGATCGTACCTTTCCTATGTACGAAGGGACACTCCTCACTCTAGTTCTCTCAGTGCTAAGATAGAGTCCCTTTTGAAATTTATTTAATGTCTTTATTAATAATCATAACTTAATGTAGGTCCTAGGGTATATCCCTTGTGTAATTATCAAAATCATCGTCATACCTAAATATGTATTGCATTATTATAGTCCTCATGTTACAATTATTAAAAGTGAGGTTAGCACATTTACACATTCACGTCATAATAAGGCACGTTGGTAAGTTATCAGCATCTTTATATCATTTACATCTTAGCCAACACCTCACAAACCATAGTAAAGAAATTACAATTCAACATCATACGAACTCTATCAATTCTAATACAAGATATACTTCAATGCAACATCACCACTTAATCACAAGTAACAACAGTTGAAGTAAAGAGTTGGGATTACAAGACTTACCAAGCCTCCTTCATAATCCATCATCAAGGTCTTAATATCAACAATTAAATATACATAAAAAAGGGTGTAATATCATAACACATAAATAACAAACATGAAAACAAAGCCAATTGAATCACAACATCACAATCCATCACTAGTTCGTAGCTTAAGATAAGAGACTTAGGTCAAAGTCGTAATCAAGATCGATACTTAAGAACTAGAATGATAGGACTACAGTTGGGATTACAAGACTTACCAAGCCTCCTTCATAATCCATCATCAAGGTCTTAATATCAACAATTAAATATACATAAAAAAGGGTGTAATATCATAACACATAAATAACCAACATGAAAACAAAGCCAATTGAATCACAACATCACAATCCATCCCTAGTTCATAGCTTAAGATAAGAGACTTAGGTCAAAGTCGTAATCTTGATCGATACTTAAGAACTAGAATGATAGGACTAAAATTCATCTTAATTTACTTATAAATGATACAGTAACATCATAAGATAGTAATTCAACCAATAGCCAAGTCTATTGAACAAAGACACAAAAATTTACATCAAAATCACAACCTAGGGTTCAGGGAAGAGGTCATATTCTACAATGTACACCAATCCATAAAGAAATAACATAATTGAGTTATAATACATGTTAATAGATTAATAATAATAAAAATAAATAATAAACAAAGCGATACACAAGATCAATTTTAAGAATGGAAAAGACACACTTGAATTTCATACTTTTGAAATCAATTTGATGGAACTCTTTGGGGAACCAAGTCCCAAAAGTAAAAACAATACCATACCTTAATGTTTGATAAAGATTAATGGCAAAACCATGGTGATTTCACCCGAAGAACCCTCTCGAATTTGACCTTTTATGTTGTTCTTCAACTTGGGGGAGACAAAGAAGAGAGACGGAAGATCGTTTGGGTTTTTGGAATTATGAGAGCTTAGGTTAGGCTAAATAGGTTATTCTCTTTATATAGCTTGTTAATTAAAATAATTGGGCCTCCCCTAGCCCCTGAACCTCATAAATATGCAAACTAATTAAATGAATAACATAAACACGTGCAGCCAAAAAAATGGCTCCATAGACGAGAATACTACGGACGGATCGTGTGTCCATCAACAAATATTGTTCTCCTCTGTGTTTCACATTCGTCTATAAGTTCAGGGACTGTCCATTTGCAGGCTTCCAAAACTTTGGCGATGTGTCCATCGACTGAGGCAGTCCACTCCCTGTCGATTGGACAACAGATCGTGGGTTGCATCCATTTGTTAAAACTATGTTGGGCATCCTTTTGACCCAAAAATGCTAGGGTCCTCCTCAAGGGCCCTTGGTTGGAACTTGGGTAGTCGCACCTGGACTGTTCGACTATTAATCACCCCTAATACATGTTAGAAACACTTCCATAAAAAGTCATCTATTTAAGACTCCGAAATATAGTCAAATAGGCTAAGGAACACTACTGCTTCATTGAACTAGTTTTCAGACGTCACAGACGTTCCTTGATGTTTTGGTTCATAGACTTCCTAAATGAATTATATTCATTAAAATTGACCATCAAATAGTGTCTAAACCTTTTTACACTGACGTTACGCTTTACAACACGTCTTAGAGTTTCGATATATTCCACATAAGTATGGCACACTTAATAATTATGAATACGACCATACATAGACATTGTTTAGTGAGACATCAACCCTAAGATTACGTAACCTCAAGCTCTAATACCAAGTTTGTTACCACCCAAAGTACCCCTCTAGTCGTAACTGGCATCTTCATCCTCGAAAAAGACTTAGACAATCCCTTAGCATTTGTCATCACATATCATAGGTCATAGTGCGAAGACATTTAAAACTTTCATGCATATAAGTAGTGAGGTTTACATATTCCTGTCACGTAGGAAGCTTACATATGCTTCTAGCTTAAAAAGCATAACAATAATTAAGAATTCAGTCTAATACTGTCTCTTATTAAACCATGTAAGTGAAGTAAAACCTCCGGGCGTAGCCCTTCTAAAATTTCATAAGTGCTACATGGGGCTTACATAAACAACTTCAACAATAGGAGATAAAAGAATGTCTTTAGAAAATACAACTACGACTAAGGTAGAATATGTAGTAGCATCCTCGAACTAGAGGACCTACAAAAACTTGGAGAGTCTAGTCAAAGCTTTCTTGCTTTATCCTCAAGACACTTCAATGTCCCGAACATACAATGTTTGGAAAAAGGGAAAAAATATGGGTTAGTACAAACCACATGTTTTATGTATGGTCCCTATGTATAATATCATTTATGCATGAGAAAAGGCACAATCTTGTTAAAGGAATGCATACTACCCAACAACTCAATATACACATATAAGGCATATCATAAGTCAACCCAACATATAAGAAACTAATGCAGCACTTGTGCAATGCCAAGAATAGATCCACATAACCCTATCCAATGTAAGTGTCACATTATGCAACCCGTGTCATACTAACATCATTGTGTAATATTTTAATAACATGCTTCGTACATCAATGCTACTCATAAATTATCAACATAATCATAATCATAATCATAAGAGAAGACTACTACGACTATTCAATAGGATCCCTAAGAGCAATACGTAAGAGAAGTCCACACCATCCCTCAAATATGTAGTAGCCTTTAAGACAACCCAAAAAAGCGTACACATTCTTAACTTGTTAATTTTCTTTTACATTACTGAAATAAATGCAATAACCCACATGAGACCATATGAGCTACATAAAATCTAGTGTTCTACCCCCACATCGAAAAGGGAGGGTTAACACTTTCCTAAGGTGCAGTAATTCGTATATCGCTCTCTAGACGAATCAAGTAAGATAGAGTCCTATGTGGGAAAATAGTTAAGTGTCAAGGAAATTTTTTCTAAAGACGTTGACTTGCTAAAAGTAAATATTTCCATCTCATGAAGCAACACATATCTTTGGAATCCGGACTTGCTAACGTAATAAAACCCATGTGGGAGGCCAAACGTACTAACGTGAGAACTCCATCTCATTTACATGCCCTTTCGGTGCTAAGAAATTAATCCCTTTTGTAATCATATTATTTAATCATAGAACTTCACATTATCCTCCTCTACACCCCTATGTAAACATCTTATTATATTAGCTCATACGTTATCCTAATTGAGAACAATCCTTTTACTTTAGATACCAATTCACAAATGATTAAGACTTTCACTTAAATAGTATTATACTCATGACTTACACTCATATAAAATTTGTATCACAACATGTATACATAATTCATGTATAATTAAATGTCTTAGGGTTAAGGATGAGGAATACCTAACATCACATCATAACCACACATTAAATATAGAAGCATTACTATCTAAGTAACTCATAATTCACAATTGAATAAAAGGACCAATTAATATAAATTCTTTGGCCCTTCCAAGAACCTTCATACTTCCATTACAAAGAATACATAACCAATTACATAAACAAGGTATATTGGAGAAACAATTATATTATTAACAACAATGTATTCAATATACATGTTCATGATCTTCACAATTCATCATATCAATTCAACGTATTCATGAAATCTGGGAAAAAACATGGGTCTCGGTAAATCTCATAGGAAATCATCAATTAACCATCAATATACACTTAAAATACATTAATTTATAATAGTTCAACACAATTGATTCATAATTTTATTTTTCAAAGAAGAACCAAGTGAGAGGAAAAACCCTAGTTTTGGGAGATTCCGAAATCATCTTTTTAAGGGACTTCTTGAGGAAAAGAATCCCAAGAGTGAAAGAAATCATACCTTAAATATGAATCACTACAAAATTGAGTAGAAACATGAAGAACTTTGTCTTCTTGTTGAACCTTCAAAACTTCTTCAATGGAGGATGAGTAGAGAGAGAATGTAGAGAAAAGGGAGAGCCTTTAGGATTTGTTTTGGGATTTTGATTTGAGTGAGTGATTGTGGGAGAAAACGGAAGTAAAATACACATATAACCCTCCCTTAACATGCCGAAAATAACCCTCACTTAAATTGACGATTTAATGAAGTCAAAACTCAAATTCAAATTTCTAATTATTCGTCGAGAAATAAGTCCGCATCACAGGGCTGCTCCACAAAATATCCAAAAAAAATTATAAACCTTAAGAGTCTGTGATGTGTACGGATCAGACACTATGTTTTTGTTCTTGTGTACCATTTATGCGACATGGACTAGATCCCCCATGCACAAAAGCTACTACCTGTTGGCAGATTGCTCGGTCTAAAGTGGTGTCCCTTCATGGACCCCTCGGGCTATCTTTGGGAGGTCGGACCTGGACTTATTAACCCTATAAATATTTTTTTTACCTATTTAAATCCTTTATACAAATCTTGTACATCATAAAACACTCCCAAACCTACCCAATACCTAAGTACGTTCACTAGTTCAATTTCGCTAGTTTCTTGACGTCATGGTCGTTTTCTTAGCATTTTGTTTCTAAAACTTCATAGACAAGTCTATTACACATACATAGGTAAAAAATAATCATTTGAAATGTTGTGAATCTCTATTCTATGTCATTGAATTTACGGGGTGTGTCAAATCCTCTTTGGTGGCTTAAGCTCACACACTTAGTGTGGAGCAATGGCCCCCATTGATGGAACATTCCTTGAACGATGGGGTTTCGTTTGTGCATTCTTATTTATGGACTGCCTTAGGCAGTTTCAATTAAAAATTTTAGTCCTACTCAAGAATCTTTAGGGTGGTCCTTGGAGAGTCGTTCCAGAATATTTCAACCATAAACTTGCTCGACTAGATGTTAGTAACCTCTCCTATCAATTTGAACTCAAGGCAGCACTCAGAACATGTGAAGGCACACTAGCACACATAAGAATATGTTATGGCTAATTTTCGAACGTCTTGGACGTTCTTAGACCTTTCCCTTCCAAACATAAAAAACATCCTCATAACACTATACTAACAATTTCAAGAACTTACAATCTCATAAGAAACATGTTAGGCTCTAGTTTCACCTAGTTCGTTTGAGGGATGTTACATTCTCCACTACTTGGACAACATTTATCCTTGAATGACACTTTCTACACTATTAAAACTATCATGAGATAATGACTAAATACTAGAAGCTCATAACATACCACACAATATACATTAAAAATAAATAGGTGGAACATCAACTTCACATAACAAGAGACTCAAAACACAACAAGAAATAGGAACAAAACATATAACTCATCATGCAATAAGACTCTACCTTTTCATATGATATAAGAGGAACTTCCTTCTCCACACATTATAATGCTCACACACATTGTTTCTAAGAAACTCATTACCATTTATCAAGAAAACAGAATATAGAAAAATTTTAAACTACTACACAATAATACATTCTCACAAGATCACTAATGCAACATTTAAGCAATTTATTAAAGGATGCATGACAATATAATAGAAAAAAATCATATAAACTCATATCATGACATAAGCATGACCTCATGAAAATGGAAAATGCATGGAGATCAAAAATTTAATTTTCACTGTAAGACTTAAAAAATTCAACATGCTACTATAACATTCTTCCTCTAATGCTTGGATGGAACAGAACAGAAGATACCACAATCTAAAACCCAAGTACTCACCGTACTCCCCTTATTAGAAGGAACTATTAAAACTAAAGAGAAAAAAACTATAACTTACCACATATTCACCCGAATTTGCCTTAGATTGGAGAAGATAAAAGTGATTCTTCTTTGGTGAAACACCATCTGGAACATTAGGAGGAACATGATTGGCCTCTCCTCCTCTAGCCGCAATAGTAGTACAATCTCTCACTTTGTGGTCATCCTTAAAAAACAAAAAACAACCACCGATACCGGCTATACACTTCCCAAAGTTCCACTTCAAAAAAGTAGAGAAAGTACTCTTAACAAATCGACAACTACCTTTCTCAAAGATGGTTTTAGGAGCACTAGAACAATCTTGATTTGGAACACTCTTCTTAAACCTTGGTTGCACTTCATCGTTGGTTATTCTCCTCTTATCATCTCTACTTCTCCTCCGAAGATTAGACTCTTCAATGATTTGAGCATACACCAATAACGTAGACATATCATGACATCATGGAGCATAGTCGTACTACACTCTTCCTTTACAATATCTGACAAATTAATCAAGAATGTACTCATCTCATCCATAGGGTAAGACAACAAATATGGACATTTTCATGACCAAAAAACACCCCAATCGCGATCACTGTTATCATCCTCTTAGAAGACTCAGACAAACCTTTAGCATTCGTCATAACATATCATTTGTTCAGAATGCTGAAAAATTAAAAACTAAAACGTATACCAAGTAAGGTATATTTAGATCTCTCACATAAAATATTACTTAGTCTCTTCTTAAAGCAACATTATAAACATACATATGAAATTCTAAATGTTGTCTCACATAAAAACTATCTAATGAATATGAGTTTTCAATTTAGCCAATACAAAGTAATTACGCCATATATGCCTTACTACAATAGAATCCAAATGATAGAAGGATACAGAAGTATGTCTTAAAACTAGTAAAATATTTATAAGCTAGAATGGAGAAAAGATAGCATCCATGAACATGACGACCTACCAACACTTGGATAAAGAGTTCCAAGCTTCTTCTATCGACCTTATTAATCTTCATTGTCCGAACTCTACATTTGTAGTTAGATAAAGTAAGGGGTTAGTACGCCACATGTACTAACTATGGGTACATGCACATAAACATTTAAGGACATGCATGAAAAAGGAAACCTTTTTTTAGAAAGCGTGTTAAGTAATTTGAAAACCTTTACAGACATAAAATATAAGGATAACAAAAACTTATGGCATGATCATAACAAGAGACATATCATCATAACGTCATATTAAAATGTTCATGTTAAATAGTTCATATATACATACATACAAAACACTTACCTATAATTCCATCCCAAGCCTACAAGTGCCATGATCATGTGAATCCCCATAAGTACACATAATCAAGTAAACAACATAGGAGGCCATAAGTAATGCTTTGTTTCATAAAACTTACATCATAATTATTCATCAACACATATTGTATACATCATTTAATGTTCATTTACATAGTAAACATTATATAACAGCAACATAATAAATCATAAGCATTATACATTTCATATTCATATTACATAAGAATAATTTCCTAGAACTTCCCTTAGAGTAAACATGTGCAACGTCTATGTAGAGTCCTATGCCCCTAACTATACTAAGAAGATTCCTCAAGTCATCCTAGTCAATGTCCATTTAATCGTCTTTAATTTTATTACTTGAGGGAACAATCGCCTTAACCGTCATTAGACCATGTGAGCTAAACATGGAATCCGCACACCGAAAGAAGGTGGTCTACTTGCCAAGGTAGAACCAAAACATCAACGTATCCTTTTAGGTGGATCCACCGGCTAGTATTCCTTTGAAGGCAACATAGTTAAAGAACAAGGAGATATATTAGAGACTCATAGTTCCATATTACATGGAAGCATCTATCTCATGAGGGTCATTGTGAAACTACCTTCCAACTAGGGAAGGGAAGCTTGTCATATCTAGTTCACTTGGTGCTAAGCTAAAGTCCCTTTTTGAATAACCTGTAAGTTATCATTTATCATAAAACTTATCATAGGTCATAGGAGATTAAATCCTTGTATAAACATTATGATAAGCTCTTTAGGTTTATGCAACATCTAGGAGCACCCCCTAGATGTAACCGGCGTCGTCATCCTCATCGAGGACTATGACTAGCCTCTTAGCTTACATCATTATATTAATAGGTTTAAAATGCAGAAAATTTAAAACTTTTCATCTATCTATCATGAAGTTTACATAGACCTCTCGCATACATAAAATATATATTCATATCAAGTATATATAGATCCTTTGTATAAGAAGATTACTTAGTCTTTTACATTTATTGAACATATATATATAAGATATAACATAGTCTTAAAACTGGATGTCTCATCTCATATCTATCTAAATAAGAGTATTACAATTGGTCATGTCTCATACATCAATATAATAAAGACACTATAGGATATACAAATTTTTGAACTCAAATAAAATGGAATGATTAGATGTATTATGTCTAGAACAACATAAAAATCTTGATGGTGAGATTGCCCTCTGAAAGTGGGTACCTACCCAGCTTGGATGAATGAGAATTCCATGTTTTCCTTCAAAGTTGTCTCAAAATCCCTTCAAGGGCCGAAACCTTAAAGGTTAGGGAAAAGGGAGAAAATGGGGTTAGCATGTCACTGGTACTAAATATGAGTCCATATGCACATACAATATAAAATCATGCTAAAAGGGACCTTTCATTAACGTATACATTTTACTTTGAAAAGCCTTAGGCACATTCAGCAAGGCCATACCAATAAATAAAACATATTCATTTAGTCATTATGATGTACATCACAAGACCAACAATACTAAGTCTAATCAAGCCAACATACATATCACATAATTGCACAAATAGTTAAGACAACTATATCATAAAGTTATAACAACAACAAGGTATATTAAGAATTCCTAACATTGTAACCAAATCAAGAACATTACTCATAATTCATCATTAAGTCAACTAGTGCAATGACTAACCAAACCCCCGTAACATTACTCAATGAAGTAGACCCAACAAGAACCATAAACAATGTCCAACTTCACATAGCATATCATTAAGAGTACATATCATTATATTTTAGCAATAGAGACGAAATACATATTCATAAGTGAAACCAATGATCATATAATATCATCAACATGCAACATTATCATATACAGATCATGTACAATCGTAAGCATATACACACACACACACACACACACACACACACATATATATATATATATGTATATATATAAGAACATCCTCCTAAGACTCCCGTCAATGCTAACTAGTGCAATATTTAGGTAGAGTCCAATAACCAAACCTAGAAAAAGCTAAACCCCTTAGGTTATCCTAGTTAGAGTTCGTACCTTTATTTCATTTTACCTTTAAAGAACATCTTTCCTTAACCGGCATAGACCAAGTGATCTAATTTGGAATCCGGCGTCATGGAACCATAGTCCAAAGGAAGGAGGACTACTTGCCAAGGTAGTATCTATACATGTACATAGCATCAAGGTGGATCCACTAGCTAGTATTCCAATGAGGGAAACAAAGTTAATGATCAAGTATATATAGTTGGGACCCTACCTTCCCTATGTGGGAAGGGACACTCCTCACTCTAGTTCTATAGGTGCTAAGCTAGATTTTGATTTGAAATGTCTTTAATGTCTTTATTAATCATCATAGCTTAATCTAGGTCATAGGGTCTATCACTTATATAATCATCATCATCATAGCTCCATAAGAATTGCATGAGTATTGTCCTTTCATTACAATTCATACAATTGACGTTAACACATTTACATAATCATAGCATAAAAAGGCACATTGGTAAGTTATCACCATCCTTATAATATTTATATCTTAGAAAACACCTCACAAATAATAGTCAAGACATTTCAATTCAACATCATACAAACACTATCAATCTTAATGTAAGGTATACCTTTATACAACATCATCAGTTAATCACAAGTAATCATAATTCAAATGAACATAGAGATCACAAAAATTGTTCAATCTCCTTCACGATGCCATCATAAAGGTCTAACCATCAACCTCCAACTTAAATAAACAATGGTATAATAGCATCACATATTAGTAAACTACATAATAACAATGCCAATTGAATCATTATATTTCACATCCTAGGACCACCCCTAGACGTAATAGGCGTCGTCCTCCTCTTTGAGAACTAATACTAATCTCTTAGCTTACATCATTACATTAATTGGTAAGAAATGCAAAATATTTAAAACTTCTCATTACATCTACATTGAGGTTTCATAGACCTCCACATACATATAATATTTATATCGATTATACATAGACCATTCATATAGGAAGATTACATAGTCTTCTTCTTTTATTGCACATAGATATATAAGATATAACATATTCTAAAATTGATTTCTCAATCTCATAATCATCTAACAAGAGTATAACAATTTGGGCCTAGACCATAAATCAATGTAATAACGCCACATATAGGCTATACGATGTTTGGTATTCCAAAGAAAGGGAAAGAACATAGAAGTCTTATGACTAGAACAACATTGTAAGTTTGATAGTGGAATTGACCTCGGAAAGTGAGGAACTAACCAACTTGGATGAGTGAGAATTCCAAGTCTTCCTTCGAAGTCGTCTCAAAAGTCCTTCAACGACGTGAACCTAAAATGTTTGGGAAAAAGGAAGAAAATGGGGTTATAACACCACTTGTACTAAGAATGAGACCAGATACACTCAAATCATGAAATCATGCTAAAAAGGGACATTTTTGTAAAGTTGCAATTTCCTTTAGAAAGCCTTATGCATATTTAAACATACCATACCAATCAATAAAATATATTCATTAAGTTAAAAGCATGTACATTACAAGACAAACAATACTAAGTCTAGTCAAGTCAACATGCACATCACATAATAGAATACATAGTCATGACAACCCTATCATCAAGTTATACTAATAACATCCATGAATAAGAGTTGATCACAACATAATCAAAGCAAGATAATTAACCATTAACCCTCATTAATTCAACTAGTACAATGATCAAGCAACACCCATATCCTTATTAAATAAAGTAAACCCAACAAGAATCATGACCAACACCAAACTTTTCATAGCATATCGTTAAGATACATATCATTATACTTTAACCATGGAGGCCATCAAAATATTCACAAGGGAATTCAACATCATAAGATACCGTCAACGTGAAATATCATTATATGCATATAATCCATCATTATAAGCATATACATATACAAGAACATCCTCATAAGACATCCCTAAAGGCTAACTAGTGCAATATTTAGGTAGTGTCCCTTACCCCTACCTACAAAAAGCTAAACCCCTTAGGTTATCAAAGTTAGAGTTCATTCCTTTAATTCATTTATTTGGGAAAATCTTTCCTTAACTGTGGAATCTGGTGTCGTGGAATCCTACACAGAAGGAAGGCGGACTACTTGCAAAGGTATTGCAAAAACATGAACATAACATCTACGTGAATCGAATAACTAGTATTCCTATGGGGGAAACATAGTTAATGAACTAGGAGATATAGTTGGGACCCTTTTTATGCTACATGCATTATAGTATCCAATCTACTGATCATCCTCATAATATCTCAATAAGAATTGCATGAGTATAGTCCTTCCATTACAATTCATATAAGTGAGGTTAGCACATTGACACAGTCACATCATAATATGGAACATTGGTATGTATCACCATCCTTATAAGATTTATATCATAGCCAACACCTCACAAACCATAGTCAAGAGATTTAAATTCAACATCATACCAAACCTATCAATCTTAATACAAAGTATACTTCAATGCAACATCATCATCTAATCACAATTAATCATAATTGATGTAAAGAACAGGGATCACAAGACATACCAAGTCTCATTCACAATCCTTCATCAAGGTCTTACCATCAACCCATAACTCAATTCAATAAGGGTGTAATATCATAACACAACAATAAGCAACATGATATCAAATCCAATTGAATCACTACATCTTAATCCATCACTAGTTCATTGCTTAAAATAAGAGAACTAGGTCAAATCCATAATCTACTTCATAACATATAAATTTCTGAAGAAGTAGAATTATTGAATTACAATTCACCTCAATATATTAATAAATTGATACACTAACACCTTCTGATAGTAATTCAACCAATATTCATCTCAATTGAGTAATTACTATACAATTAAATTCAAGATCACAAGCTAGGGTTAAGGGGAATAGGTCATATTCTAAAAACTAGACAATTAAATCAAGGAATAACATAATTAAGTTAAAATACATGTTAATCTATTCATAGTATGAAAAAATAAATAATATAAAAAGAAATTTAAATGATTAATTTCGAGGTTAAAAAAGACCTACTTGAATTTCATACTTTTGAAATCAATTTGATGGAACCTATTGGGCAAAGAAGTCCCAAAAAGAGAATGGAATCACATACCTTATTGTGTGATGAAGATTGATGGAGAAAATTTGGTTACTGCATCCCTATAACCCCCCTCGACATTGGCTTCTATGGTGTTCTTCAACTTGGGAGTGATAAAGAAGAGAGAAGGAGGAGAATTTGGGTTTGAGAATTATGAGAGTTAGGTTAGTCTAATAAGTCTAGGGTCTTTATATAGGTACTTGAAAAACATAGGCCTCCCTAAAACCCTAACTAATTAACTAAAAACCTAATTAATTAACATAACCAATTTGAAGACGTGCAGCAAAACAGTCCTTTGACATACGAGACCCCGACAAATGGTCCTTTTGTGAAACGACGGGCACTATTCTCATATGTGGTGCACACCCGTCATTTTGGGGTGAGACTTCTCAAAAAATTCTACCAAGGATTTGTCTAAAAGTCCATCGACAGAAGCAGTCCACACCCCGTCGATTGGACAATGGATCATTGGTTGCATCCGTTGGTGGACACTGGCTTGGGCAGCCTTTGACCCAAAAATGCAAGGGTCCTCCTCAAGGGACCTTTCTTCCACAAACTAGGACAATGAAGCAAGAGTTATTTTATAATATTACAATAATACACGTTAATCTACTCACAATAACAAGGATAAATCATATACAAAGCAATACCTTGATCAATTTCGTATTGGAAGCAAACTAACTTGAATTTCACACTTTTGAAATCAATTTGGTGGATCCCTTTGGGGAAATAGATCCCAAAGGTGAAAGCAATCACATACCTTGTTTATTTATGAAGTTTGATTGAGAAATATGACCTTTATTAGACCTAAAACCGTCTTCACCTTGACTTCGATGGTGTTCTTCTACTTGGGAGAGAGAAAGAAGAGAGAAGGAGGAGCTATTTCGTGTTGGGAATTATGAGGGCCTAGGTTAGTTTACTTAGGTAAGGGTCTTTATATAGGTCATTATAAACCTCAATTATACCTACCTAAACCCCTAACTAATTAACTCACCACATAATTAATTAATTTAGTAAACTTAAAAACATGCAGCAAAACCGTGTTCTCATAGATTAAAGAACGATTGACATCCCGTTTGTCAAATCACGGCCCAGTGAAAAACCATCCTGTTGGTCCATCGTTTTTGGCTGAGGCTGTCAAAAATAGGCCCTTCTAGAATTTGGCTAAGTTTCCATCGACACCCCATTGATTGGCCCATGATCTGTCATTTGCACTCGTTTATGGACACTGCCTTTTGGCAGCTTTTTGCCAAATTGCAAGGGTCCTCCTCAAGGGCCCTTGGTTTCTTCTTAGGGAGTCATACCTTAAAATATTGACTATAAACTAACGATAATACGAGTTAGACACCCTTAAACAAAAACTCATCATTTTCCAACTCTTAAAACTTAGTCAAATAGGCTAAGGAAAACTAGAACCTAGTTGAACTAGTTTCCGGATGTCATGAACGTTCCTTGACATTTTAATTGCTAAACTTCCTAAATGACTTATATTCATTATTTTTAACCTTAAGACAGTGAAACAACCTTTACACACTCAACTTATTTTCTAGAACACGCCTTTGACTTTCGAAGTATTACATTATTACTCTTTTAGGATTATTCGTCCCTGAATGTCACTAAAATTCCTAAAAAAAAGAATAGACTCAAGACAATCACTCCAACAAACAACAAATAAAAACATGAGTTACAACATCAATCATGAAATTTAAAAATAGATATTCAAAAATTCAATTACTACACATATAGCTCAATCATCACAATATGAGAAATTTCCTTTCACAACAACATGAGCTAAACATATCACTACAAAGTCAATTATCCAAAACTCAATCTATCAACATCATCAATATTATTTCATAAAGACTCACTATATCAACATGCAAAACATAACTCAAAACAAAAAAATTTACAATTTTAAAGTCTATAGGCATAATTTCATTGTAATTCACTGTAACATGAACATTTTTACAAAATTTAAACAAAAATCAAATCAACTTCAAATTTAGTCATTATTTTCATTATTAGTAGAAATAACTAAGCCTAGTTATCATATAGATGAGGGTAACAGGACTTCATGTCGACCTCGGCGTCCCATGTTGCACCCTCAACAAGTTGATTCTTCCATAACACCTTTTATGGAAGCAACCTCTTTGTTCCTTAACCCCTTCACTTATCTATCAAGGCTTTGAACATGAACTTCCTCATAAGAGAGGTTCTCTTTGAAAAATAGAACTTCAATAGGAAGAATTTACTCGGGATCACCTATACAATTCTTAAGCATGGAAACATGGAACACCGGATGAACCGATGCCAAATCAGTAGGAAACCTCAACTTATGTGAAAACTTACCAATCTTGTGCAATATTTAATAGGGACAGATATAAAGAGGAATAAACTTACCTTTCTTGCAAAATCTCACCATTGCTTTCATAGGTGAAATTTTTATATACATTTTATCACCTTCTTCGAACTCTAATTTCCTTCTCCTATGGTCGACATAAGTCTTTTGCCGCCAATTGGATGTTTTCAAACAATTTCTTATTATATGAACCTTCTCCAAAGCCTAATAAATCAAATTAGGATGCATAAGTTAAGACTCACATAATTCAAAACATCCAATTGGAGATCAATATCTGCTACCATACAAGGCTTCATAAGGAGAAATGGGTAGAGATTAATTGTAAGTGTTATTTAACCAAACTTAACCAAAGGCAAGTACTTATCCAAATTTCGCTTGAAATAAATTATATATGCTCTAAGCATATCCTCAAGTGTTTAATAGTAAGCACCACTTGACCATCCGTTTGAGGGTAAAAAGCGGTGCTTAACTTCACCTTAGTACCCAACACTTTTTGGATTTACCTTTAAGACTTAGATTTGAATTGTGCACTGCTATCTGAAATTATGGATAACGGAATACCATGGACACACACAATCTCATCTCTAAAAATCCTTGCATAATCCTCTGCCGAATATGTAGACTTTACTGGAATAAAATGAGCGGATTCGGTCAATCTATGCACAACCACCCTTATGGAGTCATATTGCTTTTGTGTCTGAGGTAAACGGACAAAAAAAACCTACTTTAATGTCTTCCCACTTCCAAGTAGGAACTTCGATTTCTTGGAGTAAACCACCCGACTTTTGGTGTTCGGCTTTCACTTGTTGGCAATATGGACACTTTGCCATAAATTCCGCTATGTCCTCCATCAAGCCTTCTTACCAAAACACATCCCTAAGGTGATGATACATCTTTGTACAACCTGGATGAATGGACTAACTAGACCCATGAGCTTTATCACGAATCCGGTTCCTCAAACTATTTACATTGGGAACACCCAACTTTCTTTCATACCTCAATACACCATCCCCCTTAAGGAGAATGAATAATGAATCTTACCAAGAACCGATTTTATCAACTCCATCAATGTTTTATCAAAGTGTTTTTGGACTTCACATCCACCACCAAATATGACTCGAAGTTATTATAGAACATAAAACCACCATTTGTAGAATCTGTTAATCTATCACCCAATCCAGTCAACCTATGAACATCTTTCTCTACGTCTTTTAGTGATTAATTTAAATGATACACACTATCCATGGTCATACGACTTAGATCATCTGCAACCACATCGGCCATGCCGGGTGGCAGAGAATGCTCATGTCATAATCCATTAACAATTCTAACCAACTTCTTTGTCAGAGATTTAACTCCTTCTGAGTAAACACGTATTGTAGAATTATTTGGTAGGTATACACATAAACACGGACATCATACAAGTAATGTATCCATATTTTAAAGGCAAATACCACAGCCGCTAATTCAAAATCAGGAATTGGATAATTTCTCTCATGCACCTTACGCTTTCTAGAGTCATAGGCTACTAATTTTCCATATTGAATAAGCACACACCCTAAACCTACATTGGATGAATCACAATATACAATGAAGCCCTTGGTACCCTCCAATAAAGTCAACATCGGAGCAGAAGAGGCCTATCTTCAATGATTTGGAATCTTCTTTCACAAGCCTCAAACCACTCAAATTTAATACTCTTTTGGGTCAGTGTAGTAAAGGGAGAAGCAATGGATGTAAAACAATCCATAAATATTCTCTAATAACCCATGAAACCCAAGAAACTCCTAATGTCTGTTGGAGTCAATGGTCTAGGACAATCCTTGATCACCTCAGTTTTCCTTGGATCAAGCTCAATTCCCCCATTAAACCCGAGGCTTAGAAAAATGCCACCAACCTTGACCAGAACTAACATTTTCTATACATAGAAAATATTTGATTCTCCTTAAGCACTTGTAAAACAGCCCTCAAATGGTCTATGTATTGACCCTCATTTTTCTAATATACCAAGATGTCATCATTGAAGACCATTACAAATGAATCTATGTATCTTCGAAAAACCCTTAGCTAAAATTTATTATGATAAGCCTTTTTGAACACTTCCCATGTCACCGACCCACCTCTCAAATGACTATTGTCTCTCCATTGGACATACCATGTTTGGGACAGATTCTTAAGTTTTTGAGTGGCTAACTCCGTCTTCTCATTAGTAGTTAACCCCATAGCATAGAGGATTTTATAGATTTCATCAATGAACTCTTGGAGGTCTTCTTCAACCTTGGACCCATAGAAAATGGGGGGATTCATCCCACTGAAATCCCTCAAACGGGAGGCTACAGTACCAATTGTTAGTTTCCTCAAGTTACAACCTCCCGATTAGTTTGGGTCGTCATGGATTAAGCTTAGGTAGTGGTGGTTTATGATTCAGTAGTAGTGGCTTGGAAATGTGGAAAAGAGAACCCTTTATGTCACCATACATTAAACAAGGAAGACTAACCGGAGCTTGGTCATCATTAACATCTTCTTCAAGAGGATGGACTTGATCACCACGGGGAGGAACTTCCGCATTGGCAATCTCTTCATAATGTCTTTGTGCCGCGTTCCTTCGAGTATTCATTTCCTATAATCATAATAAAAAAAAGGACGATATGCTAAAACGACGTAGAGTCAAAACTCTAGAGGTGCGATATTGGAATTCCAAGAAAGTGAGAGTCTACAAAAACGTTGTTAAGAGAGACATTGACTAAAAGATATTCAACATCATGCTCTGATACCAATTTTCTCACATCGGAGGAGCACCCTCTAGACGTAACCGGGGTCGCCTTCCTCTTTGAGGAATAAGACTATCCTCTTAGCTACATAATTACATTCATAGGTAAAAAATACAAAAAAATTGAGAACTTTTTCATTACTTCTACATTGAGGTTCGCATACACCTCTACATATACATATAATATTTATATTAAGTATACAAAGACCCTTCGTATATGAAAATTACATAGTTTTGTACTTTCATTTCACATAGATATATAATATATAACATAGTCTCAAATGGATGTATTAAATGAAAAGGAAATAACATAGAAGTATTAAAACTAGAACAACTTCATAAGTTTGATATTGGCATTACCCTTGAAAAGTGAGGACCTATCCAACTTGAATGAATGAGAATTCCATGTCTTCCTCAAAGTCTTCTTCAAGACCTTAAATGACGGAAACCTAAAATGTTGAAGAAAATAGATAAAATAGGGTTAGTAGACCAAATGAAAATTAAATAACATAGAACTCTTAAAACTAGAACAACTTCATAAGGTTGATATTGGCATTGCCTCTATAAGTGAGGACCTATAAAACATGGATGAATGACAATCTCAAGACTTCTTCAGAGTCGTCTTAAAGCCTTTCAACAACCGAAACCTAAAATATTGGGGAAAAGGGAGAAAATCCGGTTAGTATACCACTTGTACTAAGTATGAGACAATTTTCACACATATCATGAAATCATGCTAAGAAGGAAAAATCCATGAAAGTATGAAATTTACTTTGAAAAGCCCTATGCACATTCAAGAAGACCATACCAATTCATTAAGACATATTCGTTAACTCATAAACATGTACATTACAAGACCAACAATGCTAAGTCTAGTCAAGTCAACATGCATATAATATAATTCAACACTAGCCAAGGAAACCCTATCATCAAGTTATAATAGCCACAAGCATAAAAAAGAGTTCATTACAACATAACCAAAGAAAGAAAATTACCCAGGAACCCTCATTATGTCAACAAGTGCAATTACCTAGCAAAGCCCCATAACCTTACTCAATCAAGTAAACACAACAAGACTCATAATTAATGTTTAACTTTACATAGTATATCATTAAGGGTACAGATCATCGTACTTTAGCATTAGAGATCAACACATGATCATAAGTGAAACAAATCATAATGTAGTATCATAAATTAGCAACATCATCATACACATAATAACATCCTCTAGGGCTTCTCTAAAGGATAACTATTGCTATGTTTAGGTAGAGTCCGATACTCGTACCTAGACTAAGCTAAACCCCTTAGGTCATCCTAGTTAGAGTTCCTTCCATTAGTTCATTTTAATTTAGGGAACATCTTTCCTTAATCGATATAGACCATAAGATAATGTGGAATCTGGTGCCATTGAACCCTACACTGAAGGAAGATGGACTACTTGCAAAAGTAGTGCCAAAACATGAACATAGAAACTATGTGGGTCCACTAGCTAGTATTTCTATGGGGGAAACATAGTTAATGAATAGGAGATATAGTTTGGACCCTCTTTATGCTATATACATTATGGTCTTCAATCTCAAGAGTACATTAGTATCATACCTTCCCTCTGAGCGAAGGGACACTCTGCACTCTCATTCACTCAGTGCTAATCTAGAGTCCCTTTTGAAATGTATTGAATGTCTTTATTAATAATCATAGCTTAATGTAGGTCATGGGGTCTATCCCTTGTATAATCATTAGCATCATCATACCTCAATAAGAATCGCATTATTATGGTCCTCTCATTACAATTCATATAATTGAGGTTAGCACATTTACACATTCATGTCATGATAACTTACATTGGTAAGTTACCACCATCCTTATATCATTTACATCTTAGCCAAAACCTCACAAGCCATAATCAAGATATTTCAATTCAACATCATACGAACCTTATCAATATTAATTCACGATATACATCAATGCAACTTTACGACTTAATCTCAAGCAAGCACAATTGAAGTAAAGAGTTGGGATTACAAGACTTACTAAGTCTCCTTTATAATCCATCAACAATGTATTACTATAAAAAATTAAATAAACATAAAAAGGGTGTAATATCATTACACATCAATAAGAAACATTCAAAAAATCAAATTGAATCACAACATCACAATACATCACCAGTTCATAGCTTAAGATTAGAGACTTAGGTCAAAGTCAAAATGTAGATCAATTACTCAAAAACTAGAATGATAGGGTTGAAATTAAACTTAATCTATTTAAAATTGATACAGTAACATCATAGTATAGTAATTTAACCAACAACCAAGTTAATTGAACAAAGACAAGAAAATTTACATCAAGATCACAACCTAGGGTTTAGGGGAAAATGTCATCTTCTAAATAGTACACCAATCCATCAAGAAGTAACATAATTGAGTTATAAACCATGTTAATAGATTCATAATATCCAAAATAAATCATACACAGAGCAATTCACAAGATCAATTTTGAGATTGGAAAAGAACAACTTGAATTTCAAACTTTTTAAATCAATTTGATGGAACCCTTTGCGGAAACAAGTCTCAAAGGTAAAAAGAATATCATACCTTACTGTTTGATTAATATTAATGGAGAAACCTTGGTGATTAAACCCACTGAACCTCCTTGAATTTGACCTTCCATGGTGTTATTCAACCAGGGAGAGAGAAACAAGAGAGATAGAAGAGAGTTTGGGTTTTGGGAATAATGAGAGCTTAGGTTAGTATAAATAGGTTATGATCTTTATCTAACTTGTTATTTAACTTGATTAGACCTCCCCTAACCGCTATTTAACCTCCAAACTAATCAAATTTATTAACTGAATTACATAAACACGTGCAGCAAAAGAATGGCTCTATAAACGAGACACCACTATCGATGCATCATTTGTCCATCGACGGGCAGTGTTCTCCTCCGTGCTTCACATTCGCCGATAGGTTCAAAAACTTTACATTGGCAGGCTTCCAAAATTTTGGTGAAGTTTCCATCGACGGAGGAATTCCACTCCACTTCGATTGGACAACAGATCATGGGTTTCGATTGGACAACAGATAATGGGTTGCATCCAATTGTGAACACTGTATTGGGCAGCCTTTGACCCCAAAATGCTAGGTTCCTCCTCAAGTGACCTTGGTTGGTCCTTGGGGAGTCGCACCTAAAATTTTTGACTATTAATAGAACCTAATACATGTTATACACCCTTGGACAAGAATTCATCTATTTAAGACTCCAAAATGTAGTAAAAAAGGATAAGGCACACTAGTACCTCATTGAACTAGTTTGCGGATGTCATGGACGTTCCTTGATGTTTTGATTCATAGACTTCCAAAATGAACTATATTCATGAAAATTTACCGTCAAATAGTTTCTAAACCTTTTGACACTCATGTTACGCTTTAAAACACGACGTAGACTTTTGATGTGTTACACATAAGTATGACACGCTTCACAATTATGAATATGACCCCGAATAGACATGGTTTAATGAGACATTAACCCTAAGATTACTCAACCTCATGCTCTAGTAGAAAGTTTATTACGACCCAAACTATCCCTCTAGGCGTAACCGGCGTCTTCATCCTCGAAGAGGACTTAGACAATCCCTTAGCTTCGTCAGCACATATCGTAGTTCAAATTGCGGAAAAATTTAAAACATTAATGCATATGAATAGTAAGGTTTACATAGACCTCTCATGTAGGAAGCTTACGTAGGCTTCTCGCTTAATAAACATAAATATACATAATAATTTAGTCTAACACTTTGTCTCATATTAAACCATCTGAATGAAGTAAAACCTCTGCGCATAGACCTTATACAAATTCATAGTTGCCACAAAGGTCTTACATCAACTACTTGAACAATAGGATTGAAAAGAATGTCTACAAACAATACAAGTAGGACTAAGCATTAATATGTAGTAGCATCCTCAAACTAGAGGACCTACAAAATCTTGGAGAGTCTAATCCAATCCTTCTTGTTTTATCCTCAAGTAACTTCAAGGACCCGAATATACAATGTTTTGGAAAAAGGGAAAAAATAAGGATTAGTACAAACCATATGTGCTATGCATGGTCCCTATACATAAAATCATTTATGCATGAGAAAAGGCACAATCTAGTTAAAACAATGCATAATACCCAACAACTCAATATACACATATATGGAACATCATAAGTCAACCCAACATATATGAAATCATCAATCACTTGTGCAATGCAAAGAATAGATCCCCATAACCACATCAAAAGTAAGTGTTACATTAAGCAACATGTTTCATACTTACATCGTATTGTCATATTTTAATAAAATGATTCATACATCAATACTACTAATAGCTTATCAATATAATCATAATCATATCATAATCATAAGAGAACACTACTAGGACTATCTATTAGGATCCTTTATGTGCAATGTGTAAGAGAAGTCCCATACCATCCCTCGAACTATGTAGTAGTCTTTAAGACAACCCTAAAAATATTTCACATGCTTAACTTGTTTATTTACTTTAACGTTACTAAAATAAATACAATAACCGACAGCTGACAATGTGAGCTACATGGAATCTAGTGTTCTACCCCCACATCGAAAAGAGAGGGTTAAAATTTTCCTAAGGTGAAACCATTCGTATATCGCACTCTAGATGGATCGAGTAAGGTAGAGTCCTCTAGGGGTACATATTTAAGGGTCAAGGAGATTGTTGCTAAAGAAGTTGACTTGCTAAACATGATTGTTTCCACCTAATGGAACAACACATATCTTTGGAATCCAGACTTGCTAATGTAAAGAAACCAATGTGGGAGGTCAGACTTACTAACGTGAGAACTCCATGTCATTTACATGCCCTTTTGGTTCTAAGCAATTAATCCCTTTCCTTATCATATTATTTCATCATACAAGTTCACATTATCCTCCTCTAGACCCCTATGTTAACATTTTATTATATTAGGTCATAGGTTATCATAAGTGAGAACAATCCTTTAACATTAGATACCAATTCACAAATGAGTAGACCTTTCACTTAATTTGTACTATACTCATGACTTACAATCATATAATATTCGTATCATGACATGCACACATAATTCATGTCTAATTCAATGTCTTAGGGTTAAGGATGACGAATACCTACAATCACATCACAACCACACATTACAGATAGATGCATTACTATCTAAGTAACTCATAATTCACAATTGAATCAAAGCAGAACCATTCAACATAACTTCTTAGGCCCTTCCAAGAACATTCATACTTCCATTACAAAGAACACATTACCAATTACATAAACAAGTTATATTAAAGAAACAATTAAATTATTAACAACAATATATTCAATATAGATGGTCATGATCTTTACAAATCATCATATCAATTCAATGTATTCATGAAATTGGGGAAAGAACACGGGTAAAGGTAAATCTAATAGGAAATCACCAATTAACGATCAATATACACTTTAAAACATTAATTCATCATAGTTTAAAACAATGGATTTATAATTTCATTTTTCAAAGACAAACAATGTGAGAGGAAAACCCCTAGTTTTGGGATATTAAGAATTCATCGTTTTATTGGCACCTCTTGGGGAAAAGAATCCTAAGAGTGAAAGAAATCATACCTTAAATATGAATCACCACGAAATTGAGTAGAAACTTGAACAACTTTGTTTTCTTGTTCAACCTTCAAAGATTCTTAAATGGGCGATGAGTAGAGAGAGTAGGAAGAGAGAAGGGAGAGCGTTTAGGATTTGTTTTGGAATATTTATTTAAGTGAGTGATTGTGGGAGAAACCTCAAGAAAAATTAACATATAAACCTCCCCTAATATTCAAAAAAGACACCTTACTTAAATTGACCAATTAATGAAGTCAAAACTCGAATTTAAATTTTAGATTTTTCGTTGAGAAACAAGTCTGTGTCACAGAGATGCACCCGCAAAATTTCAAAAAATAGTTTATGAACCTTAAAAGTCTGCGATGTGTATGCATCTAAGAATATGTTTTTGTCCTTGGGTGTTCCATATACGAGACATGGACTTGTTCCCCCAAGCACAAATGCTTCTACCTCTTGGCAAATTGCTTGGTCTAAAGTGGAGTCCCTTCATGGGCCCCTCGGGCTATCCTTGTGGGTAGGACCTAGAAGTGTTAACCTTATAAATATTATTTTACCTATTTAAATCCTTTTTAAAATTCTTGAACTTCATAAAACACTACCAAATCTTTTTAAGACCTAAGGAAGTTCACTAGTTCAATTTTGCTTGTTTCCGGATGTCATGAACATTTCTTAGCGTTTTGGTTATAACAATTCTTAGACAAGCCTATTACACATATTAGGTGTAAACTAATCATTTGTTATTTTGTGAATCTCTAGTCTAGGTCATAGATTTTCTGGGGTATGTCAACCCCTCTTTGGGGGCTTAAGCTCACACACTTAGGTGTGGAGCAACGGGCCCCATTAATGGACCATTACTTGGACGACGGGGTGTCGTTTACACATTAATATTTATGGACTTCCTTAGGAAGTTTCAATCAAAAAGTTTTGTCCTCCTCAAGAATCATTAGGGTGGTCCTTGCGGAGTCATGCCGGAATGTTTCAATCTTAAACACGCTCGACTAGATATTAGTAACCTCACCCATCAATTTGAACTCAAACCAACACTTAAAAAATGTGAAGTTACACTAGCACACATAAGAATATCTCAAGGCTAACTTTCGAATGTCTTGGATGTTCTTGGACCTTTCACTTCCAAACCCAAAACCCTTCCTCATAACACTATATTAACGATTTCATGACCGGAAAATCTCATTAGAAACATGTTAGGCTCTAGCTTCACCTAGTTCCTTTCAGGGATGTTACATTCTCCACCACTTGGATATCATTCGTCCTCGAATGACACTTGCTACAGTATTAAATCTATCAAGAGATATAGACTCAATACTAGAAGTTCATAACCATACCACATTATATATTACATATTAATAGGAGGAACATCAACTCCACATAACAAGGGACTCAAAAACAACAAGAAATAGGAAAACACCTATAACTCATCATGCAATAAGACACTATCTTTATACATTATATAAGAGGAACTTCGTTCTCCACACATTATCAAGTTCACACACATCATCTGTAAGCAATTCTTAACCATTTCACAAGAAAACACAATTTAGAAAATATTTAAACTACTACACAATAATACATGCTCACTATATCACTAATGCAACATTTAAGCAAGGAACCCTACACTGAAGGAAGGAGAACTACTCGCCAAAGTTTTACCAAAGCATTAACATACCACCTACGTGGATTGAATAACATGTATTTCTATGGGGGCAACATAGTTAAAGAACTACGAGATATAGTTGGGACCCTTTTTATGCTATATGTATTATAGTCTCCAATCTAATGAGTACATTAGTGATCATACCTTCCCTATGTGTGAAGGGAGACTCATCAAACTACACTCGGCGCCAAGCTAGAGTCCCTTTTGAAATCCTTTTAATGTCTTTATTAATCATCATAACTTGATGTGGGTCAAAGGGTCTATCCCTTGTATAATCATAATCATCATAGCTCAATAATAATTGCATGAGTATAGTCCTTCCATTATAATTCATGTAAGTGAAGTTAGCACATTTACATAGTCACATCATAATATTGCACATTTGTAAGTATCACCATCCTTAAAATATTTACATCTTCGCCAACACCTCAAAAACATAGTTAATATATTTAAATTCAACATCATACTAACCCTACCAATCTTAATACAATGTTTACTTCAATGGAACGTCATCATTTAATCATAATTAATCACAATTGAAGTAAAGAATAAGTCTCACAAGATTTACCAAGTCTCCTTTTTAATCAATCATCAAGGAATTACCATCAACCCATAACTCAACCCAATATGGGTGTAATATAATCACACAACAATAACCAACATAATATAAAAGACAATTGAATCACTACATCACAATCCATCATTAGTTGATTGATTAAGATAAGAGACCTAGGTCAAATCCATAATCTACTTCATAACCTTGATAAATTACTCAAGAATTAGAGTGATTGGATTACAATTCAACTCAATATATTTATAAATCGATACACTAACACATTAGGATTGTAATTCAACAAATAACCATGTCAATTGAGTCATTACTATACAATTTAGTTCAAGATGACAAGCTAGGGTTAAGGGGAATCGGTCATATTCCACAAAGTAGACCAATAAAACAAGAAATAACATAATTAAGTTACAATACATGTTAATATGTTCATACTATAAAAAATAAATAATAAAAGAAGCACTTTAAATGATCAATATCGAGATTAGAAAAGACCCACTTGAATTTCATACTTTTGAAAATAATTTGATGGAACCTTTTGGGAAAAGAAGTCCCAAAGGTGAAACGAATCACATACCTTATTTTTTGATGAATATTTATAGTGAAAATTTTGTTATTGAAGCCCTATAACCCACCTTGACATTGTCTTCTAAGTTGTTTTTCAATTTGGGAGAGAGAAAAAACCGAGAACGAGGAGAATTTGGGTTTTGGAAATATGAGAGTTAGGTTAGTCTACGAGGATAAGGGTCTTTATATAGGTCCTTAACAAATATAGGCCTCCCTAAACCCCTAACTAATGAACTAACAACATAATTTACTAACTTAACCGATTTAAAGACGTTCAGCAAAACAGTCCCTTGATAGACAAGACCAAGACAAACGGTCCTTTTTGTGAAATGGCGTTGTTCACATCCGTGGTGCTCACTCGTCGTTTTGGTCTGAGATTTTTCAAAAAATTCTACCAAGCATTTTTCAAAGTGTCCATCGATGGAAGAATTGCACACCCCATCTATTGCACAATGGATCGTTGGTTGAATCTGTTAGTGGACACTGCATTGGGCAGCCTTTGACCCAAAATGCAAGGGTCCTCCTCAAGAGCCCTTGCTTTGTCCTTGGGAGTCGTTCCCGGATGTTTCAATTATGAATCAACATTATTACGTGTTGGAAACCCTTCCACAAAATTTTATCAATTCACGACTCCTAAATCTTAGATGAAAAGGCTAAGGCACACTAGAACCTCTTTGAACTAGTTTCCGGACATCATGGACGTTCATTGGCGTTTTTATTTCTCAACTTCCTAATTGACCTATATATATTAAAATTGACCTTAAAATAGTTTCCAAACCTTATAAGTCCTATGTGGGAATCTAGAATATGTCTTAGAATATCGGAGTGGTACATTATACAAACATTCATCACTAATTCATAACCTAGAATTAGAGAATTAGGTCAAGCTCATAACCTACTTCACGACCTCGAAGTAGCATAATTAGATTACAATATATCACAATATACTCATAATTAGCATGAAAAAAACATAGGATAGTAATTCACACACAAACGAAACCAATTAAGTCAATACTACATAATTCAATTCATCCTCACAACCTAGCGTTAAGGGGAAAAGATCATCTTCCACAAAAGAGGCCAGTGAATCAAAAATTAGCATAATAGAACCATAATACATATTAATCTTCTCACAACAACAAAGAGAGATCATAAAAAAAGCAATTCCTAGATGAATTTTATATTTTAAGCAAATTCACTTGAATTTCATACCTTTGAAATCAATTTCGAGGAACCCTTTGGGGAAATAGAACCCAAAGGTGAAAGGAATCTCATACCTTGTTGATTGATGAATTTTTATGGATAAACATGACCATTAAAATCCCTAAAACCCTCTTTACCTTGACTTCTAAGGTGTTCTTCTACTTGAGAGAGAGAAAGAAGATAGAAGGAGGAGTTATTTGGTTTTTGGAATTATGAGTGCTTAGGTTAGTTTAATTATGTTAGGGTCTTTATATAGGTCATTATCAACCTCAATTAGACCTCCCTAAACCCCTAACTAATTAACTGACCGCATAATTTATTAATTTGGTAATCTTAAAAACGTGCAGAAAAACAGTGTGGTCATAGATGAAAGCACGACTGACACCCCGTTTGTCAAATGACGGCCGAGGGACCAACCATCCTATTTGTCCGTCGTTTTTTACTGAGGTTGTCCGAAACAGGCCCTTCTCAAATTTAGATAAGTGTCCATAGGCATCCCGTTTATTGGCCCACGTTCCGTCGTTTGCACTCGTTTTTGGACACTGCCTTTTGGCTGCTTTTTGCCAAATTGCAAGGGCCCTTGGTTGGTTCTTGGGGAGTCGTACCTTGACAATTTGACTATTCACTAACTATAATATGAGTTAGACACCCTTCAACAAAAATTTATCATTTTCCAACCCTTAAAACTTAGTCAAATAGTTGAACTAGTTTCGGACGTCATGAACTTTCCTTGACGTTTTGATTCCTATACATCCTAGATGACTTATATTGAATATTTTTTTACCTTAAATTAGTGACACAGCCTTTACACACACAAGGTATTCTCTACAACACATCTTTGACTTTCGGATTATTAGATTATACCCCTTTTAGGAACATTCGTCCCTAAAAGACACTAATGTAACTAAAAATTTTTTAATAGACTCAATACTAGCAGCCCAACCAACAACACATAACAACATGAGTTACAACATGAATCATGGCATTTACACATAGAAATTCAAAAATTTAATTACTACACATAAAGTTCAATCATCACAATATGAGGAAATTCGTTCTCACAACAGCATGAGTTAAACATATCATTAAGTATTCAATTATCCAAAACTCAATCTATCACATGATCAATATCATTTCACAAAGACAGACTATACCAACATGCACACCACAACTCAAATACAAAAATTGACAATTTTCAAGTGGATAGGCACAATTTCATTTTAATTCACTGTAACTTGAACTTTATTGCAAAAATTCACCAAAAATCAAAACAACTTCAAATTTAGTCATTATTTTCAATATTAGTAGAAATAACTAAGCTTAGTTATCAAATAGATGAGGGTAATGGGACTTCAGATAGGCCTCGACCTCCTATGTTGCACCCTCCACTAGGTTATTCTTCCATAACACCTTTGTTGATACTTCAAGGCACCATCCCCCTTAAGAAGAATGACTCATTTTGCTTACCAAGAACCGATTTCTTCAACTACATAAATTTTTTATCAAAGTTTTGTTTGGACTTAACCTCAACCACCAAAGATGACTCGAGGTTATGATAAAACATAAAACCAACATTCATAGAATCATCCTATCTAACACCCAATCTAGTCAACCTATTAACATCTTTCACTAGGTCTTTCTTGGGTTCCTTTACATGAGACACACTACCCAAGGTCAATAGGACTTAGAGAATCTGCAACCACATTGGCCTTGCCGGGGTGGTAGAGAACACTCATGTCGTAATCCTTCAAAAGTTCTAGCCACCTTCTATGTTAGAGATTTAACTCCTTTTGATTAAACACGTATTGTAGATTCTGGTGGTCGGTATACATATCAACATGGACATCATACAAGTAATGTATCCATATTTTCAAGGCAAATACCACGGCCGCTAATTCAAAATCATGAGTTGGATAATTTCTCACATGCACCATCCGTTGTCTAGAGGCATAGGCTACTTCTTTTCGATGTTGCATAAGCACACACCCTAAACTCACTTAGGATGAATCACATTATACAACGAAGCCCTTGGTACGCTCCGGTAAAGTCAACACCGGAGTGGAAGTAAGACTATCTATCAAGATTTGGAAGCTTCTTTAACAAGCCTCAAACAACTCAAATTTCATACTCCTTTGGGTAAAAGTAGTCAAGGGAGAAGCAATGGATGAAAAACAATCCATAAACATTCTCTTATAACACACTAAACTCAAGAAACTCCTAATGTCTTTTGGAGTTAATGGTCTAGGCAAATTCTTGATCACCTCAGTTTTCCTTTAATCAAGCTCAACTCCCCCACTAGAGATGATATGAACAAAAAATGTCACCGATTTTAACCAAAACTCACATTTTCTTTACATGGCAAATAGTTGTTTCTCCTTAAGCACATGTAACACCACCCTCAAATGGTCTATGTGTTCACCCTCATTTTTTGAATATATAAACATGTCGTCATTGAAGACAATTAAAAAGAATATAGGTATCATTAAAACACCATGTTCATGAGATCCATAAAATCCTCTGGGCATAAGTGCGACCAAAGGACATTAATAAGACTCATAATGACCATATCTATTTAGAAATGTCCTTTTTTGTATATCCTCATCTCTCATCCTAAGTTTGTGATACCCCGATCTCAATTCAATATAAGAAAAGTAGCTTGGTTCTTGGAGTAGATCAAATAATTCATCAATCTGAGAGAGAGGATACATGTTATTAATAGTGACTTTATTGGTTTGGCGATAATGGATGCACATTCTAAGGGACCCATCCTTCTTTTTCACAAACGAGACTAGAGTAGCCGATGGAGAGATATTAGGTCTAATGAATCCTTTATCTAGTAAATCTTTGATTTGAGGCTTCAACTCTTTCCATTCGGCAGGAACAATCTAATAAGGAGGAATTAAAATGGGGTTTGTATCTGGTAGCAAGTCAATACAAAAACAAGTTTCCCATTCGGGAGGGATTTTGGGAATATCATATGGAAAGACCTCCGAAAATTCCCTTACAATGGGGACTAACTCAATGGGAGGATTTTTACTCTTACAATATGATATAGACACCAATTTTTACTTCCCCCCTTCCACTCTAAAACGAGTTCCTTTTGAAAATTGAACTTTACAATTGTAGTTCAACAATCAATGGAAGCAAAATAATTATGCAACCAATCCATCCCAATATATAACATCAAAATTAACCATATCTATTTCTACTAATTCTAAATGAGTAACTTTATTGGGCAAACTTATTGGACAATTTCTATATAACCTTTTTGCAACCACCGACTCACCTATTGGGGTAGTTACCATCGAAGGTTCATTTAGAATATCAGGCAAATATAAAACTTTCTAGTTATCAAGGGATTTATAAATGATAGTCTAGCACCCGGATCAAGAAAAACATATACATCAATAGATAATACTTGTAAAATACTAGTCACTACATCGGGAGAACTCTCTTATTCTCCCGTGTAGCGAAGTGCATAAAAGATATTCTTCATTACAGGATCCATATTAGAACCACTAGCTTGCCTGATACCTTTGTCATGACCTTTCATATTCGGGAAATCCCTAACCTTGTGGCCACTCTAGCCACACCCAAAGAAATTATTCGTCCCAACAAGATAATCACCATAATGCTTCTTCTCACACTTTCCACAAGCCTACTTCTTGTTTACTGAGCTAATAACTTTTCCCTTAAGAGTCTTAGGATAAGACACCCTATCATAACGATCCTTGGGAAATTTGGTAGGAACTTGATTACAAGACCTAGGATTGTCTTGGATATAAAGCCTACCCTTTGAAGAACCACCATTAAAAGACCTTGCCCTCTTGGCGTCTCTAGGCTTTCTCTTAGCCCTTGTCTCTTCCACTTGTTAATCATGAACCATGAGATGACAAATGTTCAAATTTTAATGTAGCGTATCCGAATGACATTCTTTTTCAAAGTCATCTGACACTCCCGTCACAAAGTGGATTATTTCATCTCAAAGATTTGAAACCAAAGAAGGACCATACTTTGAAAATTTTCTGAATTTCAAAGAGTATTTAAGTACAATTATACTTTCTTGATGAAAGTTAATGAAATCCTCCACTTTGGCTTCCCTCTTCTCCCTAGGAAATAACCTCTCAAAAGATGTCTTCTTGGAAGTATTCCAACTCACCGGTCTGCCTCTTAAAGTCCTATTATCTCTCTCTATTGAACCTACCATGTTTGGGCCACATGTTTGAGTTGGTAAATTGCTAACTCATATTTCTCACTAGAAGTCAACCCCATAGCATAAAGGATCTTATAGGTTTAACTAATTAACTCTTGGGGGTCATCCTCAACTTTTGACCCATAGAAAGTAGAGGGATTTATCCTGGTGAAATCCATCAAACGGGAGGCCAATGGTATCCACATGTTGCTTTTATCGGGTTACAACATCCCATATAGCTTGGGCCGTCATGGCCTGCGATTGAGTAGTGAGGACTTGTGCTTGAGTAATGATGGATTGGGACATTTGGAGAAAGACAACCCTTATGTCACCATCTTCCAAAGGAGGAGGATTGACCAGAGCTTGGTCATCATTAGAGACTTCTTTAAGAGGATGGAGTTGATTGTCTTGGGAAGGAGCTCCCGCATTGGCAGTCTCTTCACCAAGTCTTGTAGAGGATGTTCTTCGATTATTCATACCTATAACCACAATACAAAGTTTTAGGTTAAAGCACACATACAGTAGACTCTAGAGGCACGACATTTGATTTCGAATAAAAGGAGAGTTTCCTAAGCATCTTATATTTTCCTATTCATAAGTGTCGCGCGCTTAACAATTATGAATAATAATATACATAGACGTGGTTAAGTGATACATTGACTCTAAATATATTCAACCTCATGCTTTAATACTAAGTTTGTCACATCCGAAGAGCACAACCCTAGACGTAATCGTCGTCATCGTCCTCATCGAGGACTAAGACTATATGTATTAACTTACATCATTACGTTCATAGGTTAAAAATGCAGAAAAATTAAGTATGTACATCACAAGACCAACAATACTAAGTCTAATCAAGACAACTTTCATATCACATTATTGCACACATAGTCAAGACAACTCTATTATGAAGTTGTAATATCAACAAGCATGGATAAGATTTCCTAACATCATAACCATAGCAAGACCATTTCTCATATATGTTCAATAAATCAACTAGTGCAACGACAAAGCAGAGCCCAATAAACTTACTCAATCATGTAAACCCAAAAGAACCATAACCAATGTCCAACTTCACATAACATATAATTAAGAGTATATATTATCATACTTTAGCAATAGAGACCAAACACAAATTCATAAGTGAAACCAATGATCATATAGTATCATCAATATGCAAGATCATCATACACATATCATGTACAATTATAAGCATATACATATATATGAACATCCTCCTATGACTTCACTCAAGGATAACTAGTGGAATGTTTGGGTAGAGTCTCATACCCTACCTAGACCAAGGTAAACCACTTAGGTCATCGTAGTTAGACTTCATTCCTTTAGTTAATTTTACGTTTGTGGGAATATGTTTTGGGAACGTCTTTCTTTAACTGATATAGACCACATGAGATAATGTGGAGTCTGGTGTCATGGGAACCTACATCGAAGGAAGGCGGACTACTTGCTAAGGTACTACCAAAACATGAACATATCATCTAGGTGGATCCACTAGCTTGTATTCCTATGGGGGAAACATAGTTCAAAAACTAGGATATATAGTTTTGACCTTCTTTATGATACATAAATTGTAGTCTCCAATCCCATGAGTACAATGATTATCCTACCTTACCAATGTGGGAAGGAACACTCTTAACTCTAGGTCACTTTGTGCTAATGTAGAGTCCCTTTTGAAATGTCCTTAATGCCTTTATTAATCATCATAGCTTATTGTAGGTCATAGGATATATCCCTTATGTTATAATCCTCATCATACCTCAATAAGAATTCTATAAGTATTGTCGTTTCATTACAATTCATACAAATGAGGTTAGCACATTTACATAATATTATCTATATGGAACATTGGTAAGTTATCATCATCCATATAACATGTACATCTTATCCAACACCTCACAAACCGTAGTCAAGACATTTCAAATTAAACATCATACCAACCCTATCAATCTTAATATAAGGTATATATTCAATATAACATCATCACTTAATCATAACTAATCATTATTGAAGTAAAGAATAGAGATCACAAGACTTACTCAATTTACTTCACAATGCCATCATAAAGGTCTTACCATCAACTTGAAACGTAACCCAACAATGGTATAATAGCATAACAAAAGAGTAACCAACATAAAAACAAGTAACAATAAATAATTATACAACAATCCATCACTAGTTCATACCCTAGAAAATTTACTCAAGAACTAGCATAATGAGATTACAATATAACACAATCCACACATAATTAGCATAAAAACAACATAGGATAGTAATTCACAGTCTAACAAAACCAATTGAGTAAATACTATACAATTCAATTCAAGATCACAACCTAGGGTTAAGGGGAAAAGATAATCTCCCAAAAACTAGGCCAATGCATCAACAATTACCATAATGTAGCAATATTACATGTTAATCTAATCACAATACCCAAGAGAAATCATAAACAAATCAATTCACAAGATTAATTTCGTATTGGAAGTAAACCCATTTGATTTAATACATTTGAAATAGATCCCAAAGGTAAAAGGAATTTCATACCTTGTTTATTGATAAATTTTGATGGAGAAACTTTACATTTATCATCCCTAAAACCCTCTTGACCTTGACTTCTATGATTTTCTTCAACTTGGGAGAGAGAAAGGAGAGAGAAGGAGGAGCTATTTGGTTTTGGGAATTATGAAGTCTTAGGGTAGTTTAATTAGTTCAGGGTCTTTGTATATGTCAATAACAAACTTAATAAGACATACTAAACCTTAACTAATTAACTAAATACCTAATTAATTAATTTAGTCTACTAAAAACGTGCAGCAACAGTGTGCTCACAGACAAAAGCACAACTGACTCCCAGTTTGTCAAACAACGGCCAAGGGACCAACCGTCCTATTGGTCCATCATTTTTTATTGAGGCTGCCAAAAACAGGTCCTTCTCAAATTTAGCTAATTTTATATCGAAGGTGGACATCGACACCCTGTCGATTGGCCCATGATCTGTCGTTTGAAATCATTTGTGGACACTACCTTTTGGTGGCTTTTGGCCAAAATGCAATGGTCCTTCTCAAGGGCCCTTGGTTGGTTCTTTGTGGAGTAGTGCCCGGTGGTTTTGATAATAAAATAACGCTAATAAATTTTAGACACCCTTAAACAAAAAATTATCATTTTCCAACTCCTAAAACTTAGTCAAATAGGCTAAGGCACACTAGCACCTCATTGTACTAGTTTTGCGACATCATGAATGTTCCTTGACATTTTGATTCCTAAACTTCCTAAAACACTTATATTTATTATTTTTGAACTTAAAACAGTTACAAAACCTTTAGACAATCATGTTATACTCTAGAACACGTCTTAGTCATTCGGAGTATTACAGTTTATTTGAGAATTTCCTTTCATCACAACACTTAATTTGTGAGATTAAAATATCATAATCATAGTGTATAATACATACAAGATAAACATCATCAACTTGAATTATAATATCCTCACCATGATTTCATATTTAATACATTCACTGACTAACATATATGCATAGCAACATCATACATACTTCAATTTCATAGCTACATCAATTTATAGCTCAACATCAACATAATAGAGAAATCATGACTTTAGAAGACTTACCTATTGATTCCAAGACTTTTCATCAAGAACAAACATTCAATTTATCACAATCATTAAATAATTAAGTTAATTTCACAATAATATATCCAACTCAAACCATTCTAGTCATGTACAAGACAAATTCATAGTTAGGGCTTACGGAAAGGGCTCATTCAAGAGTTTATTCAAGATATCGTTCCATTCCAAACATTTATATGACATTAAATGATAGATATAACATAATTGAATTCATTATTCAAAAAAAGTTTTTCATCATTAGTCATATATCTGAATTTTGGAAGAAAACCCACATATAGAATAAAAACCATACATTTGAATTGTTGAAAATCATCTTTGGGAGGACCTCTTGGGTAAAGGAATTCAAAGAGTGAATAAGCCATAACTTATTTCTGATTTTTCCATGAATTTCGAATGAAAACGTTGTAGTCTCTGTCATCTTCCCTAATATGTCTTGTTCTTCAATAATGGTTTACTAGAGAGTGTTTTTGAGAGAGATGAGAGGGATTTGTTAATTCTTATTTTGATTGCTTGTAAATACCCAAAAGACCCTCACTTAAATGGTCTTTTTGTGAAGTTAAATTAACTTAAAAACGACGCTGACGAATCTTGGAAGTGGCTGCGTCGCGGGGCAAATTCCAATTCACTTATTTTAAATTTTTTCGAGGCATTGATCCTCCTGGAGGCCCCGCGTAGCGAGGAAAATTTTTCTTTACTCGTGTGTGCTACGCGAACCGCAAGGACACTCCATATCTTGGCTGTCACAAGCTTCTTAGGCAGCTTGCTCACCAATGTTTTGGTCCTTCTAAAGGACCCCTCAGACGGTGCTTGGGGAGTCCTTACCGGACATTTAGACCCTTAGTACTATATTTTACCTATTTAAATCCTTTTTACAAGTTTGGACTTCATTGGACGCTTCCAAAACTTCACAAAACAGAGGGATGTCAACAAGTTCAGTTTATCTACTTTCGGACTTGACGGTCTTTCTTTGTCGATTTGGCTCTAACCTTTTCTAATTTAGTGTAAAAAATTAATATAGGTCTGGAAACATCATTTTTAAAAATTATTTAATAGGCAAAGCTCTAGTCTATGTCATGGAACTTATGGAGTGTTACATTATCCCCCCCTGCCTTCGAAACATTCGTCCTCAAATAACACTAAAATCTTCTGGATGGTAATGGTAGACTCAATACTAGAAGCCCAATAAACAATCATATATATATTCATCACGAGTCACATCCCATAGGGGTACTTCACAACAACTTTCAACGAGTACCATAATATAAAACATAGGAAGTCAATTCATAATGCATAACATATAAGAGCTCAAAATTTGATAGCACGTAAGGAAAAACCACCTTCTAAACATCAACATGAGATCAAAAATGCACCAAAGAGTTATCATGATTTCATTCTTCTCAAGATATCAATAAAAAAAGAAAATCTCCAGAAGACAACATGCATATATATTTCATATAAGTGCAAAAGTGGAGTATGAAAGAATTTCCTTAAAGCTCAATTTTGTACAACTTTTACCAAAACATGCATCTATTTAGAAAAACAAGTCAATTCCATATTATTATTTATTCGCTTTACTAAGAGTAATTTCTAACAACAAGGAGTAAGAAATGAGGGTAGAAGGATTTCATGTCGGCTTCGGCCTCCCATGTTGCACCCTCAACAAGATGGTTTCCCCATAGAATTTTTACAGAGGCAACATCTTTGTTCCTCATCTTTTTGACTTGGCGATTTAGGATCTCAACCGGAACCTCTTAATAAGAGAGTTACTTATCCACCCTTTATCCTTCAATAGGAAGAATAGGAACCGTGTCGCCTATGCATTTCTGGAGCATAGAAATATGAAACACGGGATAAATTGATGCTAGTTCACTAGGTAGTTTAAGCTTACAGTCAACTTTCCCAACCCGTTGTAATACATCATACGGATGAACATATTGTGGACGTAACTTCCCCTTCTTACCGAATCTCATGACCCCTTAACTAGGTGAAATCTTGAAATAGACATGATCCCCTATTTGAAACTCAAGATCTATTATCCTATTGTCTGCATAAGACTTTTGATGACTATAGGTTGTATTCAATATATCTCTTATGATTCCAACTTCCTCTATAGCATTATAAATAATCTAAGGACAAAGGGGTGACGACTCACAAACCTCAAAACATCCAACCAGACACCTAAATCTTCTATTATAAAGAGATTCAAAAGGTTCCATGGAGATGCTCGAACGGTAACTATTGTTTTAGGAGAAGTCAATCAGTAGTAGGTCATCATCCCAACTTCCCTTGAAATCAATAACATAGGCTCTTTACATATCTTCTAGGGTATGTATTGTACGTTGCGCTTGACCATCTGTTTAGGATGAAAAGCAGTGAAAAGTTTCACTTGAGTACCTAAACCTTTTTGAAAAGCTTTCTAAAAACCAGAAGTGAATTGGCACTTATATCCGAAATGATGGAAAAATGAATTCCATAAAGACTCACAATCACATTATTGTAGATTCTTGCATACTCTTATGTTGTATATGTAGACTTAATGGGATAAAGTGTGAAGATTTTGTCAACCTATCAACAATAATCCATATTGAATCATTTTGAATCCATGTTCGAGGCAACCCAACAACAATGTCCATATTTATGTCTTCCCACTTCAAAGTGGGAACATCCATGATTTGGGTTAAACCACCTGGTTTTAGATGCTCGTCTTTAACTTTTTGGAAATTTGGACACTTAGCAACAAATTTCGCTATGTCCCTTCTTAAACCATCTCACCAATAGACCTCTCTAAGGTCATGATACATTTTTGTGGCACCAATTTTATAGAATAACGTGAACCATGGGATTCTTCTATAGTTTGATTTCTCAAATCTTCAACATCCGGTACACATAATCTCTAATGCTACCGAAGAACACCATCCCCCGCCGGGAGAATGAATCATTGAGCTTACCAAGTAACGATTCCTTCAGCTCCACCAATAGTGGATCAAAATGTTGCTTAGAATTCACCTCAATGACTAATGATGTCTCAAAGTTATGAAGGACCATGATTCCACCATTTGGAGAATCTTCTAACTGCACACCCAAGTGAGCCAACCTATAAAGATCTTTCAGAATTTCTTTCTTCTCTTCTTCTACATGAGACACACTACCCATATTCATACGAATCAAAGTATTCGTAACCACATTGCCCTTATCGGGGTGGTAAAGGGCAATCATGCCATAATCTTACAAAAGTTCTAACCATCTTCTTTGTCGTATATTTAACTCCTTGTGTGAACACATATTGAAGACTTTTATAATCAGTAAATAGGTCAACCTGCACAGCATAAAAGTAGTGTCTCCGTATTTTCAAAGAAAAAACTACTCCTGCTAACTTAAGGTCATGAGTAAGATAATTCTTCTCATGAACTTTAAGTTGCCTAGAGGCATAAGCTGTCACTTTGACATGTTGCATAAGGAAACGTCCCAATCCTACTCGGGAAGCATTACAATACACCATAAAGCCTTCATTACCCTCTAGTAGAGTCAACAGCTGAGCGGAGGTAGGCTTATCTTTCAACTCTTCAACACCTTTTTCACAAGATTCTGACCACTCAAGCTTCACCTTTTTTTTGGTCAATGCTTTCAAAGAAAAATAATGGACAAATATCAATCAACAAACCTTCTATAGTACCCGCTTGACCCAAGAAGTTTCTTATGTTGGTGGGAGTCAAAGGTCTAGGCAAATTTCTAACCGCATACGCCTTTTTCGTATCGACCTCTAAACCCTCACTGGAGAAAACATTGCAAAGAAAAGCAACCGACCTCAACCAAAAATCACACTCGCTAAATTTTGCATAAATTTGGTGTACTTTGAGGACTTGCAAGGCCAACCTCAAATGACACTAATGGTCATTTTCATTATTGGAGTGTATCTAAATATCACTAATAAACACAATCATAAATCAATCGAGATAATCTCTGAAAACTCCATTCGTTAGATCCATAAACACCGCCCGAACATTGGTTAACCCAAAAGACCTCACTAGGAATTCATATTGACAATATCTAGTTCGAAAGTTTATTTGGGAAAATCTTAACCTCTCACCATAAGTTGATGATATCCCAAACTTAAGTCAATCTTTGAAAAGTCCCTAGCACTTTGGAGTTGATCAAATAGATCTTCAATCTGAGGGAGTGGATACTTGTTCTTTATGGTGACCTTATTGAGTTTACAACAATCAATTAACATCCTAAGGGACCCATCCTTCTTCTTCACAAAAAAGACTAGAGCACCCTATGGAAAAATTCTATATTGAATAAAACCCTTGTCTAGTAAATCCTTGAGTTGGAGCTTTATCTCTTTCAACTTAGCTGGAGCCATCCGATACGGAGGAATTGAGATGAGATTCGTATTTGGTAGTAAATGCCAAAGTCAATTTCTTGTTTGGAAGAACGCCAGGAAGGTCATCAGGAAAAATCTATGGAGATTCCCTCACTACGGAGACCAACTCCATTGAAGGAGTTTCACATTAAAGATCTTTAAACCTCACCACGTAGTATAGACAACCTTAATTATCATCTTACAAGATTTCAAGAAAGAAATGATTCGACCCCTTGGCATAGAATTTTCCCACTTCAACTCCCAAATGGGTTCATTTGAAAATTGAAACTTCACTATCCTTTTTCTATAGTCTATGGAAGTAAAACAAGCATGAAGCCTATTAATATAAAAAATGATATCAAAATAAAACATGTCAAGTTCTAACAAGTCAACAAGAGTAACCCTATTGTGTAGCATTACAGGACATTTCCTGTAGACTCTCATTGCAACTACCGAGTCATCCATTGGTGTACAAACCAAAAAGGGTTCAATCAAAACATCGGGAAATATATCAAACTTCCTAGCTACCAAAGGTGTAACAAAAGAAAGGGTAGAACCTGCATGAAGAAAATCATAAACATTAATCGAAAAGACATGTAACAACATCGGGGGAGCTCTATTGTTCACCCCTAGCCTTTAGTGCATACAAATGGTCCTTTTTGGAGATTTGGATCTACAAATGCTTGGTTGATCTTGCTTATTCCCCTTTCCTTGACTCTTCACATTAGTACAATCTTTCACCACATGTCTACCTTTGCACAATCATAGGAACTATTAGTTCAAACAATGTTCCTTTCCACATTTACCACAAGATATTCTTTCTCTTGGTGGATCAGCATTTCTATCCTTTTGAACTTTAGGGTTAGAGACCCAATCATTACGACTCCTGGAGAAATTTTAAGGAACTTGGTTTGAAAACCTCTTCTTGAACAGAGGCTTGTATTGAATGTCAAGCCTACTCTTAGAAGAACCACCTTCAAAATACCTTGCATTTTTAGCTTCTCTATTCCTCCTCCTTGGGTGACTCTCCTCTACTTGCTGTGCGTGAACCATAAACCTAGAAAGATCTATGCTGTCATGAAGCATATTTGCAAGATATTCTTCTTCAAGCTCTTCGAACACACCCGTACATAATGACTCATTTCATGCCAATCATTTGAAATCAAAGAGGAAACATATTTGGACAATTAATGAACTGTAAGGAGTATTCCTTAACACTCATACCTCCCTGACATAGGTAGTTAAACTCTTCTACCTTAGCTTTCTTTTGCTCATTTAGGAAGAATCTGTCAACAAAAGCCTTTGTGAAGATCTCCGAAGTCACGGGACCACCTCCTAAAGCCTTACTATCCTTCCATTGATTGTAACATGTGTAAGCCCCGTTCTTGAGTTGATAGCTAGCAATCCTGGACTTTTAAGTAGTACTCGCTCCCATAGCAAACAAAATCTTATAGACCTCATCATGGATGTCTTGGAGGTCTTGATCAACCTTGTACCAAAATAAAGAGAATTCATCCTTGTGAAATCTCTGAGTTTGGTATCAATAGTACTACTACGTTTGTTCTCTCGAGGTAGAACCTCCTGGTTAGCTTGTGTTGTAATGGCTTGATCTTGAGTGGTGATGACTTGGTCCATTTGGAGGATGGATGCCCTCACCTCAGCATACATTATGTCCGGAGGATTGACCAGAACTTGATCATTCACAACAACTTTCTCTTGAGGAGGAATTCGATTGCCTTGCAGAGTAGCTCCCACATTCGCAATTCTTCCCCCAGTCCCCTCGCGGCTTTCCTTCTTCTGTTCATCGCCTATAACGACAAGAAAGGGATTTGATGCTAAAATACACATAGTGTCAAATCTTGAGAGGCATAACATACGATTACCAAGAAAAAATAATTTTCCTATTCATCACGTAGCACCTCATTCATAATTGTGGTGCGCTTCGCAACTATGAACAAGACACTATATAAATGTGGTTTTAGTCAAAAATTAACCCTATGTTATTTAACCTCATGCTCTTATACAATGATTTTCACGATCGAATATCACCCCCCATTCGCGAATGGCATCGTCGTCCTCTTAGAGGACTCAGACAATCCCTTAGAATTCATCATCACATATCGTCAGTTAAAAATGCAAAAAAAATTAAAAACTTTTACATATAAAAAATTAGGTATACTTATACCTCTTACATAGAATCTTACTTAGGATCATCATATAGAAACATAATAAACGTACATACGAAAGTCTAAAAGTTGTGTAACATAAAAACCATTAAAAGAATACAAATCTTGGACTTAGACAATACAAAGTCAATATGCCATATATGCCTTACTACAATAGAATCCAAATGACAAAAGGAATAAAGAGCATCTCTTAAAACTACCAAAATAATCATAAGCTAGAATAGAAAAAAGATAGCATCCCCGAACATGAGGACCTAAAAACACTGGACAAAGATATTCAAGCTTCTTCAATCGACCTTCTTAATAATCTAAGGCCAGACCCTACATTTGTAGTTTTATAATGTAAGGGGTAAGTACGCCACATGGAACGACCCGAAAGTACACGCTAGAAGTTAGGGCAACCCTTGGATCATCACAAGGCATACTTGAACTGTCGAACGTCTTGTACTAGCATCTAAGCTATCATTAATTACATAAAACATAAAAAGTAGTGCAGAATTTAAAATTTTTCACGATAAATAATATTAAAGAAAGACATCTTTATAAATACTAAGGATGTCTCATTGTCATAAGACAACTTAATCACACAACATAAATATCATAGAGACACGGCCCTTTACATTCATAGAGAAGACATAATAAGTCTTGACAAGTATTAAATGAAGGAACTAAATAAACATAGAATATGACCTTGAATATATTAGGACGTACTTAGTCTTGAAAGAGTCGATTCCCAAGCGTGCCTTCTAACCTTAAACTTGCCTCCAACATATACTTATAGAGTATAGAAAAGTATGGGGTTAGTACAAACATTATACTAAATAAGGCATATGAAAACTCATGCAAAAATGGAAAATTTAGTTCAATCATACAAGTCATGCTATTTCGATAAAATCTTCATTAATTCAGTTAGAAAACATCATATAGTATAATCATTTAGCACATAGGCTAAAATTTCCATTTTCCTAACATAGGAGCATACTTACATTGAACCCAACATTACACATGAACAACTCCTATCCTAAGTTATCCAAAGGCTCACCTACGTAAGAAATGAAGGAACCTCCCACACAATCCCTTTACTACACACCCAACTAATCTTTAATACTACCAAGGTCTAGCATACTTCATTTTATTTAACAAGTAACCATTAAATACCAAAGACCATAGAGAAGCATTCATACACTTAGAAACTTAACATAAATACAATTCTCCAAGACAACTCCCAAATAACACTTCGTGCAATGTGAAGGTAGCTTCCCATACTACTACTTCCACTTAGTGTTCCTTAGTAATTACCTTAGACTAGGCACATCACATTCCACATAAATAGCTTTTATCATACAAAACATCATATAAATATTATTCCTTAACATTAGATTTAATGTCGCACTACTTTATCTTACATCATATCATCACAATTCATACATTTCATATAATGGCCCACTAAGACTCCCTGCAAATGTGTACGTGTACAATGGATAGGTAGCATCTCATTCCACCACCTACCTTAAGTAGTACACCCTTAAGGCGACTGAGTTTATTAAATACATTTCTGGGAACTAGCTTTAATCGACATATACCATGAGAGCTTGACATGGAATCTCGGTACTAACCTTATCAGATGAGGGATCCCTACTTTCCTAAGGTAAGGTCATATTCTTTAGACTTTAAATTGATTCTCCAATTGCTACTCCTATGCGGGCACTTATTTAAGGGATAAGGATATTTCTACTAAGTAATTCATTCTCTACTAATGAGGCGCATCCATCTTAAGAGGTACTTTTGGATACGATAACTCTACTCACAATGTATATCCACCTCTCCTCAAATCCTCTCAGTCCTAACCATAACTCCCTTAAAGAGTCATAAGCATTCATATACTATAGGTTTACAGATAACTATTGAACAAACTATCTCAACACACGAAGGGTATCCCTCCTCCAACCTATATTTTGAAAGATCCTCGAAAATAGTGAGGTTTTGGCTACAAACACTTCATTTCAACTCACGAAGAGTGCTCACTCCAAAATTCCCCCTTCTCATACTTAGGAATAGTAGGGATGGTCTAGACACTTCACCTCCACTCACAAAGTGTGCCTACCCTACAATCCCCCATTTTATTCATTACTTCATTTCATACATTCAAAGTTTGTGTGTGTGTGTGAGTATGTGTGAGCACACTTTACACATAATCACATTTGTTCACATCATTGACATCTAGACATACTCATACCCACATACAACATGATTAAGATACACCATACTTCACATATGGTATATATACTTAATTTAGACACAAACTCTTCAAGATACTCATTTCATTGTTCTAATACACATTATGCATATTCATATCAAAATCATCCTTTAACTTCACAAATAATTCATTCAAGGCCATTCTCACAATACACATATAATTTCATATATTTCAAATAGACACTGCTACCAAAGGTGAACCATACCACTCAAGAATTACTTTAATATAATTTAACAAAGATATAACAACTTACCCTTCTCCAAGCCTTTACAACATTCACAATATTTCACAAAAAATATTATAATAAAGTATAACAAGGCAGTAGACAATCACAATATCATATACAGAAAACTATAGTTCTAACATTATCAAACCATGCACATCAAACTCACTTCATAAGCAAAAAGTTGAGGAATTGTATTGAGCAATGGGTCATTGAGTTTTTTTCTAACCTTAAAATCATCAACTAACATTAAAAAATATCATATTACATTTATTAAAATGTTTTCATGCAATATTCATGCTTAAAGTTCAAAATAGAAGAAGTTGGAGTTTGGAAACCTTTTTGAAAAATCTTTAAATGGGTTCCTTGAATGAAAGAAGAGTCAAGGATGAACTAACATACCTTTATATGAATAAATTTATGAGATTTGTTGAAAAAAACGTCCAAAACCTTCAACCCTAACTATGCCTTGAGTTCTAGCTCCAATGGCGTTTGGGAGAGCTTTTGGGAGAGAAGAACTTTTGAGGGTTTTGAAGTCTTTATTTAAAAATGAGAGCTTGGTTTCTTTTATTAGGGAAATGGGTGTATAATTACCTAAAATCAGTATCTAACACCCCCCAAAATACCCAAAACACCCCTACATTGATTGGACCACTTTAGACAAGTCAAACTTCACGTAACTTTTCAGAATTATCGTCGGGGAACAAGTCCACGTCGCGGAGAATCTACAAAATGATTTTGGTAATTCAATTTTGGAAAGGGAGATGCGCGACCTGGCGGCGACACTCATGAGTTTCACCAAGGCAGAAACCCTGTTGCCTTGGGTAGCTTGCTTGGCCAGAGTTTAGGTCCTCCTTGGGGACCCTTAGGTTGGTTGTAGGGGACTCGAACCCAGACGTTTTGACCCTAAACCTTTTCTTATAGGTCATAGGGTCATATCTACTAATTTTAGACTCCAAAAATACACTGAAACAGATACAACATATAAGGACACAATAATATACACATGGCTAGTTTTTGAACGTCATGGTAGTTCCTTGACGTTTCACTTCCAATATTCACCAAATGACTTCTCATGCTAAAATAGATCATTTTAACTCATTAAAAACATCTGAAGCTCTAATTATACCAATTTAATTTTTATGGTCAATACACCACATGTACTAAGTATGGGTAGATGCACATAAACATTAAAGGACATGAATGTAAAGGACCGTTAATTTAGTAAGAATGCAAATTCATTTGAAAATCTTTAATGCACATAAAAGATAAGGATCACAACAACATAAGGCATAATCATAACAAGAGATATATCATCATAAGTTCATATTACATTTTCATGTTTAATAGTTCATATCAACATTACATAAAAAACATTTACTAATAATTTCATCGCAACACTACAAGTGCTATGATCATGTAAAACCCAATTATAACACATAATCAAATAAACAAGATAAGAGTCCATAAGTAATTCTTTGCTTCATAAAACTTATATCATAAGTAGTAATCATCACATATAGCAACATAGACCATTTCATGTTTATTAACATAGTCAACATCATATATCATAAGCATAACACATTTAATATTCCTATTACATGACAACAATCTCCTAGGACTTCCCTTAGAGTCAATTTATTAAATGTCTAGGTAGAGTCTCATACCCCTACATATAATAAGTAGACTCCTCATGTCATCCTAATCAACATCCATTTACTTTTCTTTCATTTTTTTACTTGAGGGAACAATATCCTTAACCGAAGTTAGACCATGTGACTTAAACATGGAATCCGGTGTCATTAAACCCCATACTGAAAGAAGGTGGTTAACTTGCCAAGGTAGAACCAAAACATCAACATAGGATTCTAGGTGTATCCACTAGCTAGTATTCCTATAGATGCAACATAGTGCAATAACTAGGAGATATATTAGACACCCATAGTTAGACATTACATGGCATCCTCTATTAGACATTAAATGGCATCCTCTATCTCATGAGAGTCATTTTGAGCCTACCATCAAACTGGGGAAGGGACATCTCTCATATCTAGTTCACTCGGTATTAGGCTAATGTTCCTTTTTTAGTAACCTTTATGTTATTATTTATCATAAAACTTATCAAAGGTCATAGGATATTAACTCCTTGTATAAACATGATCATGATCTCTTTAGTTTTAGATGATAATTTATTTTCATCACAACCCTTCATTTGTGAGATTAACATATCATAATCATAGTGTCTAAGGCATACAAGATAAACATCATCAACTTGCATTATCATATATTTACCGTGATCCCACATATAAAATATTCATATGACAACATATATGCATATCAACATCATACATACTTCAATTTCATAGCTACATCAATTTATAGGCCAATATCAACATAATAGAAAAATAATGACTTTAGAACACTTACCTATTGCTTCTAAGAATCTTATCAAGAACTTACATTCAATTCATTACAATTATTCAATAATATAGTGAATTTCACAATAATATATCCAATACCAATCATTCTAGTCATGTCTAAGACCAACTCATAGTTAGGGTTAAGGCAAAGGTCTCATTCAAGAGTTTATTCAAGATATAGTTTCAATCCCACCATTTCCATGACATTAAGTGATACATATAACATAATTGAATACATTATTTAGAGAAAGAACATGCTTCGCACGACAATCAAAAAGACATATCAATTACCCGACAGTACATAGTTAATTAGTCATATAAAATCATAGTTTTTCATCATTAGTCATAAATCACAAATTTGGAAGAAAACCCATTTATAGAGAAAAACTAGGAATTGAATTGTTGGAAATCATATTTGAAAGGAAATCTTGAGGAAAGTAATCCCAAGAGTGAAGAACACATACCATATTGACGATAATTCCACAAATTTTGAATGAAAACTTGGAGTCTTCGTCTTCTTCCCTAAGCTTTTGTGTTCTTCAATGGTGGTTGAATAGAGAGAGTTTTTGAGAGAGATGAGGGGGATTTGTTAATTTTGATTTGAAGTGCGTGTGAATGGTTTACATCTTACCTAAAACCATTATAAACTCTTCCCCTAAAATACCCAAAATATACCTCTCTGAAATAGGTCTTTTTGTGAAGTTAAATTGAATTTAAAACGACGCGAGCGAAATAGGGTAGTGGTTGCGCATCGGAGGGCTAATTCCAATACCTTTTTTGAAAAATTGGTTTGAGGCACTGATCCTCGTGGAGGTCCCGCATCAGAGGAAAAATTTGCCTAGCCCATGTTGGCTGCGCGATGTGCAAGGGGACTCAACATCTTGGATGTCTCAAGCGGCTTTTGCAGCTCGCTCGCTCAAGTTTGGGTCCTCCTCAAGGACCCTTCGAACAGTCCTTGGAGTGTCACGTTTGAACCCTATTACTATATTTTACCTATTTAAATCCTTTTTACAAGTTCTGGACATTATTTGACACTGCCAAACCTTTACCAAACATATGAACGTCTAGTAGTTCAGATTAGCTAGTTTCCGGACGTCAAGGTTTCTCTTTGTCGTTTTGGCTCTAACCTTTTCTAATTGAATCTAACACATTAATATAGGTACGGAAACATAATTTTTAAACATTTTTAAATAGGCAAAGATCTAGTCTAAGTCATGGATCTTTCGGAGTGTTACAAACATACTTAGACAACATAATAAAACTTAAGGAATACCTCTCAATACTCATGTTCCCATTCCAATGGTTTTTGAACTCTTCAATCTTAACGTCCCTCTTCTCACGGGGAATGTATCTTTATAAGAATGTTTCCTAGGAATCTACCCAATAAATGGGACCCAACTCAACAAACCTATTATCTATAGATTGAGTGTACCACACTTGAGAAACTTCTTTCAATTTGTAAGAAGCTAACTCTGCCTTCTCCATAGAAGTCACCCCCATAGCATGCACTATCTTATATAATTAATCTAGACACCCTTGGGGATCTTCTCAAACCTTAGAACCAAGGAAGATAGGAGGATTCATCCTCATTAAATTCCTCAATCTTGAAGTCATGGTACTCTAAAGAGCATTCACCCTAGGCCTAACATACCTATTCACATGATTTGTCATGGCTCGGTCTAGGGTAAGGAGATACTCTTTAATATCCTTATTAGCCATGATTGGGGAACCAACAGAGCATCATTCCCTTAACGTACATTAGGGACTTGCTCAAATTGAGGAACTTGTACATCTTGTGGAGCTTGTCAACCTTGTAGAACTTATTTAACTCTAGCAAGAACACCCTCAATCACATCCTCATCAACTCTCGTTTGCAGGTGTCCTTCTTGTATTAATATCCGATAAATACAAGAGAAGAGATTAGGAAAATACACTTATAACCTCAACTGTACGGTACAATACAAGAGTAATGAGGAAAGTGAAAATCTATCATCTTATAGCGTCTCGCTCATATATGTGTCACGATTCACACAGATGAACAATACACTACTAGATTAGGCTTTAACGAGACTTTTGGATCCCTAAAGAATACTTTATAACCTTATTCTCAATCTTGGCACGAACCGAGAGCATACCCAAGAAGAAATGGTGCTCTCAAATTGTGGCATGACATATTCGACCTCTCGGAAGTCTTATCAATCCCTTAGACATCATTCATCGATATTTATGTGAAAAGTAGTGCGGGATTATAACATTTCTCAACATCATCTCAAATCTCTTTTATGGAAAAACATAGGAAATGTTATGTTTCATGTTGACATCTTAGAACCAGGAATATCTTTGGTCACAACCAATAGATAAAAAAAAAAGAAAATATCATCGTCTAATACAATGTTTTTCTAATAGAAAAGCTAAACATACCTTTGTCCTAAAATAAATTCAGGACATACCAAAACTTTCTTGAAGGATGCTAATTCCAAGAGTGAAGAGACTCCTCTCAATTGTCGCCTACACCTTTTAAGATAAAAAAACATATGGAGTTAGTATGTTGAATGCACAAAGTATTGTCGTAAACAATAAAACCATGGTAAAACAAACATTTATATAAAACATGCATTTTTATGCTCTTTGGAGGTAAACTTCATAAAATAAGTATAAAAACCACTGTTAACAGAAACTCCAAATATAACATACATTCCAAGTAATCAGACACTTCAAATCATATAACATATAGCCCTTCTACTAGAGGTTACCTAAGACTTATTTAAGATAGACAAGAAGAGACCACCTATACTGTCTCTTCAAGCACACCTAAATAATCCCTAAGGCTACCTAAGATAAGATTATTCTCTATTTAATATTTAATTACAACCTATGACTCATTTGAATAAGTCATGAATAGATTGCCCATACACCCTCTAAAATCCTACTTTAAAAACGCTCAAACCTACCCTAAATGTGGATCATTCTATTCTACATACCTAAAATTGAGTCAACAATATTCATTAAGATACTTAACAGTCATTTTTTTAACTTAATGAATTCACATAATGATCTAGGAAAAGACCTTGGGAACATACATCGTAACATCTTAAAATCCTACTTGTGCCATGTCTATATAGCATCTAATTCAACTACCTACACGTTATAGAACATCTCCTACACTAGAATGGATCCCACATTATGAGAACTGATATTAACTTACCATAGACAATACTAGCTAGGCATGGAATCTGGCTTCCACCATACTTGACGGAGGATGTTCTGCTTGCAAAGGGTAGAACTAGGACACATCCCATGTAGGAACATGGTTAAGTAATAACAAAGGATTATTTGAACTGTAGTCTTATTCTCAAGTAGAGATACCACCAAGAGTATATTCACTTGTTGCTTAGCCTTAGTTCTCATAGAATAAGTTAAATCACAACTAAAGATTGGTCCTCATGTGCTGAAACACAATGTTCTACAAGGATATCGCAATGACTTTCATAGAGACGGTTTCATGTCATTCACACCAACTTATTGCTAAGTCCAAAATTCACACGAGAAGGATACAATTTCCGCCTTTCAACTTCAAGGATATCTTAACCTCCTTTCTACATTTTAATTTCCAAGTTCATGAATTACTTTACATGTTCAAGAACCTATATTAGCCATATATAAAAGTTCACACTCTTAGCTCTACCGGTTATAGTTTTTCATTCAACATACATCCATACACATACAAGACAAAGGTATTTAAGCCTACTAAGTCAATATGGTAATATTCACATAATTAGAATGTATCAAGTAGAGGGAAATAGTCTACCAATCAAGACACACACATGATCATCATATCATATATTCAAATTTTTTTTAAGTATCATGTAGGAACAACCAAGGAAACCTAGCAAGATACACTAGCAACATATCTAGCGACATAACTTTAGTCTATCATGATTACATATAACCAATTAGAAGAACTCAAGATTTCACTTCACACACACACATATACATAATCATACTATACCTTGATCAACTATATAAGCTATAACATGATAACATCACAATTCTCATAATAACAACAATAATATTACCGACAAGGCCATGTTCATCACAATTATAACACATAAGCACCGCCACCATCAGTGGACCGCACCAATCAACATAATTCAATAACTATACTACTCCAAATAAGGAAATAAGGTCATCTTACAACCATACCATCATCAACACCACCAGTCTTTAGATATTCAATCAAACTAAATTCCAAAAGACTCTCACCAATATCCGTATACACCATTCCAAACAAATAAATAAACCATATATGAAAACCATCAAATTAAGGCACCCTACATAATATTATAACATAATTCATACACATTTAAATTTCTAAATACAATCAACATAAGAATTCAAAACCATTAAGTCATGATTTAATTATCCATATTAGAGTTAAATAATTAATTGCATGGGTTAGAAGTAATTTTCTTCTAAATCATTCAATTAACATTGATTATAACATAAAAACCATTGATGCAATTAACATATTTCAATAGCTTACACGTCTAAGTGTTGAGAAATAGACACCATTGACGGACCGCTACTTGGACGATGGGGCGTTATTTGTACAGTCGTAGTCAAGGACTGCCTTAGGCAGTTTGAAGCCACAAGGTAGGTCCTCCTCAAGCACCTTTAGGGTAATCCTTGGGAGTCATGCCTACAAATTTCATCTTTAAACACACTTGTCTAGATTTTAGGAAATTCTCTCACATCAATTAGAACTCAAACCAACACTTAAAATATGCGAAGGAACACCGGCACACATAAGCATCTTGCAAGGCTAACTTTTGAAGGTCATGAACATTTCACTAACAAACTCAACACACTATCTCATAATACTATAAATAACGATTTTAAGACCTTAAAAGCTCATGAGACACATGTTAGGAGCTATCTTCACCTATTTCTTTTTAGGTATATTACAACAAAATGGCCATTTGCTTCACAAGTTGAACCCTTGGATGGGGAAGTTGATTGTAGAGTCCAAAGAATAATTTTAAAAGAGGTTAGATGCAGCTACAGAACATAAAGTTGAAGTAGTTTATAGGTGGTTTTATTTTTTTGAGGTGTGATTTTCAGTAATGTTTTCCCCAGCTGTTCATATGACTTCCCTCCATACCGATCTAGCTAACCTCCAGGATTAATTGGGTGATATTCTAGCCACACCTATTTTTGTTCCAAGGGATGCACCTTCAGCACTTGGTGACGATACTGTATTAGAGGCTCTCGTTAGTGATGAAGATGCGGGAGCGCAGTCAGATTCAAAACGGGCAAAATGTTAGAAACACATATCAAGAAAAAAACATCAGCATAGTAAGGAGTTAAGGGACACCGAAAAGAAACATCGCCAATAGAAGAAAGGAAGGGAGGAATCCATCCTCGATGAGTAGTTGAGGCAGCTTAGAGCTCGTGAGATGTGTCTAGGGGCATCTTTCTCCAAGCATTCAGCAGCAAATGTTAGAACCACACTTAATGCAGTGATTACTGAGGACGACACTATTAATGGTGATGAAGTATTGAAGTACGATCCAAGACACCAAACCTACAAACATTTTTATGATTCTTCGACCCGATGTAGCAATGTTTTCTTAACTAGAACCCATTACTATTTGCCATTTTTGTACATTGGAGACAATAACACTTATTTTTAGGGGGTGGGTAGTGAATTGTTAGTGATAAGGTGAAGTCTAAGTAACCCAACTCGTAATCCTCTCTTGAGATTTTGTTGCCTCTATTATTTTCCCCGAAGAAACTGTTTAATGTATGTTGAACCGGCATGATTAGTATGTGCAATGTTTATTTTTGTAGAAGCATGAATGTAATGGAATCATGATAGCCTGAACAATGACAAACAAAAACGACACACATCCAAAATTTTCGATATGCGCTAAAAAAATTTATTAGAATAAGCTTAATGTGTTGGATTTGGGTATGACATAGAAAAGAACAATTTGATATCATAACCTAAGATATAACTCTATCTAGGTAATCTGACGATCTAATAATGAAACTAGGTGCCAAGTGAGTATTAGAATTGTAGACGAATCAAATAAAACATGCTCGGTTAGCCCTTGTGGGAGAACTTACTCCAGAGACTAGAAAGTTATTGTAGGTTGTTGTTCTAAATAGTCCACAAATAGCCTTAAATATTCCAACAAAAACAAATAATTATCCCTTCGATTGAAATATCCTTTAAAGATTCCTGGGAAGAGAAAATTTGAGGATATTGCAATGGAAAAAGCAGAAAACAAATACCTAACGAAGAAAAACATAGGTCGTCAAATGAATTAGGATATGTAGGTAAGGGTCTTGAGATGGCTCAGCAGAGGTTGTATGGAAAATCAAGGAAATCTGACTAAGTTAGAACCATGAGGCTGACTTACTGTCTGTACCGTAGGCCGTAGATGTAATCTGAGAGATTGTTCTAGTACTTGATGTTGAAATAAATTATGTATGGAGTGACAGAATGGACTTAGGAACTGTCAACTAACTTATCATCCATAATATAGGGTTGGAGAAGTTGTATGAGAAAGTGTACATTTCAAAAGATGGAGAATTGGATAAGTATGTAGCCATGTCATGGACCTATGGACCGTAAGTCAACCTACGGACCGTGGGCTAGCCATATAGGTTGAAGACGTGTGCTGTAGATTTATTTCCTTATTTTGTTTCCCTTTTATTTTAGGACTTGTTATCTACAATAGGGTATGTAAACCTCATTTTTGGGGGTTAGTAACTACTACATTGTTTTGATTTCTTTCTTTGGGAATGAACTCTTTTGCAACTTTAGCAAATTATCGATTTCAACATTTTATTATAAGATTTTTGTTTGCAATTCATGTTGGATTTTTGTGGTTTGTCATTCTTATTATGTAGGTTCATGATTTCTTGATCTATAAACATAAATTATATTCTTGATAATATGGGTAACTAAATCCACAAATAGGATAGTTGAAACCATGAGTGATTAAGAAACTACGAAGAGCAATTAAGCAATTCTTTAATAGTGTTTTTGTATTCATTTATAGTTATTTCATTTCGAAGTCTTTCTCACAAGTGTAAACATTAAAACACGCCTTGTTGTGACTTTCCGGACCAAGTAGGTTGTTTATAAGAAAATAATTATATGTAATACACTAAGAAGGGATTCCTACTACTAGA